>NW_020925676.1:3348102-3412958 GCF_003984885.1 Neopelma chrysocephalum
ACAGCGCCCCCTACTGACCACATCAGCGAACTGCAGGCCCTGCACTTTCATCGATCCAACAGCGCCCCCTACTGACCACACCAGCGAACTGCAGGCTCTGCGCCTCTGCGATCCAACAGCGCCCCCTGCAAGCCTCGATTAGGACTGCGCTAATAGGACAGAGAAGTATTTGTCAGATGTTGTTTTTTTTTCTAGGACTACCGCATAGTCTTGTTGTGTTCTGTTACTGTTGTTTTTAACTGTTTTGCTAACTTACATATATCTTTTAATAAAGGGTTGTTATCTCCTCTGTTTTTCCACTCTTTCCTCGAGTAAAGCCCCGTAAATTTTAAACCCACAATTGCAGAGAGAGAGGAGTTTTGTTTTGTCCCATAACTCATTCTCTTTAGCAAACCTTCCAGTCTCTTCAGACTGAGACACAGGGAAAAAGACTCAGAGTTTAACTCCCTGTACTCTGTGGTGAAGATATGGTGAGACAGGTGTTCTCCTGAAGCCCATGGATGAACCCTTGGTAGCGTAGCCAAGCGGTTAGAGGTGGGGGCAGACCCTCCCCCCCATAGAAGAGAGAGAGAAAGAAATTTTCCAGCTACGGTGAATTGGAGCTGTGGCCCTGAGAGTAAATGAGAGACTTCTTCTCCTCCTGGACTGATATGGGGGGAGGAGGGATGATTTTGTAAGTACATGAGTTTGTCATCATAGGAAGATGAGTTAGAATTGTTGTATATATTACTTTTTAGTTTTTGTTCTGTTAGCAATGAATTTTGATAATGTTCCCCCATGCTGAGTCTCTTTTGCCTGTGTGGAACTTCTCTCACACTTTAGCAATTTTGTAGGGGTTTGAAAATTGGGCCCAGGGTTAAACCACGACATGTGTCTAACCTCATAATCTCATGGTACCATGTCTTCAATACACTGCTCATGATCCAGGCTACTAAACTCTTTTTCTGTTATTAATCATGCCTTTTTGTGCAGATAAAGGAGTTCCCTTGTAAGTGGAAAGTGTACATGTAGTTCTAGCTTTTACAACAGAAATTCACAGCAAATTCATTATCCAGTGTCTTAACATATGTTGATCTGTGTTTTGTACTATGCCCAAAAAAATGAATGCATAGCTTTGTAATTAGTAGTATCAGAACTTCATGGCTAGGTTTCACGAACTAAGGTTTAGGAAGGCTCTATCCACATTTGTTACAAGCATGCTGGTGGCTAATAAAGCCAATACAAGATAGACACGTCCGATTGCAAAAGGCACAGCAGAAAGACTCCTTAGGTGGTATATTCTGCAAGACACGATTCTTTCTGCGTTGTCTTTTCTCCTAAAGAGTGATCCTGCATGCGTTCTCAAAGGAAGCAGCAACGTTATAGATGGTGTGTCTCCAGACGTCCCGATTTGAGGCCAGAGTAGACCAGTTATGTTGATCAGTATGGCCAAGGCTGAGATGTTGTTTCAGGGAGTCCTTGTATCTTTTCTTCGGGGCTCCTCTCTTGCGGCAGCTGGTGGCAAGTTCACCATAAAGCAAGATCTTAGGGAGACGGTGATCTTTCATCCTTGAGACGTGCCCTGCCCAGCACAGCTGTGTTCTCAGCAACATGGCCTCAATACTTGTGACTGCTGCTTGTTCTAGAACAGATGTATTAGTCACATAATCTGACTAGTGGATGTTTAGGATTGTATGGAGGCAGCGTTGATGGAAGCGTTCTAGGAGTCACAGGTGGTGGCGGTAGATGACCCATCATTCAGATCCGTATAAGAGAGTAGACAGCACTATGGCTTTGTAAACACTGATCTTGATACTTTACTTCAGGTGTTTATTTTGCCAAACTCTTTTATGGAGTTTTCCAAAAGCACTATATGCCTTTGCTAACCTGTTGTCTATCTCTCCGTCAATCTTACCATCTGAGGAGATGAGGCTGCCTAGGTAATTAAACTGCTGGACTGATTTGAGCTCTGATTGGCCAATGGTGATATGGGGATGAGGAAGACTTCCTGAGGTGCAGGTTGATAGAGAACTTCTGTCTTCTTTAAGCTGACTTCCAGCCCAAAGAGCTCAGCTGTAGGAGGCGTGTCTGAAATACAGGGGGACTTACTGGGGCAGTGATGCCCAAAAGAGCATGCGCCGAGATTATCAACCCTATTGGATAAGAAGGTCACGTGGTATTAGGGGATAAAAGAGGGCACGAGATTCAAATAAACCTCTTTGATTCCACCACCTCCGAAGAGCGTAATGCATTTCTTTATTATATAAAGGCCAGCGGCCACGTGCCGCTACATATGGCGCCCAGAAACTGGGACCCAGAACCTATAACAGGCAGATTAAACACCCTGTATCAGGTGAATAAATTGGTAAACTTCCAGTATCACCACAGTTTTATGCAGGTGGGAGTTTTTTAACCGAAAAAAACTTAGACGTCTGTAAAACCATTGTCTCAGTTGCGTATGAGAAACGGCAAGTTAGTTTAGTGAGCTCAAAAAACTGTAGGGAAAAAGTGCACAGGAAAAAAGAAGAAAGAAGAAAAGAAGAAGGAGAAACAGAACGGCGGGCAGTGGAGACCAGAGCCGGGGACCAGCAGGCGGGAGCGGGCAGTGAAACAGTGAAGCTGAGTGAGTTATTAATGCTGCAGCCCCCAGCCCCCACCAAAGGGGGCTCGGAGCTGCTGTGTTTTATCTCGTGAGCTGCTGCTGGGAGCTCTGCAGCTAAAAAGCGGTGGAGACCCTGGGCAGAAGCAGCTAAGCCACCCTGTGCCGCCACTCCAGAAGCCCTGGGGACCCCAAGACCCCGTGTGCCGCCCCACCGCCCCCCTCTCCCCCGCGCACGCCGCTGGCGACTGCCACCGGCTGCAGGACCAGCGCCTAGTGCCTGTTGCCTCACGACCCAGCAAAAGCCGCGGTTTGCAAGAGCCGAGGAAACAACCGAAGCGCGCGTGCTGCCGGTAGCCCCTCCCCCTGCTGCCGCAGGGACCCCATGCCGGTCGCGCTGGGACTGCCTGTCTAATGGAGCCCAGCGCCGCCTTACCATTGCCCGCATTCGCCTGCTACCCCTGCCGACTCCACGCCACACTCGAAAGCCACGTGGAACTGGCAGAACTGCGCCGCGACCCCACCGGACCCCCCCGCACCACCCAGCGCACCAGGGGAGCCCCCTGCCACCTTCTTCTGACCCACGCATGCCTATAGCCACTGCGTGAAGCCTCCATGTTGAGGAAAAACCCCTGAAAGCTGCCGCAAACCCAGAGGGAACCTGCCACCGCTTCTCCGCCGCTGCCACCGCCGCACGAGCCGAGAAGCAGCCTCGCACCGCTGCCGGAGCCACCCCCGGACCCTGTGCTGCACTGAGGGACGCCTCGCCTCGCCCAGCCCAAGGACCCGCACCAGACCCCCACAGAGATGCTGGGAGAGAAAAACTGCAGAGAAATGATTGCCGGACAAATTGAAACTAAAACTGCAGCCAAACAAAGAACTCGCAGCCACGTGCACCCACAGCCGCTGGATTAAGGTAACAGAGGAGTTCTGTCCCCATGGAAACCTTGCAACACATTGAAACACTATTACCACACAGCTGCTAGGCGTAACATTACAAATATGCACATAAGAAAACTGGGACACATTTTGAGCCACAGCACACGAGCAAACGAAACAATAAATCCACACACCCCCCTCCTCGCTACACTGCTAGCAATAGCACAGCCCATAGGCATGCAGCGGGGAGAGAAAGCAACAGTTTGTGAATTAAAGTCAGGATCGGGACCCAAGAGCCAAGGGGATGCGAGCCCCTGGGAGGGAACGGAGCCTCTAATGCAAGGTCCCAGCCCATGGGACCAGTGCAGGGAACCCCGTAACAGCGATGGTTTGTCATGGTTTGAGCAGGCCCAAAATCCAATTCCTATTCCTAGCCCCCCACCCACATCTCAACCCCATGTGAGATGGGTTTTCCAGACAAAAACACGAGACTCAATATGGGGGAAGGAATATATTACAAAGACTATACACATAAATAAATACTATAATACACTGCATACAATCTTAACTCTATATCTATCTCTACCATGACAATAATATTTACAATGGGCCAAATCTCTTCTCCCTCCAAATAAAAGTCCAGGAGAGAAGAAGAAGAAAAGACCCCTTCCAGTCTCTGAGCAGCAGGTCTTCCTCTCTAGGCAGCAGGCTCTCTTCTTCTCTTCCACCAGAAACAGTTGCTGGCTCTCTGCCAGCACACACGAGGGAGGTTTCCAAGTCTCTCTCGGCCCCTGTCTCCAAACAAGGGGTCTTTCCATGGGCTGCGTAACCCCAGACACGGCCGCTACACCATGGTCATATCACGAAGCACCGGGGTCTCCGTGACGGTCTGGTATCCTCAGGGGAAATCAAGCCCCTGTGCAGAGCTCCCATGCTCTGACTCAAAGATGGCTGCCAGCTTCTCTGAAGCCTGGCAGCAGTGGGGGGGGGGGCCAAGGTCACCCCACACACACACATTCCTTCGGCCGTCCTGGCTTATCTCTCAGGAGGCCATGAGCTTCCTAGCTCCTCTCAGCAGTGCATACTGCACTTTAGGACTCCTCTCAGTCCACCACCCCCTCCTCTTTCTCGGAGGGGTCTCTAGCGAGTTTGGGGGGTTTTGGTTTGTCCAGTTCTTACCCTCCGAAACTCTCTTCCTGCTGCTGGCTCGGGTCTCTTGTCCTGCTTTCTGCTGCTGGCTCTTTTAGTTTCCTCAGACTGCTTCAGTTGCATACCGGCATCTGCTGCTTCTCTTGGTTCTTATCAGTTGGCTCTTTGCCACTGCTCTTCGGACACTGCTGTTCTGCTGCTGCTCCGTCGCTGCTCCCAGCGTCTCCCACTTCTATTTACAGGGGAGAAACTCCCCCAGCTCCTAGCTACAGGCACTCAGTCCAGTCTGACACTGTTCCGAGTCCCTGCAGCCCCCAACCGGGGGCTGGGGGGGCAGAGGCCCCCAAGGGGCCGGAGCCCCTTCTCCTCGTGGCCTCTACAACATGGCCACCTCTTCTTCTTACAACAAGTACTACATACTTCTCTTCCGGTCTCCAGAGATATGTTTATATTTTGCAGGAGCACCGATTGGGTCAAGTTCTAAGGGTCACCACCCCCTGGGGGTTACCACTTTCTTAGTTTCAGGGGGAAAACCTGGCTCAAACCACTACAGGGTGGTAACCCAGCATACTTACCCCCCTTCACTGCGGATGACCAGCGACCACGTGGCCCGGCGTGGCCACAGCCATCTTGCCCGCCATATGGACCGGACACCCATCCTTCTCTTCCAACCCCAGCGCCGCCCCGCCCCACACACAGACACGAGGGGGGAGGTAGCCCCGCCCCCTCGCAGCCTCCACCACCCACCACCACCTCCCCGCAGGGAACCAGGTTTGCTGGGACCACAGGGAGGGAGGCATGGAGGGATAAGGAGGAGGGACCCGAGAGGGTTTCATCGGGAGGGAGCAAAGAGGCAAACTGGGGAAAATCAGATAACAACATGTGGAAACAATGTTTGGACGAGGCATTTCGAGCGAGTAGCCTAAAGAATATTCAGACATGCTCAAACGGATTCAGCCAAAGCCAGTCCCCTCAATTCAAGCCCCTGTATGGGGCTACAGAGAAATTGAGGCATTCGGTAAGAGATACTGGTATGTCCTTGATAAATACCCTAGGGTATTTAGAAACGTTGAGTTCCATCTATTTTTTCACCCCACATGACTGGAAAGATCTAATGAAATTAGTTCTTAATGACACACAATATACATTCTGGTTATCTGACTTTCGGGAGAATTGTGCCAAACATACTGCTGGCACCCAAGCAGGCATAACAACAAACCAGTTAACCGGGGAGGGAAGATACAACACAACAGGTGCCCAATTGGACTGCCCCCGAGAGGCATACAAAGTAATAGCCAAACAGGCCTTGAAAGCCATGAGAAAGCTTCTCACTACAGGCCAAAACAGCAACCTGCCCAGCACAAAATGTTACAAAGTTGTGCTGAACCTAATCCACAATACTTAGATGGGCTGCAGTCTGCTTTAAACAAGCAAGTTGAATACAATGAAACCAGAGAGATGATGTATAAGCAATTGGCTTTTGAAAGGTCGAACACAAGCTGTGAGAAAGCTTTGCAAACCTTTCCTGGAAGGGAAGACCACGGCATTGCTGAGCCAGTTCAACCCTACCAAAGATTTCGCTCTGAGGAGCACCAGTCTGTCTCTCTAGCTGCGGCCCTAAATGCCCAGCTAGGAGTACAAGAAGAGGCTAGACAAAGGGCAAGTTGTGTCAGATGTGGTAGCACTGACCACTTTCAAAGGGATTGCCCTTGGAGACCCTTAGCAGCAACATCCCACAAGTACCCTAACAGCAGGGAATGGGCTGAGTTGTACCAAGGGTGCTGTGGGTGAGGCAGACGCCTTGCCACAAGCATCGCAATGCTTGCGGCTCTGCTGCTGGCCATTCTCCTCTGTGCCACCAGCTCTCAGGAAGCAAGAGAGGAAGCAGCTTGAAGCAAGCCACAATGTGCTGGCAAACAGCCCAGACAATACCCCTATATTCTGCACCCCCAAGAAAGGTGACAGGTGGAGAATACTGCAACAGTCAAAAGCAGTAAGTGCAGTCATAAAGCTGACAGGAGCATCGCAGCATGGACTGCCTTCACCCACTCAGCTCCCAGCAAATTGGCCACTAGTGGTAACTGATTCAAAGAACTGTTTCTTTACCACCTTCCTACACCCTGAGGATGTGCCAAGGCTTGCCTTTCCCATCATGGCCTTGAACAGTGCACAGCCCATGCAAAGCTATTGCTGGGTTGTCCTTCCTCAGGGGATGCAAAATAGCCTGACGAGGTATCAAACAATCACGATACACCATTACGCAGATGACATACCAATAAGCATGGCCACAGGAAATGAACTGCCATTTACTCTTACTGCTGTAATCAAAACTGTCCAAGATGCAGGATTGCAGGTTACAGCAGAGAAGATCCAGCAATCACAACCCTGGACTTACCTTGGACGAGAATTCATGCAGCAAAAAAGTTCTCCACAGCTGCTGCAGCTCGAGGTAAAAAACACTTTATATTTACATGAATTGCAGAAGCCTCAGGTGGCTGTCAATTGGTTAAGGCCTATTTTAGGCATAACCTCAGAGGAGCTACACCCTCTGTTTGAGCTGCTAAAGGGAAACTCCAGCCTAATGTCTAACAGGTCACTGATACCAGAGGCTGAACAGGTGTTAGACATTCGTACCAAGGCAATAGAGGGAGGGCAAGGCAGAAAGAGAAATCCTGAACTGCAAATCTGCCTGGCCTTCATTCCCAGTGGGTACCAACCATTAGCAGTCTTGTTACAGTGGGATCAGACTGAGAAAGACCCACAGCAAATTCTAGAGTGGCTAATTTTGCCCTTCACACCATCTAATTCTGTGTGGACTAATAATGAGATGTATGCAAGGCTTGTCATTAAAGGCAGAGGATGACTGCAGGAGCTAGAAGGAGAGGATTCTGCCATCATCTACATGCCAGCTACGAAGGACAATTTGGATAGGATGCCAGCTGAGGACGCAGGATTCCAAGCTGCCTTGACAAGCTTTCACGGTGACATTTTCATACATCTCTCAAAACACAGGTTGTGAGCAGAAATCAGTAGTCTACCTTTAAAAGCCACAACCAGATGCAAACACGAACCAGTGAAAGGCCTCAGGGCCTTCACACATGCATCTGGGAAAAGCATAAAAGGCTGCAATGACTTGGGTAAAACCCTGCCACATAACAAGGGAAAGAGAGGCACAGACCACAAACCAAAGCTCTGTGCAGGTTCTGGAACTGACTGCCACCCATATTGCCTTGGAGAAGTTTACTGAACAATCTTTTAATGTTGTAACTGATTTCTGTTATACTGCAAGTTCATATCCCCTCTCAAGAGTTCGTTTCTTCGAGATATCGTTAGCCTTTACCTGTTAATTGAAATGCGTTCTGTTTGGTTTCTTGTCAATTATAGAAGGTTTTGATTTCTATGTAATGCACACAAGGTCACACACTGACATGCCAGGGCCAATAACTGACAAGAACTGAAAAACTGACAAAACAGCAATGTTCAACACCATACCTAAGGTCTTGGAGCAAGCGAAATTGTCTCATTAATTTTTCCATCAGAACGTGAGTTCTCTGAACAGACAATTTCAAATAACATTCAATCAACTTGAGACATCATCGTCATGCCCAGGCTATTAGAAAATCACACACATCTCCGAATTTGACATATTAAATATGTAGATGTAAATAAATACATATCCACATCACATAATCTCCACAACACCCACTGAAGAAAAGGCCAAGAGTGTAAAACACACTGGCTTAGTTGCTTAGCAGCTCTTAGTACCCCAAAACAAACCTCAACACTGACAATAAAACAGCTTCACTTCCTATCAAATAGGAAAATTCTCATGTCACAAGTATTCCACACTAACTCATTAGACAGGCAATTGTGGAAAGGGCACACCACACACTGAAACAAATGTTAGCTAAACAGAAAAAAAGGGTGGAATCTGTATAGCCACAAGAGCATCTGTGAAAAGCCATATATGTTATCAATTTTAAAATTGTGACAATGCTGGAAACATGTAAGTATGAAAACCAACACAAACCCCAGGCTTGTGTGCCTCTCCCAAACCACCGGTCATGGTAGGAGATTTGATTTCTGGCAGTGGACGGAACCACTAAATCTCGTGAATTGGGAGAGAGGCTACGCCTGTGTGGCTGCAGGAAAAGAGTTAAAATGAACCCCTTCCAGGTGTGTTAAACCCTACCTAGATACATAATCACATCAGCAAGAACCAGAGTAACGCAGAAGTTATAAGAAAGTTATGTTTATGTTTCAGGTTTACTTTAAGGACGACCAGTGTGGCAAAAGGCCGTCAATAAAAAATCCATGAGTGTGTGTATGAGGTATGAATGACGGTCGTTGGTGAATAAGCATGAATGAATATGAGTTGTATGAGTGGACGAATATTAAAACACAAAACACCTCACAAATAACACTACCTCCGCCACAGGGTCACTTTAAGAGAATTTAGTTTTGCTAAGCTTAGCCTGTTTCTTAATAAAGTTGGACTCCCCAGTTGTTTTAAACCCTCAGATCAATAAAGGTTATAAGTATGCACGGTTAGGCCAAGGCCTTCAAGTTAATAAAGTTAATTCTCCAAGTTGCACTACCTTTAGAAATATAAGAAAGTTTTAAAAGGTTTACAATAGAAGTATAAGAGGCCAAAGCAAGCAGTGTGCTGGGTCATTGCAAGCTTTGGTAGTTTACAATGTACTGTTCTGAGTGTTTGCACTGTTGTTTTTGCACTGTTTTCGTGACCTTCTTATATAGTTGAGAAGGGGGTGATGTAGGAGGTGTGTCTGAAATACAGGGGGACTTACTGGGGCAGTGATCCCCAAAAGAGCATGCACCGAGATTATCAACCCTATTGGATAAGAAGGTCACGTGGTATTAAGGGATAAAAGGGCACGCGAGATTCAAATAAACCTCTTTGATTCCACCACCTCCGAAGAGCGTAATGCATTTCTTTATTATATAAAGGCCAGTGGCCACGTGCTGCTACACTCAGCAGCGTCTGCAAAGCAGGATGTTAAACGCTGCAGAGCTGCTCCTGTGGAGGTGACAAGGGTGGTGTCATCAGCATAAAGCAGCTCCCGGACAAGATGGTTTAAGGTCTTAGAGTGGCCCTTCAGTCGCCTTAGATTGAAAAGACTTCCATCAGTACGACATCGAATGTAGATACCGTCCTGATCATCGAGGTCTGCTGTGGCCCTTTGGAGCATCACGCTGAAAAAGACTGTGAAAAGGGTTGGAGCAAGAATGCAGCCTTGTTTCACACCATTCTTTATTAGAAAAGGCTCAGAAAGCGCGTTGCCATATCTGACTTGGCCGTGCTGTCCTCATGGAGTGAGATGATCATTTTAAGGAAATTAGGGGGACAACCTAAACGTTCCAAAATCTGCCATAGACCTTTTCTGCTCACAGTATCAAAAGCCTTGGTGAGGTCGACAAAGGTTACACAGAGACCTTTGTTCTGTTCCCTACACTTCTCTTGCAGTTGTCTGAGAACAAATACCATGTCTGTGGTACTCCTGTTGGCTCTGAAACCGCACTGACTTTCAGGTAGAATTCCTTCTGCTATAGTGGATATTGCCACGGTCCGAAGGGGGGAGGGTAATGGGACTGCGACACAGCACGGGTCCGGGACACAAAGGTGGGATGCAGGTAGAATCTTTATTCCAGCGCGCATGAGGTTTTTTATCAGCTCCAGAGGGGAAAAGGCCAGAACATAGGGCGGACCAGGAGACAGACAAGCAGGGGGACAAACCAGGATAGGGACATGGGCAAAAGGGGAGGAGTGCAGGAGGAACCAGGGAGGGAAAAGGGTGAATGGGGGCTGTCTCCTGCTGCAGCTTCTTCAGCCAATCGTCAGAGAAACAGAGGAGCAGGGAGGTGAACAAGCTGGGACATGCCTGGAAGATACAAATTCTGAGGAAACATACAATGTGTATATACATAATAACTATAAAGTTTGCATCATAAAGTCCGTTCAATCGCTGTACATATTTTTCCATTTCTGGAATCATTCCCATTCTGATTCTTGGTCCTCAACAGGGTATTAGTCTGTTCAAGAGTATTCTTGCCAGGATTTTGCCAGCAATGGAGAGCAGAGTAATATCACGGTAATTTGAGCAATCTCATTTAATTACTTTCTTCTTATACAAAGTGATGATGACTGCATCTTGAAGGTCTGATGGTAGTTCGCCTAGTTCCCAACAGCGCACCACAAACTCATGAAATTTGGCATGAAGTGCAAGGCCCCCATGTTTCCAGACTTCAGGTGGAATTCCATCAACCCCAGCTGCCTTGCCGATTTTCACCTGCTGTATGGCCTTGAGGGTTTCTCCTAAAGTGGGGGCAGTATCCAATTTGTACTTCACCTGTTGTTGTGTGATTGACTGAATAGCTGAGTCTTGGACTACACAGTTGATACTGAAAAGAGTCTGAAAGTGTTCAGACCATCTATTCAGAATGGAGGTTTTATCTGTTAGAAGTGTTTGCCCATCAGCGCCGAGTAGAGGGCTTTGGACCTGGTATGTAGACCCATATGCTGTTTTCAGGGCCTCATAGAATCCTTTGTGATCACCCGTATCTGCGCATAATTGAGTTTTTTCAGCTAGATCAATCCACCACTTGTTCTGGATGTCACGGAGTTTCTGTTGGAGCTTGCTGCATGCAAGATGAAAGACTGTTTTTCTTGCGTGACAGGATGGCAGTGCAAGGTGTGCTTGGTGGGTAATTCTCTTCTTCCTCAACAATTCCTGGATCTCTTGATTGTTTTCATCAAACCAGTCCTTGTTCTTCTTGAAGGAGAACCCTAAGGATTCTTCGGAGGATTGCAGGGCGCTGTTTTTAATATGATCTCCAATCAGCCACAGTGAGAGACAAATTCCAGGCAAACCTTCAAACTAGGCTCGAAAACCATTCCATAGATTCTACAGACTCCTCTCCTAAAACAATTTGGCACCATATTAAAAACAGGGTCCTGCAATCCTCTGAAGTATCAGAACTAAAGAAAATGAAAAGAAAATGAAAATGAGTAAAGTCCTCATCCTCTCCTAGTGAAGCTGTCATCAAAACTGTTCATTGAATTCAGGGGAAAAAAGTTCCTGGCAAAAGGCAGGTTTAGAGGGATACTAATCAGCTGTTCCTAGTTAGCCATGCTCAAAGGTGGCAGTTAGATGTAACACTTTGCAGTTCCTAAATTGTCCTTTCAGATTGCCTGCCAAGGGCATTTTCTGCAGTTAATTTTCATTGATACTTGAGGAAATAGAGTTTGGTAGCAAGCCTTTAAAATTGCTAGAGTTGTTTATGTAAGTGAGTGTGGCAAATTGAGATAAACATAAATTTGAAGTTATGGGCAATTATGTTGCTGTCCCTCTGAAATCAGACTTGTAAGCTGTATTATTGTAATGATTGCATTGTATTACACAGTCTATAATATTCACTTATGTACATGGAAGATCCACTCTTCTTTTAAAGTTAAATTTATAAGGAGGTGGAGAGGGCTGCAGGAGACTGAGACGGGGAAGAAGAGAGGGATTAGTTAATGATCATGAATGATAGGACTTAATATTCTGTGTATTGAATTGCTTTTAATATTCAGGAATGAGAAATTATGCTTATTTCTTTGATAGCATAAATACTTTTCCCCTACATTTGGTACACGTGTGGGCTACATGAATGTCCATTTTCATTATTCAGTTATAGTGAGTATATTGGTTTTTTATGCATGAGTATATTATGTTTAGTGAGCAGCTCTGTGATTTTATCAAACTGTGGAATATTAATCCCATGGCATGTCTTTATAGAAATTTAATGCCTCAGTCTTTTTGTGATTTTTATTTTGTACAGCAACATATAAATTAAGAAGAAAGTTATAGGAATTGTAAAAATAAATGAAATTTTCAAGAGAACACATCAGTCACAGTAATAATAAAGTGAAGGAGATAAAATTACCAGCAAACAGAATGAAGCAGAATCAATACAAAATACACAAATTCATAAACTAAAAGCACAGCACTTTGCCATAAATCGAAGAGGAAACCAGTATTTTATAAAACTTAAGGCTGTTACTCATAGAGGGCAAGAGCCTTTTTTTTCTTATTAAGGATAACATACAGGGTTGGGCTTGATGATCTCAGAGGTTTTTTCCAACCCAGTTGACTCCGTAATTCTATGATTCTCCCCTAAAATTTCCATTAAATGAGTGAACCAATTTGTTGAGCAAGGAGCAATCTACCACGACTATCAGGGGTAAATCACTGTTATGGCTCAGCCTGGTGAATAGAACAGATGGTGCTGGTCCAGGATATAAAGAAGTGGGGATAAATGGGGATAATCAGTTTTTGCTGCTGATCAGCAGAGGGTATGAGAAATAAATCAGAGAAGTGTCACTTTCGCTTTGGTAACACACAGAATGAGTGATGAGAAAAGAACAAAACATGTCCTTGGTGGGCTTGGCAGTGCTGGGTTTAATAATTGGACTCGATGATTTTAGAGGGCTTTTCCAATCTAAATGACTCTGTGATTCTGTGACACTGTAATGAACAGATGGGACAATACAGTTTGTGCTGCTGTGTGCAGTGCACAAGGCAGCTGGCAGAAGGCAGCTCTGCAAGGCATGTTCCAGCACTCTGCAGCTGACACAAGAAGCAACTGCCTGGATGGAAAAAAAATGACAAAAAGGATACACTTCAAGGACCTGGACATGAGAGCCATCCCCACTGTAGTGCTTAGAACATAGAACATAGAATCAGCCAGGTTGGAAAAGACCGCTGAGACCATCAAGTCCAACCCTTGATCCACTACCGCTGTGGTCACTAGACCATGGCACTAAGTGCCACATCCAGTCTCTTCTTAAAAACCTCCAGGGATGGAGAATCCACTACTTCTCTGGGCAGCCCATTCCAATGTCTGATTACCCTGATTACCCTCTCTGGAAAGAAATTCTTCCTAATATCTAACCTAAACCTCCCCTGGCACAGCTTAAGACCATGCCCTCTTGTCTTGCTGATAGTTGCCTGGGAAAAGAGACCAATCCTCACCTGGCTACAACCTCCTTTCAGGGAGTTGTAGAGAGTGACGAGGTCTCCCCTGAGCCTCCTCTTCTCCAGGCTGAACAGCCCCAACTCCCTCAGCCTCTCCTCACAGGACTTGTGCTTGAGTCCCTACACCAGTCTCTTTGCTCTTCTCTGGACCTGCTCCAGCACCTCAATATCCTTCCTGAACTGAGGGGCCCAGAACTGCACACAGCACTCCAGGTGTGTGGCCTCACCAGCGCTGAGTACAGGGGAAGAATCGCTTCCTTGCTCCTGCTGGCCACACCATTCCTGATCCAGGCCGGGATGCCCTTGGCCTTCTTGGCCACCTGGGCACACTGCTGGCTCGTGTCCAGCTTCCTGTCAATCCAAACTCCCAGGTCCCTTTCTGCCTGGCTGCTCTCCAGCCACTCTGTCCCCAGCCTGTAGCACTGCAGGGGGTTGTTGTGGCCAAAGTGCAGGACCCCGCACCTGGCCTTGTTGAACCTCATCCTGTTGGAATCAGCCCAACTCTCCAACCTGTCCAGGTCCCTCTGCAGAGCCCTCCTGCCTTCCAGCTGATCAACACTCCCCCCCAGCTTAGTGTCATCTGCAAATTTGCTGATGATGGACTCAATCCCCTCATCTAGATCATCAATAAAGATATTGAACAGAACTGGGCCCAACATTGATCCCTGGGGGACACCACTAGTGACCGGCTGCCAACTGGATGCAGCACTGTTCACCACCACTCTCTGGGCCCAGCCATCAGCCAGTTCCTAACCCAGCACAGAGTACCCCTGTCCAAGCCGTGAGCTGCAGCTTTTTCAGGAGTATGCTGTGGGAGACGGTGTCAAAGGCTTTGCTGAAGTCCAGGTAGACACGTCCACAGCCTTCCCCTCATCCAGCAGGCAGGTCACCTGATCATAAAAGGAGATCAGGTTGGTCAGACAGGACCTGCCCTTTCTAAACTTGTGCTGGCTGGGTCTGATCCCTTGTCCATCCTGTAGGTGCTGTGGGATTGCATTTAGGATGGTCTGCTCCATAACCTTGCCAGGCACTGAGGTCAGGCTGACGGGCCTGTAGTTTCCCAGGTCCTCCTTCCGGCCCTTTTCGTGGATGGGCGTGACATTCACCAACTTCCAATCATCTGGGACCTCCCCAGTGAGCCAGGACTGTTGGTAGATGATGGAGAGAGGCTTGGCAAGTTCTTCCGCCAGCTCCCTCATCACCCTTAGGTGGATCCCATCTGGTCCCATAGACTTGTGGCGATCCAAGTGGCTCAGTAGGTCACTAACTGTTTCCTCCTGGATTACAGGGGGGCTGTTCAGATTCTTATCTCTTTCTATAAGCTCCAGAAGCCAGCTGTCCTCAGGACAGCTGTCTTACTGTTGAAAACGGAGGCAAAGAAGGTGTTAAATACCTCAGCCTTTTCCTCATCTTTGATAGCTATATTCCTGCCCATGTCCAGTAAAGAATGGAGGTTTTCCTTGCCCCTCCTTTTGCTATTGATGTATCTGTAGAAGGACTTTTTGTTATCCTTCACAGAGGTGGCAAGATTGAGTTCAAGTTGTCCCTTTGTCTCTCTAATTTTCTTTCTACATGACCTAACTATATTCCTAAATTCTTCCTGAGTAGCCAGCCCTTTTTCTGTAATTGGTAGGCTCTCTTCTTTACCCTGATTTCTTTCAAAATCTCCCTGTTCAACCAGACCAGCCGTCTTCCCCACTGGCTTGCCTTTCGGCACACTGGGACAGCCTGCTCCTGTGTGTTCAAAACTTCCTCCTTGAAGTACGTCCATCTCTCCTGGACCCCTTTGTTTTCAAGGGTTGTTTCCCAGGGTACACTCTGAAGTAGTCTTCTGAATAGGCCAAAATCTGCCCTCCGGAAGTCCAACGTAGAGGTTTTATTGACGGCCCTCCTTGCATCCCTGAGTATTGAAAACTCTATTATTTCATGGTTACTGTGTCCCAGACGTCCACCGACCACCACATCTCCCACCAGCCCCTCTCTGTTTGTGAACAGGAGGTCTAGCAGGGCTCCATCCCTGGTAGGCTCATTTACCAGCTGGAGCAGGAAATTATCCTCCATACACTCAAGGAATCTCCTAGACTGCCTCTTCTACACTGTGTGGGGTTCCCAGCAGACATCTGGCAGGTTGAAGTCACCCATGAGAATAAGGGCTGGCAATTTTGAGACATCCGCCAGCTGCTTGTAGAATAATTCATCACCCTCATCCTCTTCATTGGGTGGTCTGTAACAGACTCCCACCAGGATGTCAGCCTTGTTGGCCTTCCCCCTGATTCTGATCCACAGGTACTCAACCTTATTGTTACTGACTTCAACTTCTACAGAGTCAAGAGACTCTCTAACACATAGAGCTACCCCTCTACCTCTCCTACCCTGCCTGTCCCTTCTGAAGAGCCTGCAGCCACCCATGGTAGCACTCCAGTCATGCGAGTCATCCCACCATGTTTCCGTGATGGCGACTACATCATAGCTTTCCTGCTGGACGATGGCTTCCAGCTCCTATTGTTTGTTACCCACACTGCATGCATTGGTGAACATGCATTTCAGCTGGGCTGCTGATTTCACTTTTAACTCGGGCTTTCCACCCTTAGGCTCATCACTGGAGAGCCTGGTTTCAAGCCCTTCCCCCTTCAAAGCTAGTTTAAAGCCCTTGCCAACTGTATTTCAAGTCGCCATGGCGGGGTATTGGGAAAAGTTTTCAACTTGCAATAATCGCTCCTCGGATTAACCTAATGGGCTACGATACTGCCACTGCACAAAGGTCATGTCACCCTCTGTGTTAGTGAACAGCTGTAGTGCAGGGAGCTCTGCCTGGGGATGGATGAGGAGCTGACCAAGAGCAAATGGATCAAGAATTAAGGGAAGTCAGACACAGCTGGCTTTACTGGACTCTGTTACAGGCTACTCCACCAGAAGGGAGGAAGGGCTTTGAGCAACCTGGTCTAGTGGAAGGTGTCCTGGCCTAGGGAAGGGGGGTTGTAACTAGATAACCCTTATGGTCCCTTCCAACCCAAACCATTCTATGATTCTATGAAACCTTTAAAACTCAATCCTTCTGCTAAGGTTTAGAAAGGTGCAGAAAAAAAAATGAATACAAGAGTTAATTTTGTTTCTAGGGTCTGCTATAAAACAAAGTTCTCTTCTAGAAAGAGAGTCCACTCAAACCAAAGATTTTTAATGTTCTCTGATGTCTTCAATTATCATTGTTATGTATTTTTCTTAATCCAGATGTAAAACATTACATTATAAGAATATTAATCACCAAAATATTTGAAATAGAAAAGTTGCATCACTAATTGTGTTTTGTGGGTTTTTCCAGTTCATTTATCAGATTTATACAAAAAATAAAATGGCATAAAATAAAACAATAACAGCCCACAAACATAAGAAAATGAGATTTTTTTCTTTTGGCTTCTGAAATTTCTACTACTTTAACTTTGATCAATATCTCTCCAGTGTTTCTGGCTCCCACCCTGGAGAAGGAACAGGAGTCACACAATTCCACATATAACAAAGACATTAAATAGCTAATTAGAACATACATATCAAAGGTCAATTGCACATGAGAACTAGATAAATGTGTTCCAGTTTTGCAAATCTTTGAATTGATAAAATGCCCAAGCAAAAAAGAAATGAGGAGGAGATGATCAGAGGATCCCTGGAAGACTGCTAATTAATGATCCCTTCCCATACTGAAATCAGCACTAGTTTAATTCTCAGAAGCATCCGTAGTTTAAACACATATTTGACTAAGCAACAGTAGAAGGCAGTAATAAAAGACTTGTAGATTTACTCATCAATCCTGTATACAACCCCTGATTAAAGGAACTTAGGACACTTGTGGAATGATATGGGGGATTATGGAAAGAAAAATGACTGATTAGGTCAGATCCAGACTATTTTAAATTGAATAGTTATAATTTGTAGACCATGTAATTCCAAAGGCTCTCAAACTTCAAGTTTATACACTAGAAGAATATCCAGAAATTAAGACAACTAAGTAATTTGGATAATCTTTTTGGGTCTAATTTGACTGCCAATTCACGAAAATATCATTATTTTCTGGAATCTTAAATCTTTACAATATTCAAGACTAACAGAAGTAAATTTCTGTTCTAAACAGAAAAGGCAGATTTGAGTGACACAGACACTTACAGAGCTCTTATAAATGTTATTCTTTTTTCAGGTTTAAGCAAGGTAAACAATATGAGAAGCCAGAATCCATACCCGGGTTTAGTATTTCTGATCACAGGTTTAACATCTCCTGAGTCAATGAGCTGGACTTAAAGGAGAGAATCGCAGAAAAGAACACAGGAATATAGGATGAGGGAACATCTCTAAGGGTCAAAAAATGGTTGTCTTTTGAAGAAGAGCTTTGGATTTTCCTTAAACAAAAAGTTTCAACTTTTTCCTTCAACTCTTAAAACTTAGAGAAGCTTTAAAATAAATGCAAAAAATCTCTTTTTCTGAAAGTAATATTTTTGTTAGTAACAGGCATCCTTTGACCACAACCTTATTCCTGTGAAATGTCTGCTTGAGGACACCTACAAAAAGACACCTGAGCAATTAACAATGCTAAAGCTGAGGTATGAGTTTGGTTTTTTTCTCAACACTAATGATGAAGACATGGAAGAAAATTACTCAATGTTTTGCAAAACACAAAATTTTCTTCTAATGAAAAGCCTCAGAAAGATGCTAAAATAACTTTCATGAGCACATCTACATACCCATAACAGTCAATGATGATTTCAAAGGAAATGACAACAGGCAAAATTTAAGCCCCCAAAGTCCTTCATATTTGGCAGTTAGTGGTAAAATTCTCAGTGGTATCAGTGAGGACAAGATCAGGCCTACAGCAAGTGCTTTCGAAAATTGCATCCTACAAAATCCCCACTGACACTGTGATTATGCCACACAGAAATGATACCCAAGGAGCTGCTTGGCAGCTTACTCAAGGTAAGTAATAGAGAGATGTGGAAAGATATAGAATTGGTGAACAGCTAGAGAAGCAAAGGGTTCCACACCTTTCAAGCTGGAGGTCTCAGGCTTTTTGCTGGAGGTCTCAGGTGAGGCCAATCAGCTGATTAGGGGGTGGCACCCAGCACTGCCAAGAGGGATTTAAACGGCTGCTGGGAGTACCAGTGACCTGGAGCACGGCGAAAAGGAGCAGGCAAACAGGATCGTGGCACGGCAATTAGCAAGGCAGGGCAAGCAGGAGGGGCACAGATGCCTCCCAGCTCTCTTGGAGGAGCTTTTTTTTTTCTTTTCTTGTTTTTTTTTCCCCCATCATAACTCAGCTTAAGCCAGCAATGGTTTCCAAAAAAACGAAAACTGTTGCTGGTGCTGTTAAGACGAAGGGTGTGTCCACACAGGCAGAAGTCCTTAAGAGGGACACCAAGACGGACGCAGCTGTTCAGGCCTCTGGCTGCGCAGAGTGTTTGAGCCTGGTGTTAGCACCAGAGGACAGTGTGAGTGGGGTCTGTGTGCAATGTGAGCAGGTGAACGACTTGCTATGCCTGGTGGCAGAACTCAAGGAAGAGGTGGAGAGACTAAGAAGTATTAGGGAAAGTGAAAGGGAAATTGACTGGTGGAGTCACACCCCTTCCCCCCCAAAAGAAGTCCAGCAGGAGACAATGAAGCCCTGCCCCTCCTGCCATCAGGCAGTTGGAGCAAACCAGGTAGATGGGGGGAAATGGAAGCAGGTCCTTCACCGGAGAGGTAAAAGAACCCCCTCCCAACCCCCACCATCCCCCCGGGTGCCCTTAGAGAACAGATATGAGGCCCTGGACTCAGAGAATCAGGCAGAGAACAGACAAGAGGAAGATCTGTCTAGAAGGTCTTCTGTTTGCACCCCGTCTACCAGATGGGTTACAACTACAGCTACAAAGAAAAAAAGAAGGGTAGTTGTAATAGGTGACCCCCTTCTGAGGGGAACTGAGGGCCCTATATGTCGACTGGACCCATCCCACAGGGAGGTCTGCCGCCCTCCTGGGGCCCAGGTGAGGGATATTAGTAGGAGAATCCCTCAGCTAATTCGTCCCTCAGATTATTATCCACTGTTGGTAGTCCAGGCTGGCAGTGATGACATTAATGGAAGGAGTATCAGAGCAATTAAAAAGGACTTCAAGGTGGTGGGTCGAATAGTTGATGAGACAGGAGCACAGGTGCTGTTCGCCTCAGTTCCTGCAGTAGCAGGGATGAATAAGGAGAGGAGTAGGAAAACCCATCTTGTCAATAGGTGGCTAAGGGATTGGTGCCACCGGCGGAACTTTGGGTTTTTTGACCATGGGGCAAATTCCATCATACCTAGTCTCTTCAAATCAGATGGGCTTCATCTATCTAGCAAGGGCAAAAGGACGCTAGCCCCGCCATGGCGACTTGAAATACAGTTGGCAAGGGCTTTAAACTAGCTTTGAAGGGGGAAGGGCTTGAAACCAGGCTCTCCAGTGATGAGCCTAAGGGTGGAAAGCCCGAGTTAAAAGTGAAATCAGCAGCCCAGCTGAAATGCATGTTCACCAATGCATGCAGTGTGGGTAACAAACAATAGGAGCTGGAAGCCATCGTCCAGCAGGAAAGCTATGATGTAGTCGCCATCACGGAAACATGGTGGGATGACTCGCATGACTGGAGTGCTACCATGGGTGGCTGCAGGCTCTTCAGAAGGGACAGGCAGGGTAGGAGAGGTAGAGGGGTAGCTCTATGTGTTAGAGAGTCTCTTGACTCTGTAGAAGTTGAAGTCAGTAACAATAAGGTTGAGTACCTGTGGATCAGAATCAGGGGGAAGGCCAACAAGGCTGACATCCTGGTGGGAGTCTGTTACAGACCACCCAATGAAGAGGATGAGGGTGATGAATTATTCTACAAGCAGCTGGCGGATGTCTCAAAATTGCCAGCCCTTATTCTCATGGGTGACTTCAACCTGCCAGATGTCTGCTGGGAACCCCACACAGTGTAGAAGAGGCAGTCTAGGAGATTCCTTGAGTGTATGGAGGATAATTTCCTGCTCCAGCTGGTAAATGAGCCTACCAGGGATGGAGCCCTGCTAGACCTCCTGTTCACAAACAGAGAGGGGCTGGTGGGAGATGTGGTGGTCGGTGGACGTCTGGGACACAGTAACCATGAAATAATAGAGTTTTCAATACTCAGGGATGCAAGGAGGGCCGTCAATAAAACCTCTACGTTGGACTTCCGGAGGGCAGATTTTGGCCTATTCAGAAGACTACTTCAGAGTGTACCCTGGGAAACAACCCTTGAAAACAAAGGGGTCCAGGAGAGATGGACGTACTTCAAGGAGGAAGTTTTGAACACACAGGAGCAGGCTGTCCCAGTGTGCCGAAAGGCAAGCCAGTGGGGAAGACGGCTGGTCTGGTTGAACAGGGAGATTTTGAAAGAAATCAGGGTAAAGAAGAGAGCCTACCAATTACAGAAAAAGGGCTGGCTACTCAGGAAGAATTTAGGAATATAGTTAGGTCATGTAGAAAGAAAATTAGAGAGACAAAGGGACAACTTGAACTCAATCTTGCCACCTCTGTGAAGGATAACAAAAAGTCCTTCTACAGATACATCAATAGCAAAAGGAGGGGCAAGGAAAACCTCCATTCTTTACTGGACATGGGCAGGAATATAGCTATCAAAGATGAGGAAAAGGCTGAGGTATTTAACACCTTCTTTGCCTCCGTTTTCAACAGTAAGACAGCTGTCCTGAGGACAGCTGGCTTCTGGAGCTTATAGAAAGAGATAAGAATCTGAACAGCCCCCCTGTAATCCAGGAGGAAACAGTTAGTGACCTACTGAGCCACTTGGATCGCCACAAGTCTATGGGACCAGATGGGATCCACCTAAGGGTGATGAGGGAGCTGGCGGAAGAACTTGCCAAGCCTCTCTCCATCATCTACCAACAGTCCTGGCTCACTGGGGAGGTCCCAGATGATTGGAAGTTGGTGAATGTCACGCCCATCCACGAAAAGGGCCGGAAGGAGGACCTGGGAAACTACAGGCCCGTCAGCCTGACCTCAGTGCCTGGCAAGGTTATGGAGCAGACCATCCTAAATGCAATCCCACAGCACCTACAGGATGGACAAGGGATCAGACCCAGCCAGCACAAGTTTAGAAAGGGCAGGTCCTGTCTGACCAACCTGATCTCCTTTTATGATCAGGTGACCTGCCTGCTGGATGAGGGGAAGGCTGTGGACGTGTCTACCTGGACTTCAGCAAAGCCTTTGACACCGTCTCCCACAGCATACTCCTGAAAAAGCTGCAGCTCACGGCTTGGACAGGGGTACTCTGTGCTGGGTTAGGAACTGGCTGATGGCTGGGCCCAGAGAGTGGTGGTGAACAGTGCTGCATCCAGTTGGCAGCCGGTCACTAGTGGTGTCCCCCAGGGATCAATGTTGGGCCCAGTTCTGTTCAATATCTTTATTGATGATCTAGATGAGGGGATTGAGTCCATCATCAGCAAATTTGCAGATGACACTAAGCTGGGGGGGAGTGTTGATCAGCTGGAAGGCAGGAGGGCTCTGCAGAGGGACCTGGACAGGTTGGAGAGTTGGGCTGATTCCAACAGGATGAGGTTCAACAAGGCCAGGTGCGGGGTCCTGCACTTTGGCCACAACAACCCCCTGCAGTGCTACAGGCTGGGGACAGAGTGGCTGGAGAGCAGCCAGGCAGAAAGGGACCTGGGAGTTTGGATTGACAGGAAGCTGGACACGAGCCAGCAGTGTGCCCAGGTGGCCAAGAAGGCCAAGGGCATCCCGGCCTGGATCAGGAATGGTGTGGCCAGCAGGAGCAAGGAAGCGATTCTTCCCCTGTACTCAGCGCTGGTGAGGCCACACACCTGGAGTGCTGTGTGCAGTTCTGGGCCCCTCAGTTCAGGAAGGATATTGAGGTGCTGGAGCAGGTCCAGAGAAGAGCAAAGAGACTGGTGTAGGGACTCAAGCACAAGTCCTGTGAGGAGAGGCTGAGGGAGTTGGGGCTGTTCAGCCTGGAGAAGAGGAGGCTCAGGGGAGACCTCGTCACTCTCTACAACTCCCTGAAAGGAGGTTGTAGCCAGGTGAGGATTGGTCTCTTTTCCCAGGCAACTATCAGCAAGACAAGAGGGCATGGTCTTAAGCTGTGCCAGGGGAGGTTTAGGTTAGATATTAGGAAGAATTTCTTTCCAGAGAGGGTAATCAGGGTAATCAGACATTGGAATGGGCTGCCCAGAGAAGTAGTGGATTCTCCATCCCTGGAGGTTTTTAAGAAGAGACTGGATGTGGCACTTAGTGCCATGGTCTAGTGACCACAGCGGTAGTGGATCAAGGGTTGGACTTGATGGTCTCAGCGGTCTTTTCCAACCTGGCTGATTCTGTGGTTCTATGATGCCCTTCTCTTTTGTTCCCTGCCTCTCCTAAAGAACCTGTGTCCTTCCTTGCTACATTAAGTTGTCTTCTTTTGATTATTTTTTTCTTTTTGTTCACTCTGCTATGAAGGCATTCTTGGGTTGTGCCGATAATTCTTTTTCAGCAGAGGAAAGAATTATTTGCGGACAAAACTAGAATAATTTATACTGTAGTGTCTTCCTTTTTGAGTTCTGAAGAAAATGAGAAGGAATTTGAAAGGAGCCAGATAAAAATCCTGAAGAAATGAGTCAAAAAGAACAAAGAGGGAAATGCTACTTCAGAGTGTGGTTGATGTGCAATCATCCCAATATGTTTCTTTTAACATGGAATGGCTCAGAGTTGCCCGATTTTGCCCCTTACAGCAAAATAGTCACACTGATAGTGTAATATTCCTCATTGTGTTCATCCTATTGCTATATTCAAACACAATGCACATCTATCAAACACAATGAGCTTTTCAAAGATATAATTGGGCAATTTTGTTGTGAATGGTGTATGATTTCAGAACCTTTGTGGTGCTCACTGGATGTGCTCTATCCACAATTTAGTAAATGAAATTGTACCCTAGCAACTGCTAACAATACAAGGATGTGCAAAGACCTGAGCAAATAAGTGCCTCTGTAAATCAATATTTTTGAGGTGCCTGATAGTACTGTGATTTTGAACTGTATTTCTAGTGGTGGCAAGATATGGTGAAGTAATTGCGAAGGCCTGTGTCACAAAGAAGGTGCTTCTATTTGCTCTCATTTTACTTCATATATATCCCCTTCAATATCCTTTGATTATGGGGTGACTGTTTTGGAAGATCAGCCTTGCAAAAAGGTTCCCTTCAGTCACATCAATAGAGGCACAGCTGGCTGAATAGTTTTCAAATTACTTTTTCAGAGGAAAATACTTGAGTCATTAAAACACAAACTGGTTGAGCATAAAGGTCCCTTTCATTGAGATTACTATTACCAGAAAAAAAGTGTAAAAGCAATTATGTCTTATGAAAGAACAGATTTGAGAATTTGCTTATTTGGACATTAAACATGATCTACAGCAAAAAATACGGATGAAATATAACAAGTCTTCAGAATTATTGAAACAAAGTGTTTGATTTACTCCCTTTTATTTGATTTGAATGAGATTTTTGCTTTTCAAGCTTTTTTTGAGGTTTGAAGTTTAGACTTGATTCAAGCCAGTGAAAATGTCAAGGAATCTTGCAGAATGGTGAAAATGTTTTCATTCCCTTTTTTTAACAGTCTACTCTGAATGCAAAGGAGAAACACCTTTCTGTTCTTACTTTGAAATCTTCTGCTTTTTTATAAAACATACACTATGCTCATCCTCTAACCTTGACGCATAGGGTGCTAAGGGAACTTATTGCAAGTTTTGCTTCTGATAAAACAGTGCTTGACTGCCTGAGCTGATGAAGAGCCCCTATGAGCTACTACTAATGATACAGCCAATTTGATCAGATAGATACAAATAATGAAGTTGGTCTAATTGCCTCTGGCAAGATGCAGTGGTGCATATACTCACTACCCTATTCACCGTGAGTTATGTCAACATGTCACATGTAGGAACCTTTGAGAATAATCTTCTTATAGAATAACAATGAGGCTTATGCTTCATTCTCTTCTGTTTCCTGTTGATACCTGATGGTTTTTTATCATATGGGGTCTTGATACCTGTAGGAACAAGGTACTCCTTCTAGTGATGTTGATGTTTTTTTTTGGCACATCTTGAATCATAGAATCATAGGATGGTTTGCGTTGGAAGGGATCTTAAAGACCACCTAGTTACAAACCCCTGCCAAGGGCAGGGACACCTTCGACTAGACCAGGTTTCTCCAAGTCTTGTCCAACCTGGCCTTGAAGACTTCCACGGATGGGGCAGCCACAGCTTCTCTGGGCGATGTCTGCCAGTCCCCCATCATGCTCACTGTGGAGAATTTCTTCCCCAGGGTTTTCTCTTCTCCAGGCTGAGAAGCCCCAACTTTATAATTTGTCTTCATAGGATAGGTGTTCCAACCCTCTAATCTTCTTTGTGGCAGTTCCTTGAAAGAGGATTCTCTTTTTCTCCCTGAAATAGCTAGAACTAAGCCCAAGAGTCTGGAATTTCTCTTAGCACTGAAATAATCTTAATAGCAATAATATCCTTTTACAAGTGAAGATATGAGATGCTTGCATGCTTGTTTCCAGTGGTGTTTTTAGCAAACTGTGTTTTCCTAGTCTGGCTTTTCGCTGTGGATACTTTAAATGTTTGCAGCGAAGTAACTGGATAATCAGGCTAGGTCTCCAATGATGGAATAAAGACAATGGAATAAAGATGGTCCTCAATGAATGCTCAGGATGTTCAAAGTATATGCCTGCTGCATACTGTTACTGATTGCAAGAGTGACAGGAATGAGAAAATTTCCAGCTGATATGTTAATAAACACAATCACATGTTATTAGATCAAAATAATTCTAGGCCACGTCTAGCAATAATATATCTAAAGCAACCTCATTTCCATCACCAAAGGGAAAGAATGACCAACGTTTTGTACCTTGGTAGTTAGAAAGGGAAGCTGGCTGCCTTATTGGATGACCATACCTTACTGCTTCAGATTCCCTTTTAACTGAAAAAAAGACATAAATAGTGTATGAAGATATAGGGAGAGATTCAGGAGTGAAAATGTCCTTGTTTAGTTCTCTTCACCTTCCATGACACAATTGGTGGCAAGAACAGTTTTGAACTGCCACTTAGAGGAAATCCAAAGAATTAAAAAAGAAGAAATAGCTTCTAACCCACTAAATCTACAAGCTGTGCTCCTTACGATTTATGACATGTGCTGTTGCTGGTTTGGGCATAAAAAACGCAATGCTCTCACACCAATGAATGCCTAAGTACCTTTATTTTTGCATGTACTACGTAATGCATTCTGTGAAAAGCAGTCTTTTGGAAATCAAAAGGACCACCCTGTGAGAACAGATTCAGTTTTCAGTCCCATTTATGATTCTCTTGCATTGAATGCCACAGTGACATTGCCAGACAAGCAATCTTGTCCCAGAATTGGATTCTCATTATGTTTTAATTCACAGAGCAATTATTGTTTCATGTACGATATATAGCAAAAACTCTACAAAGTTAACTTAAAAAATGTAGGCAATATTGAAGAAGCAGGATGTGAAGCTGCTTTGCCTCAAAGCCACTATGTTCTGCTTTCTTTCCTGCCTTTGGTTTCTCAGCTGCCTCATGATAATGCAAAGAGGAAGAATATTCAACAGAGGTTTGGAAAGATGATGGAAAGAAGAAAGTAGACCAGCAAAAAGGAGTACCCTCTTCTGTACTCAGGACAGGTTAAAAAATTTCAATATATTTCTCAAACTAATAGCACATTTCTTTTGAAATGTTCCCGCCAAAGGCAGAAACAAAACTCCTACCAGCTTCAAGGGTCAGTTTTGGCTTCACAGAGAAAGGCAGCATCTGATGATGCCTAACAGTTCAGCTTGTATGTGTAGAGAGGGAAGAGTAAAAGAAAGGGGATTGAGGAGAAGGGCAAGAAGTAAATGAAAGACAGAAAGCATTTTAATGCATTGTTATTTTGAACAACATGATTTTGTGAGTCCAACACACAGGTGTCTGCCTTTGTGGATACATAGGAAAACATTTTAAAAATCTTGTCCATGCTATTTACAATGACTATGGAAAACACATACCTAACTAAAACAGGTTTGAGGTTATGACCTGATGTTATGGACAGGAGGAGAAGATTCTTTCAGAATACCTCTGAGAACACGTACACAAAGTATTTTGAGCGTGGTCACAAATACAAGCATTCCTGCATTTCTGATACAAAACACTAATATAATTGACCTTGTATTTAAATCAATATTGTTAATCAGGAGTGTTTGAGAACATGTGAAGAAGAATTCATGAGAGACTGGATGTCTAAGCTTAACAACTTCTCCTTATTTCTTTGATTCCTCTTCTGCCTATTTGCACTTCAAAATATTATGTTCCCATCACATTTATCGTGGTCCCACATAGGGTTTATTCAAGCTGCTGTGTTCTTGTGATCCCTATAGGTATATAAAAATTGCTATATAAACCAGCCAAAGCTTTGAAAGTATTTTGAAAGTATTTTGAAAATTTGAAGTCTGGCAAACATCAAGGTGTTCAACTATGAAATATGATGCATCTTTTAACACTTCTCAGTTATTAGATGAACTTGAAAAATTCAAGTAGCACTTATTCAAAACAAGTCTCTTCAAATGAATTATTTCCATTTATGAATTGCAAGGTCCTACAAAGTTGAAATACTTTTGAGGAACTGTCAAAAGAGCTTTGACTTTGAGCTTAAACCTAATTTGTATGCAACACTCTAAAAGTCAGATCCATGTGTTTAGGCTAGCTAGATAGCTAAAGGCACCAAATCCAATTAAAATATTTTGTGTGACAGGAGCAGGCATAGTAATTTTTGAAATGAGATTGTGGGGATTTTGTTGTAAAGTTCCACTGGAACTATAGTGTATTTTATGGAATAAAATGAAAAAAGCACCAATATCACAGAAGATGTGTTTTTAAATAAATGTAACAGGTTCTGAGGTGGTGCATTATGACCAGGACAATTCAGAGAATGCCTGATCCTGACTATGGTCTTCCAGCTTGCTCTGCCAGTGGCATTGTATTGTTCAAGCTGATACATGTTTTCATCAGTCCCAGATATTTTTCATGCCATTCCAATGGAGTAATTAGCAGAAAGAAAGCCTGAATAATTCTGAAGTTACATACTACTGCTATTATTATTGTATATATTATTAAATGATACTGCTGCTCAGGCCTGCTTTTTCCCTTGTACAGTTCAAATCACTTAGGAAATAAGCTCTGACCCCTTAGGAAAGCATAAAATGTTTCAGGATGGGCTTCACACTAGACTACAATTTCCAGTTTCTCCAGGTCTTGCCTGTGCTGAAAGAACTAGCAGGAAAAAAATAAATTCACTTCTCAATTACCTGTCATGGTTTCAGCAAAATAGTCTATTCAATTTCATAACAATTGTAAAATTTTCAATTCAGTGTAGAGTTATTTTAATGAAAATAATGTAAAAAAATTGCAGACTGTCATAGAAAAATTTAAAATATTTTTCTTAAAATAGAAATTAACTGAGATTTCATTTGAAAAAGAATGTAATTTGTAATTCAGTGTCATCTATATTGCCTCAATGACTGTTTTGGTGTAGATGCAATCCACTGATGAAGTGGAATTTTCCTCCAAAATGTTCCAACCTATCCCAGAACCCAAACTTTTTTTTATTTTTAATGCATTTTGCATTTACTTGAAGTTATTCTTATTAACGTTGCAAATAATTGCATGGCTATTTTTCAGAGGTTCAGTCATTTTCAGTGGACTTCAGCTGTGTGTTTGCTTGATCAGCTCATCAGAATTGACCCTCTCTTCTAGGAGATAGGAAATAGGTGTAAATATTTGCAGTTACCCTTATTCTTAACAGATATATCCAGAACAAATGAAATATGAGAAACATGAACATTCATATGCTTAGGTTTGTTTTGGCACTGCCAGTTATGTTTGTTCTCATATATCCTTTGCAGTTTCCTTGTATGTATGCCTGTCTTAGTATCACAGGCATAATTAAGGCTGGAAGGGATTTCAGGTGGTCTCAAGTACAAGGCCTGACACATGATAAGCAGATGACTATTCTCCCGTCCTCAGCAGGATTTTTGCCAACAGTCTCCATTCCCAGGTCAAGGCTGCCCATTGCCCGTCCCTGAATTTTATGGAGACCCTGTTGGCCTTTTTTCCCCTGCCGTGTCCTGCTCATCTGGATGACAGTCCTGTCCTCATGTGTGTTGACTAGTCCTTGAAACTTGCTGTCAACTTCAAAGTTCATGAATGTGCCTTCTGGCATGTCCTGCAGGTCACTGAGAGATGTTAAATGACATGTCCAACAACACATCCAACAGTCCACTTCTTACCAGGCTGTACTGTTCAAACTCTGATACAGGCAGACTGTGGCAGAAAACATTGGCCAGCTTTGGTCAAATCCAGTCAAGTTTACACTGCTCCCCTGCCATCCACAAGTTCAGTTGTTTCATCACAGAAGGTAATCAGCTGGGTCAGGCAAGATCTACCTTTGATAAAGCCATGTTGACTGTATCCATTCCCCTTCTACTCTTTCATATGCCCAGAAATGTGTTCCAAGAGGACTCAATCTGTGATTTTACCAAGAGTCAGTGTGAGGCTGACTGATCTATAGATCATCGCTTTGTCCTTTTTTGAAGGTGTGTGTGATTAACTGCCCTTCTCCTGTCTGTGAGCTGAGCTCTGGCTTGAATGACACCATTGCTACATGCCTAGGCAACTTTTATAAATTCTACCTTTGCACCTTGTCCTTGATCCCACCCTTGTACACTGCATTTTTATGCTGGAGCTCTATCATGATGTTCTTTTTAGCCAAGTCCTGACAAACTGACGGTTCCTATGCCTGGAGAATGCTCTTAAAGGTCTGCCAGCTTTCCTTACCTCCTTTGCTTTTCAGAGCAGCCTGCCATGGATCCCACCTACTTGGTTACCATTCCCTAAGTCCAACCCAGCTCACCTGAAGTCCAGGCATTGTACTTTGCTAAAAAGATTTTAATTTTCTCTTTTTACTAGTTCAACTTTGAAGTGCAGATGCCTGTACAATTCATTTAGCAGGTTCTTGCCTCTCAACTCCTAATGACTCTCCACCCCTCCATTTACACTCTTTTAAACTAGCAGCTATTTCTGAACTTTGATGTTTCCTGCATTTCAGTGCGACATACTCCTAACTGCTACATTTAACTGTATTTGCAGTTTCTCACCACCAGCTTCTGTAATGTCAAGACTCACTGATGTGTTTTATTACAAAAAGGTGACATCAGTT
Organism: Neopelma chrysocephalum; assembly: GCF_003984885.1. Lineage (NCBI taxonomy): Eukaryota > Metazoa > Chordata > Aves > Passeriformes > Pipridae > Neopelma > Neopelma chrysocephalum. The sequence goes on from NW_020925676.1 coordinate 3,378,016, forward strand.
GTTTTTTATGTTCTTACAGCAAAGATGTTTGTGTTTGTATCTAAAAAAAAGCATCCTCCTTAAAGTGACAACTTAGGTAGCGTACTTTGATGACAGGAATATGTTATTTAATATCCTCTTTATTTTTCTATTTCAAGATTTGGAATGAATCTTTTTTTTAATTGGCAGTAAGAGAGAAACATATTTTTCCTCAGAAAGAGGAAATTGGAAACTGGACATTTGTAAGAATTATGAAATTGAATATTATTTTCATGTTTTCTTCAAACCTGGCTATTTAAGTGTGCTTGCTTTGGCTGGGGTAGAGTTAACTTTATTCACAGTGGCTGGTATGGGGCTGTGTTTTGGATTTGTGCTGATGCTGAACACAGGGTTGATAATATAGAGATGTTTTTGTTATTGCTGAGGAGTGTTTGTACAGACACAAGACCTTTTTTTTGTTTTCCACATTGGGGAGGAGGCTAGGGGTTCATGGGAAGCTAGAAGGTGGCACAGACAGGACAAGTGACCCAAATGGCCAAAGGGATATTCCAGACCATATCACATCATGCTCAGTGTATAAAGTGGGGGAAGAAGGAGGAAAGGGGGCACATTTGGAGTGATGGTGTTTGTCTTCCCAAGGAACCACTGCATATGATGGGGCCCTGCTCTCCTGGAGATGGCTGAGCACCTGCCTGCCCCATGGAAAGCAGTGAGTTAATTCCTTGTTTTGTTTTGCCTGTATGTGTGGCTTTTTTTTTTTCCCATTAAAGTGTTCTTATTTCAACCCACAGGTTTTCCAGCTTTTACTCTTCCAGTTGTCTCCCTGATCCTGCTGATGGGGAAGTGAGTGAGGGTCTGTGTGGTGTTGGGCTGGCTGGGGTTATGATATCTGGTGTATGATATCTGGTAAATGTTTGAAATCAATTAATACATACTGTAAAATAGTGTTTCTAAACATCATGACAAAATGTATTTGTTTCCAGCTTTAGAGAATCACATATTTGAAAAAAAAAACCCACTGAATTTTGAGGATGTACTATATGAAATAATAGACTTTATTATGTATATAATGCAACAACCATCACGTGAATTCCTAAAATCCTGCCTGATTCCTTTAGAAAGCACAAGACGGGTGTTTTCCCAGCATTCTAAATAGTGCTTTTATTTTCCCTGTTTTACAGGAAGGAGAAATGATGCTGCTGCAATCCAAGCACCCAGCAAGGAGAAACTTGAAAAATGACCTGACTATACATGTGTTCCTTGCATAGTTGTAGATGAGGACATATTGCTCTGGTCTCTGCAGACCAAAGCTTAGAGGATCTTTGTAATTCCATTTGATAGTTCAGAGGGAAAAATACTTTCCTTTTTCTTTTTTTCTTCTGCTGGAACTATCAAGAACATTCAAACAGAATTTGGGAGATCTTCATGATTGGCTGAAGCTGAAACTTTTCTCTGAAGTAATTTCATTCAAAATTTGTCATTCAAACCACATGGACTTGTGTGTTCTTCAGCAGGAATTCCTTTTTAATTCATTAATGCATTCAGAACAATGATGGGGAGAAGGTAAACAAGCTGGAGCATTTATTTGCAGTTTCCAAAGCTCCAGTCAGAGCCTGCCACAAAAGGCTGTTTAACAAGGCATATATATAGATGAGATGTAAAGTGCTTTTATAGATTCAAAGCTAAGATACACAAAACAAACAAGAAGATAAATGCCTGTTTTTCAGCTCGGCTAAAGCTGAGCAGCAGCTACTGCTGAAGCCTGTGTTGGAACTGGCTCTTCATCCTAAATTCATTAACACTTCTCCCACCCCAAAAGCCCCAGCAATCAATAAGATAGGAACTTCTCTACATTCTTTATTTTGTCCAAGACAAGACAAAACCAAGACAGAGTTCATAGTGTGGTCACAGAAAATTCCATCACCAGAGTAATCCAGCACTGGTAAATCCAGTGCAACATAATATGAACTAAAATGAGACATTCAGCGATGAATAGTAGAATGAAATATAAGAAATCTGTGCATAGCACCTAAGGCCAGGTGGTCTCTGCTGAGAATAAATACTAAGACTTCTGCCAGTGGTAAATACAAGCTTCTCTGTTCCCCATCTGTGTTTCTCCTCAGTGGAAATGCTTTCCCTGTGTGGTGTCTTTGCTGGGTTAATGTGTAGTTCACAGTACTTGCGTTCTGCATGCTCAGTTCATAGAGAAAACAAACTGGTAATTGCGTTCTGGCAAAAGGAGAGAATCAAATGTTCCCTTCACATCATCTCCTATCCAGCTTTGCCAGGCTCAGCAGTTTTTTCTACTTGAGAAGCCACTCAAGGATACAGCAGTTAGATTAAAAATGGCTTGGAACTGACTGCATATCATAAAAACAAACCCTTCAAATGTTTCACCAATGGCATTTTTTTTTAGCTGTTTTTATAGAGGTCTATTTCAATCTCTATGGATTGGATACTCTGCTCCATTTGCATGCAACACAGTGGATGTACATCTATCTGGGAGAACCACTGTCACACTCAGTATCAAACTGGGAACGTAAACTGGACGCCAAAGTTGTACAAAACTTTGTACAAAGTTGTTCTGAAGTACAGCAGAAGTTACTCAAGAACTTTTGTTGTAGTTACTTATTAAATGTTTTCTTTGGTTATTATGTGCAGACATGTGCTCTACAGATAGATATATTTGTAAGTAATAATAATAAATAATCATATATAGATGTCCAAACTGCCTAAGTGTATAAAAATCTAGATATAATAATATATAATATAGATATTTTATCTATTATATATCATATATAATAGATAAGGTATCATCATCATGGCTAGGCTTCGCGAACGAAGATTTGGATAAGGTATATATTATATAATATATACATAATATGAACGTACATATTTGTGTCTAAATGTGTCTAAATGCAGAAATGTATGTGCATGACTACATATGGTTGCATGCATATATACATATATGTATTTATATACACATATGCAAATCAAATACCTGATATCCATCTGTTTGATGTATATGTCATTATATAGCATGTATACAAGTAATTTCTGTTAGGGATATATTGCATTATTCAGTAATATCTCTACTCAGTTAGGTTGATAATCAGCTTGAAACTGTGCCTTAGTTCAGAAATGTTGCTTTCTTGAGCAGGACTACAACAGCAAGAACATCTACAGCAGTGCAGACACTATGCCACACCTTTACATGTGCCACCAGAACCTGAACAACTGTTACAGGACTTCTTTTTCAGCATAGGTTTAAATTCTTGTGGAAAATGTGTAGCAAAGGTTGACTTGAAATTCAGATCCCACTAGGATTTTATTCTGGCTCATTCAATAGATGGAAACTCACATCCTACTCCAAAAGTCCACTGGACACTGGAAAATAGATATATAAGTGCTTTTTCAAAGTGTTTTTAAAATGTTTCATTAAATAAGTTATATTTAACAGTAATAAAGGATGGGAATAATTTTTAAATGCCTGGAATCTGTGGCAAAAACTCTGTTTTTAGGTTTTTTTTACAGTGCAAAAGGTTTCTGACAGACTGATATTTCTGTAATTGTCAACTTTAACTTTTTCATTAATTTTACTATATTCTTTCTGAGCAACACCTGAGTTTGTCTTCGTTTTAACTTTTGTTTTAAGTAAGCGATATAATGAAGTATCATATATAATAGGGAAGTTAAACTACTTTAATTATTTTCATTCTCAACCCTCTGCTCCACCAACATAAGGCCCTGGTAATTGTTCCTTCAAGCTGCTCTGCTATTTCTAATGAAAATGCACATTTGCAGGCACAGCTTTTATCAAAGTCACACAGGTAACACAGGCACTTGGGGTGTAGATTGAAAATCTAAGTTCACCAAACCTCTTTCATTAGCTATTTTGATATCTTTCATTTAATTATAGCATCACTTTTCCTTACAGTTTTGTAATCCAAGTTAAAGTTGCTCAGATTTCTTTTTAGATTTGTGGGTTCCTTTTTTTTTTTTTTTTTCAATTTGTAAGATGAAAATACCATCAAAACCTTAAAAACACATATTCACTATGTGTTTAGGGAATAACATCCTTTCCCACCAAGCTGGTGGTACACAGGACTTATAAAAAATGAGATATATATTCTGAAAAGAATTTTTTTTTATTTTCATATCTTAAAAAAAATTGAATTTAAAATATGCTGCAATTCTGTATGTATTCTACCTGCATTAATTATAACCTTTTTGGCTGCCAAAAGAAAATATAGTTTTGCATCAGCAGAACAAAGAAATTTGTTTTATTTAACTTACAGACCTTTAATGCTATTAAAAGTGGCACCGGGGAGTGCATTACTTTAAATAGATTAATTTCCTGTAATTTTTTTCCACTGATTTTGTAATAAAGTAATATTATTTGAACATAATATCTTTAAAGACCTTAGGAACATCATAAAAAGGCTCTTCACTGGCTTATTAATGAATTTTCACTCTTTAAATGCATGAGATTTTCATGTGCCTTTGATTCTAGATTTCTTTGAATCAGTTGCCCCATCTTTTAGAGCCAGGAACAAGACTGCTTTTGAGATGCTGATAATAGATCCAGTATATCCTGTGTTTTGGATATGGCAACATGCAAGACAACTGGTATAGAACAAAGTTTAATAGGGGTCTCACTTTCTGAAATGCTTATGAAAAGAATATACAAGTCAGTTTCCAGAAGAAGAGGAGCATATTTAGTCAGTTTCTGAATATCCACTAATGCCAGCATTGCTTTCTCATTAATGGAGGTAGTGGTGAAGCCTCAGTTTGATGATGGTCTAATTCAGCTTTGGGAGCCTTTGCAGCACTGGTGGTTTCAATCCAATGGATAACTATTGCTGCCTTTAGCCTTTCTCTCTTGTTCTTCTTTTTACAATTGTTTCTTCTTTTTATAATTCTCTTCGCTGGAACCTTTCAGTTCCTTAAGCTGGATTTAAGGACATCAGCAGCCACAAAACATGAAGTAAGACTAAATTAGTTTGGAGCATTGTACATCGTCTTATGTTCCCTGGCTATGATGAAATTGATAGCCTGAGTAGAAGACATATCAAGGCAAATTCTATCTGCTGTGCTTATGAAAGAATTTGCCCTGTAACTTTCCCTTGCAGCAGTAAATTGTGCCCTGCTCTGTAGCGTGGGGCATGCCAGGATCATCCCTAAGGCATGGAGGGTGGTGGGAGATTATGTCACCATGCCCTTAATATGCCTTTTCACATTCAACTGACTCTATTGATCTGTGCAGAAAAGACAGGGTCCTCAGGAAATGAGATGGTTCTGTGGTATCTCTTGTCCTCATTTACACCATTACTGGCTTTAACAGTTCATTATATAGTTTCTTTTCTTGTAGGTGCATCAAGTTTCTGAGCTGTGGGAAGGAAGAATTGTGTCATCTCTCACAATATTGTTTTCTTCTCTTTAGATTAATCTTGCTAGAACTGCCTTATGTCTTCCCAGCTCAGGTGAGACTTGCAGAGCTGGACATTGCCGACACCACATGAGTGATGTGATCGACACACCAAGGGCTGGGATGCCATCCAGAGGGACCTGGATGAGCTCAAGAAGTGGGCCCTGAAGATTATTAGAGAAGTGGTACAACTCTCCTATGAGGATGGGCTGAAAGAGTTGGGGTTGTTCTGCCTGGAGAAGTCTTCAGGATGACTTTACTGGGGCTTTTCAGTACCTGAAGGTGGGTTGCATGACAGCTGGAAAGAGACTTTTGACAAGGGCATGGAGAACAGGACAAGGGAAAATGCCTATAAATTGAAAGGGAGTAGGTTTATATTATGTATTAGGGAGAAATTCTTTACTATGAGAGTGGTGAGGAACTGGCACAGGTGTCCCACAGAAACTGGATGTCCCATCCCTGGAAGCGTTCAAGGCCAAGTTAGACGGGCTTTGAGCAATTTGGTCTAGTGGAGGGTAGAAGAGGTCAGAATTAGATGATCTTTGGGATTCCTTCCAGCCCAAACCATTATTTAATTCTATGGTTTAAAGCCATCCAGTATAAATGTGAGAGTGTGGAGACTAGGAAGGAAAATACCTTCCACAGTAAAGCAGATTGTGCCCTAAGAAATAGCTGGTCTGTTTTAGACCACTGAACTGGACTCGGTGTGCTGAGAGAAGGGTTTGCTTTTGTCTAATAGATGACCAAAAAGATCTCAAAAGGCATTGTTTGAGCATGGGCTAAATTGATGGGAAACCACAGAAGAAGGATACCATATATTACTCCTTCCTTGACCTCTTTTCCCTGCAGATGACAGGGGTAGGAAGACTAATCCAAACAAAGGTTGGAACAGCTTCGAGCCATTTGCTTTGTACAACAAAGGAGCCAGTCTCTGAAATCGCTGGAGTGAATAAATGTTTTCCTCCTGCATTGGCTTGAAGAGGCACCGCAGGAAATGCTGCTGCTGAGCTTTATGTTGCCTTTAGGTGTGTCACTACCCAGGTTCAGTGAATCATTTTGTGAAGAACATTTACTGGTGCTGGTGGTGTGGTGCCCACAAGAAACTGCAAGCAATAAAAGCTTCCACTTTGTGTGCAAGGCTAAGAATTTATAGCAGGAAGCTCAAAGGATATGAAGGTGGAAGGAAGGTTTTCTCAATACCATCACACTTTACATTAGAGTGATATAATTGATTTTTCCTTAGTAAGAAGTCTTCTCTGATCAGAAACACATCCCTTTTATATGAAAGGTATTTTTGAGCAGGAATTCCACGGTAGTAAAATCTTAAGATTTCTTTTACATGGAAGTTTAATCTCTTCCTTAATACAGAGGAAATATGTGTCTGGATGCTTGTTTACTGTGCCCTTTGCAGGACTGTGTTGTGCTTGAGTGCCTTGTTCACCATTATTTCTCTGCAGTAATTCAGCTTGTAATTTTCAGCCCTTTTGTATTTTATATAAGTGTATTAGGAGAAAAAAATGCTACTTTCATCCTAGACAAAACTGTTTTTCCTGGATTTCCTCTACAGCTAATAGAGAAAAATAAGTATCTCCAAGCAGTCATTCTGTCATGGACAATGGGCAATGGACAATGTATTATGTACAGGGAGGAACTCTAGGTTCCGAACAAAACTATCAGTTCTTTTTTTGGGATGAATTGATTCACACTAGTTAATCTGTTGAAAATCTCATAACACAGAACCAATTTAGTTTATTGAGACTTGTTATGATTCACTAGGCTCCCTGGACATTTATACCTAGCGATAGAGACGGTTCAGTTTCTCTCCCTGCCTAGTATATTCCTTTAAAAATAATCTGCTAGAGACAGCAGGTCATTTATGCATTCAGATTCAAATATATATTTTCAGAAGCAGGCAGAAGGATTTGTGGGAATGTATAGAGAAAGAACATGTTGGATATAGCCAGTACCTTTAGACAGCACTGATGTTGTCTACATTAAAAAAAAAACAAATAAAACAAAAAAACACATACTGAATTCCATATGCTCAGACAACAGGTTAAAAAAGCTGCAGAAAAGCAGAGTATAAGTACAGTGAAGTGCCTTGGAAAGTGTATGTTTGGCAATAAATAAAATAAAGTCCTTTGAGACCAAATAGCATTAATTACAAGAATTTATGAATAATTAATTATTCAAGATTATGTTGAAATTATTAGCTTTAACGCTGTTTCACACTAGAGAAGTTAGCTTTTAAAGGCTGACAGTTTGGAATATTTAGAAAAGGATTATGCGAGTCTGATGGAAAGCTTAGGGTGGAGGGGAGAGATAGAGGACAACATAATTTCATGGTTTCTCATACCTATCCCTATCATCTCTACTTTGAAGAAGAAACTGCAACGAGACAAGAGGAAGGGTCTGAAGGATGCCTTCAACAGTACCGAGTGTCGCCAGGTTCTTCCAGCAGCACCCAGTTGTCACCACTGTATTAAGGAGCCAGATTGTTCTGAACAGGTAAGCCAACAACTGGAATTCAGGAGACCATTCCAAACTTCCTTATGCGTTCATTTCCCAAAGTCATGCAGTAATATGATCTGTTGCAGTCACCTTTAAAACAGGGGTGTGTGTGTGTGTGTGGTGCTTGGTTAATATTTACCAATAGTATTTTAATGATGAGGTGTGTTTGACAACAGCAAATGAAAATGTTGCTGACACCAAGACATGGTCATTCATGATTCCTTTTAGTTAAGAGACAAACTAAGTCAAGGAACTGCAATGCCCATGTTCTCACTATTTGTTGAATGCATTTATTTCTAATAAAAGCAGCAGAATCTATTCAGAAATATGCCAGTATATAATAAGAAAATGGAATTAATGAAATAAATTACTTGTGCATAAAGTGGACATTATCCTCCTGCAACTTACCTAGAAAAAAAAAACAATATAAAGAACACAATGCAAATTATTTGTTGAATGTGTTTTCTGTGCTGATTGTTTCCGGGCTCTGGCAATAAATGTCAGGGTCTGGACTTAATACTGAACAATGTGCTTGCTATGTTTCTCTGTTATCTCCCTGAAGGTATTTTCCTTCACTGCTTCAGTGGAGGTGATAGGGAAGTGAGGGAAGTGAATCAGTAATTTTAACTGCCATTAGCTGACATGGAGGAGAGGGGAAGAGCCACAGGTGAAGCTGTGCAGATGCTCCGAAGAATGAAGCAGAGCTCCTGCAGCAAAACATTGAATTCTCGTGATGCGTGACTGGCCAGGATTTCTTTTTCCCTGATCAATCCTGTGTTTATTCTTGGTTACTACCAGCAGAAATACTCTATCCCATCCAGCCTTGGACATTCCATGGCATGGAGAGATGTATTACAGAGCAAGCAGAGATGACCTGATTAGTTTCATACTTCAGTCACCTGCAGCTCCTGAGTCCGGGTTATTCATGGGGAGCACAAAGCTAATACTCCTGTCCAGACTGTAAACTTGGAGGGGCTGGTAGGAGCTAGGGAAACCGAAACATGTCCCATACAAATCCCAGATATTTTGATAGTTTTTATTTCCACTTCCCTGAAGGCAAAATTTCAATGATCTCTAGTAAAATGAAAAAGAGTTTTGCTGTACCATTTTCTTATTCTTTGGACATGTCATCTGTTACGACCAAATTTGATGTAGTTATTCAAATAAACCCCCCACAAATAGCTCATGTTTTAGAGATAGTAATTTTGAACTATGAAGGCTAAGATTACCACTTAGTGAATATTAGTATAGATTGTTAAACTTTGTTGAAATGGGAAAGCCACTCATTTAGATACTTTCCTGCAAAAATGTTTAAGTTCAATGATTTCATGATTTTTACTGGAAAAAAATGTTTAGGAGATGAATCCACAAGATCAGCTCTCTGAATAATATTAATTCACAGACAGAGGCAACAAAGGCAGGGCCCCACTATGCGCGTATTTCAGAGTGAGAGTAGAAAAACTGGACAATGGTTTGCAACTACACTTTTTATTTAAATTTTTTAAGATGTCAGTTCAGACTCTGCCTTTTGTGACAGTGTTGGTGAAGTCAGATTTCAAGATTGTGAAAGATGTGAATTGTAATAATCTGTCTTTTTTTTTAATGAAAAAAAATTCAGCTTAGGTATTTTCTGTATTCTTACTGCATGATAAAGACATAGGAGGACTTTTTGGTTGCCAGGCTCTCGTCCATATGATTTTCATACTTCAAAAGTAGAATTTGCTTATTATTGCCATACAATGGTTCTTGCATTTTACTTCTGTGAAAACTCTATTTTATTTTGGTGAAATATGGATCATAAAATAAGGATAATCAATCATCATCATGGCTAGGCTTCGCGAACAAAGATTTGGGAAGGATTCTACCCACACTTGCTACAAGCCCGCTGGTGGCTAAAAAGGCCAATGTGAGATAGACAAGTCCGGTTGCAAAAGGCACAGCAGAAAGACTCCTTAGGTGGTATTGACATAACACAGTTCTTTCTGCGTTGTCTTTTCTCCTCGAGAGTGATCCTGCGTGCGTTCTCAAAAGAAGCAGCAGCATTATAGATAGTGGATAATCAATATTCAGTGCTTAAATGCAGCTAATTTAAGGTTGCCATAAGGAATTTCAATAATTCCCTCTGTAGTTTGTGCACAATCTGGTGGGTAATGCAAAAATGAAAGTGGATAGAGAATAAATGTATCCTTGTAAAAAACTCTGTTTTCACACCCTTTTCTTGCTCTTAATACAGAAACTTCAGCATAGACTATTGGGAGCCATTTTGATGCAGATTTCTGGGCAGGTGTTCTACCTATAAGTACAAAAAAAGTCCAAAGACATGAAGGTTGAATGGAAATCCAATATTCATCTCATTTCCTCTAGATAACAAGAGGAGTTTGGAGCCAGGACTGAAACCTTCATTACAAAAAAACACCCAAAAACCTTCTTGGGTCATAGTGTCTTCTAAGACTACATCTGCACTAGCTGTTTTTCATGTATTAACTGTGGGAAAATATTATTTAGGAGTTAAAACATTTCAAATTATTAATGGCTTCATGGATTTTGACTACAATAATATTGATATACTACCTAATTTCTGCCTTTGCAGGAGAAATAATATGTAAGTGTGAAAAACTACTAGATCATCCAGAAGAGCTCAGTATTCTGGAGTGTGTCATTCCCTGCCACAGCTTGGCTCTTGATAATGGCTAGGTTACAGCAATTTAGAAATGATCCATATTACACAAGAACAACCTCTCTTTATTTAGTATTGTATATATATTGTAGCAGACATGGATTGCCAGAACCATATCTGTGGCACAAGAAGAAATGGAGACCTACAAAATAACGTGGAATTTCCATTTCAAAGAGCTTTCCATTTCAAAGGCCAGTAGGAGAAGAGATAACTTGCTAGAGAGGGAGTATGCATATGAGGTGGCAGGTTTGTAAAGAAATACGATGTTGCATCACAGCCCGTCAGTAAAATATTGTTAATTATAGTGAGTAGTACTTCATTTGCATTTTCCAAGGTCGTATACCTCACATATTACAATGAGTAAAATAATCCGAACCTGCTGCATTGATAATTTTTGTAAAAATTGATGTGAAAGCACTAAAAGTTAGTGCAATCCAGGCATTGATTATTCCCTGGCTGTATTTGGTCCTGGGTAGGTCAGCAACAGCACATTCAGGATAGATGTCAAGGTGTTCTCCTCTCCTTTCTGCCCTCTGGCAGTATAAAAATTGCCTCACTGAAAGGAAACATTTTAAATGGTGGCACTGAGCTGTCTGAAAGAGACTGAAGAGGAACTTAGCAGGATTCACATATAAAAGAGTGGGGGGACTGTCAGAGCTCTCAGCACTGACACAAGTCTTTAGACATTTAAACTGATAATAAAAGTCTTTTTAAACTCAAGAAGATCTGCAGGCTGAGGCAGTGGCATGTATTTATTTAGTGCTTTCTTTGCAGCCATGGCAGAGAGCTGAAAGTGTTAGGAAGGGGAACCAGCCACCAGTGGACTTCTCTCAGTGTCACTGTGGTGATCCATCTCTCTTTTCTCTGTCCTCATGCTGCCTATGGAGGTGGCTGTCCAGATGAGCATCCTGACTCTGTGAGCGGGAAAAGGGAGCACCAGATCCAGTTTACTTGCAGAAATTGAATCTGGGTAACTTTGGGGCACAGAAGAGGGCAATGTAGCTGAAAGAGGCAATGCAGAGACAAGGGCATTAAGAGGGAGGGAGGGGCTGAGCACCCTTCCAGTCAGTTTTCATTGCTGTTTCAATTTTGCCATTTCTCTTAACACTGTTTTGCCTTCTTATAGCAGTACCTTTACTTTACTTTATTTCCCCCACATTACTATGGGAATAAAAACAGTTAAGCATAAATTACAATGATTTTTACTTTCTAGCAGTTGAAGCACTGGGGAGCAACATATAGGAATCAACCGGGTTGTAAAGCAACACAGCATGAGCACAGTCTCTGCTCATGACAATTTACAGCACAGACAGGCAGAACTGGTGGTTCATGATGGGGCTCATAGAACCACATAGACCTAAACTATCCTTCCCTAAATTAAAAAAACTCCCATGTTGCAAAACTACAATCATTAGCATCACCTAGTACAACCAGTTGGATAAGGAGCAGTACACAGTGCAGCACATCCAAGTGAAGAAGAAAAAACCACATTTCTGTGAATAATATGTTCAAATGCTTAATACCTTTCTTGAATAGAGGCAGAGCTTTCTTTCAAATATAGATATTTCCCATTTCGGTTTTCAGCTCATGAGTGCTGATATGTATTTTTCTGCTTGCATAAGGAGTCAGTAACTGTAGAAGGGACTTTGCCATGGAAGACAGTGATCTATTTATCGTTCAGCTTTCCTTGAGATAAATGGAGTTTATATCTACAATGCAATCTAGAGAACAATGGTAAGTTATTTAAGATTTATAGTCTTGCCTTGTGTCAGGTCTGTCCCATTGAGCCAGAGCAGTGACCAAGCCAGCTGATGTATGCCATGCTCAACTCTGTGGAGTAGCAAGTGTTTGGACTTCAGGTAGATTCAGCAACCTCTGAAGGTGGCACAGTGGACACATAAATGGTTCTGACAAGTACCACTTCAGAAAGAGCTCCAGTCCCTCATGTATAAGGCTTACAGGAAAAATCATGCTCTCCTGTCACATAAAATTATGAAATATTCATGACCCCAATGAAATGTTTCGTCTCTCTCTTAAGCCTCAGCTGCTTTCACCGATGTCTTGTTCCATGTTCCTCCATGTGAATGCTGGCCCTAAGCTCAGACAGACAGAACAGCAGAGGCTGTTGCTGCACTTAGGGCCCTGGCACTTATGAAAACCAAAAAACAATTGAAAGGCTCACAGATTGTACCACCCTGCACGCCATTCTTGTAAAACAAATTTGCCTATGCTGATATCAATGTAGGGTTACATAAAACTGGAGATTAGAGACACTTCTCTTGCCCCATAGAAAACCAGTGAGAATTTTGTGCTTTTAATTTGGAAAGTGGCCTCACTACACATGAATTCAAAAGGCTTTAAGCATCAGGAAGCCTTGTGATCATCTGGAGGTTTTCCAATTGTTTTGTTTCTGTTGTTCCTTTTAATTCATAGTAGATCTTTAAGAACCAGTGTACTTAAAATGTCAGCTTCATGATTAAATCTTGTCTTTACTGAATAAAGCAGCATAAGGCAGGTTACTATCTTGTTGGAATAAACTGGTTAGCTAGAAAAGGGCTTGTAGCTAAAGCTTGCCTCATGTATTTCTTCCTTGAACTCTATGAAGTCCAAGTCATACTGTAACTGAGCTACACAGTAACTGCCAGTCACATCAAGGGACACTCTCTAAGGGTTGGCCCCCCATTTTGGTAAAACTAAAAAACGCTGCATTATGTGTTAGTTACAATCTTTACTTAGTTCACAGATGGCCAGGTAGAAGTTAGATATTTCTCTTAAGATAGCAATTTAAAATGCCTTTTTTTGTAATCAGAGAGAATTATGCATCTCCCGAAGCAATCTTGTACTAGCAGAGACAAGACATGGGGTAATGGTTATAAGCTGCACCAAGAGAGGCTCAGACTTATCATGGGGAAGCATTTCTTCAGGGAGAGGTAGTCAAACACTGGAACAGGATTCCTTGAGTGGTGTTTGATGCCCCAAGCCTATCAATGTTCCAGAGGCATTTGGACAATGTCCTTAATAATCTTTAAATTTTGTTCAGCCCTGAAGAGGTCAGACAACTGCGTCAAGTGGTCTTTGTAGGTCCCTTCCAAATGCAATAGCCTAATTTATTCTATTCTACAGAATTAAGTGCCTCCAGCATTGGAAAACTTATCTTAGAGACACCTAATGCCACTGAGGGTTTTGCCTCTCCAATGCAAACTCAGTTTAGGGGGTGACAGCACTGCTCTGGATTTTTGACTGGTGAAGATTTAGTGGATTTAGACATTAGAATTATTGGTATTATGAAAGAGTGTAGAAGAGGAATCAGAAAAGTGATCTAGGAGTTGTGGTAGATTAACAGGAAACATTCAGCTATCATCATGTCACTTTGGATAAATCACACCTGGGACCAATAGACACTCCAGAAAATCCCTCCAAGCAAATGCTTCTTCAAGGTGAAACTAAAACTCACCTTGTGAAGTTTATGTCCTGCCCTTTCCATCACAGAAGTGGCAAAGAGATTCATCTCTTCCTTTTAGCTACCCTTTACATCTTTGCAAGTCATTTTGTTGACTATATTCCTGCTTCTAGGATCCTTAAGCTGTTTGATTAAACCCAGATCTTTCAATGCAAAGGGTCTGAGGAGAAAAAGACAGAAAACTCTTCTCTGCTTGAGTAAAACTGATTCCAAAATGTGCCCAAGGAACCCCTTACATCACAGTATCCTGTTGTCTACTGGTACCAGATAGGGTCCAAAAAACATCTGCAAAAATGGTGTGTGGATTCTGTCATTGTGTCAAGTGGATCTGCCTCTTGTATCTTTTTGACTTTGTGAAGGATGCTCTCCTTCGTGTAAGGGATAAGGTAGATAAAGATGAACTTTCTGAGATCCTGCTGATTGAAGGCATAGTTCCTACAGGCAGTCACTTAAATCAGCAAGGAAATATCTACAATTAGTTGTATAAGGCAGTGAGCAACATGAGCTAACCTTTTAGATTTTTTAGACAGCTTCCAAAGACCTTGCTGAGAATTAAAATCTTCCTGCTTTGTATCTCTCCTGTATCTTCTCATTAGAGACAAAATTTAGGGCTAAACCTTCCTTGACTTGATACCTGTGCCAGACAAGTGTTCAACATTTAATTCTTTGTCAGTGTCCCCTTCTTTCTTTTTTACATTTTAAGATACTTCCTTCCCCCAGTCGTAGCTCCGGACCACTGCATAGAAACACATATCCTCCCCTTTTCTGAACAGTTTGATATATAAAGCATGTAATCCAATTTATTATTCTTTCTCTTGTCTCTGATGGACTGAAAATGGTAAATGTTCTGATATTAATTATGTTCTTTAATATTTCATATTCTGTGCTCAGAGAAATCTACTCTCACATGTGATTTTTCAGCTTTTCTAGCTAATCTCCTGTGCACAGGTCACTTTAATCCCAGTGGCAGCACACCTCTCCATCACTTTTTAAAGGTTAAATGATTATTCATACATGTAATCAAAGGAAATGTTTTATTAACCATTTTTATAAATGCAAACATCTAGTACCATTTTACAGAACTCTTGCCTTAAACATGAGAAATTAAGTGAAGCTAATGCCTTTAGTCTGGATTTGCATTTGTGTAGCAGAGAGGAATTTACCTCTGGATCAAAAGGAGCATGAGAGAACACCTTTTATGTGGAATTCAATGGAGGTGTGAAGAGTGAAGATCAGAGAACATACCAGGAAACCAGCAGCTGATGTGGCAGCATTTTTATAAATAGTTGGAGTCTGCTGAATCGTAGGAACATGGGATCTTGTTCTATCAGCTGTAAACATCCCAGCATCACAGACTACAGAACTTCATCCCAGCGTGAGACATGGCTTTTAGCACTGCTTGTGTAGGAAGCCATATCAGTAACAAAATCTTTCCAATAAAATTATAAACTCCTAGCCAGCACAGACAGAGAACATTCCACTTTAATGCAATGCTGCTTTAAATGGCTGTAGGAATGAGAGAAGCATTTGGCTTTTCTGAGAAACACAGCATACGTATTCTTGGCAGAATATCCAACTGGATGAAGTGGGACTTTGTCCTATTTTCAAAGTTATGTACCCCATTTCCAATATGGAATTCTGGGCAGATAAATGCTTTTCTATGTAAATCTCTCTATTTCTCACAGTCAGCTCCAAATACCTGTAATGAATACACATCTTGAGATGACCTGGACCACCTAAGCTTTCTGCACAGTCAGAAGAGGCAATCTACTGGAAGAAATTAATCTGGTCTATTCTCACTGTCAGCTGCGACTTCACAGGTTCTATTGAATAACCTTCTACTGGTTGGACACAGGGCTGTCTGCAACATTACTAGGCTGCTAAATTTGATGTTTTTGTAGTTATTTCAGCCTTTTGAGGACCATCATCTGACCAGGAACTGACTATACTTCACACCTCCATCCCTGAAATACCTCAACATCCTCTCTAGGATGGTAAAGTTTGCAGAAGATACATTTGTTTACCAGATAGCAATGTATGGACAGCAGAGACTTCATCTGTCACCACATCCAGAATCATCCCATCCCTACTCTTTAGCACACTTTACTTGTGTCTCTGGAAGAACCAGTTAGCTGAAGGAATGTCAGAGTGGTTGGGAGGAATATTAAAAAAATCTGTCAAGCTGTTGTTCACTAAACTGAAGTTTGGCTTGAGCAAGGCTGATGTTTCCAGCTCTGGCAAGAGTTAAGGAGGATCTTCACAGAAACTGCGACTGAATGCCTTGTTCTTATCAGTAACTTCTCCACTTATAAAGCTCAGAGACAGTTTCTGAGCACTGTGTAAATAAAAGTAAGAAAGACTGACAACTGCCACTAGACCAAAAGAAATAAAGTGTCCTTCAGTTTTATAAATTATTGTTTATTAGCTCTAAAGGTTACACACCATTCCCCAATTCATCAACTTCTACCTGTCACAATCATTTTTACGTAATGGCCCAAGAGTTTTTAGAGGTTTGTGGGTTTGTTTTTTTTTTTTTTAAACCTTCTTAATTTACAGAAATAAATATTTTTTTGCTTTATTTCTAATGCAAGTTCTAGCACATGGGGTACAGTACAATCAGACTGCCTTGCACAACAACAGGAGAAGCAAATCTTTAGAAAATGAGCTAGACAAAAACTACCATCCTTTCTTCATAAGCACCCAAGGAGTTGTTAGACAGAGAAGGATCTTGATGATTAAAAAGCTGCATTTGTCTTTCACAGGAATTAGTCTTTACTCTGTAGCATAAAGGGAAAGGCAAACCCAGATGTGTTAAGTGATTTCAGGGGCCCAGTTCATCCTGGTACTGCAGGTTTGTAAATTCAAATGTGTGGACACTTCTGTTGGTTTTAGTGGATTTGTTCACATGCTCTGCATTGTGCATGTACTGAAATGCCCTGAGGAGATGGAACCATGATGGGCAGGTTATCAGGCTGAGATTTACAAAACTGCTAAACAACACACAAATCTGAAACATGACTCTGAATTGCAAGACTGCTAAATGAATATGTCTTAGAAAGCTGAGTTTAAGTACTGAATACAGAGCAGCGTGCACATAAATACCCAGGTCTTGTGGTAATGGCTAAGTATTGTAAACCTTCTCTGATCTCTTGATTCTGATACAATTTAGTAATAAAATAACAGAATTTGAATCTGGTCTTTGTGTTTGATATTTTTATTGGAGTAAGAAACTTATAGTTGTTTACTATCTATTCTTACCCTGTGGTTGTGATGAAAGGGAAGAATATTCATATTATTTGCATTTGAAAAGATGCAAGAAGTCTGCAAAGAATTGTAGTTGTTCTGTATCATAAAAGATATGATAAGGATCATCATCAAGCCCAAACAGAGCATATGTACATTCATTAACAGATTTTTCAAAAGAGTTAAGAGTACTTGTTCAGTCTTCTTGGGTTTTTTCTTTAAAGAAAGCAGTTTGTTGAAAGATCTGGGGTGAATATTTAAACACAGAATGATTCGAATTACACAAGATTCCAAGAAATCCACTGGTGAAAGTGATAACTTTGCATTAATGCTGATTAGCAGCTGAATTTTGCAGAAAGACATATCAAAGAAACTCTTTAAGATGTAATTAATAAAAATGGAAATTGCAGACACAACTAGATTACAAAAGACAATGAGCTAGAAACTCAGCTGGTACAAATCACTACAGCATCATTGAAATCCAAACCTAGCTCAGTGGTTGCTGGAGGACATCCAGATCCTGATTCCAAAGTGCCTTATGGAATTTGTGCTGTGCCTTTTTAATGGTGCCAGTGAAAATTATAGTGTTCTTGTAATCAAGTTATTAATGATTATACAACATAATTAACAGATTGTGTGCAAACTGTAGGGCTTTATTTGTTTTTCATTTTCATCATAGTATTTCTGTTTAGCTCAGATAACAGTACAAAGTTTAAAAAGGGCATATTGTTTTGTAAAAATACATTTTAATTGCTGGGTTCCTAATTACTTTTGAATAGCATAAGCCTTATATCCCTGCTTAGAACACGAATATCCCTTTCAAAACAGTGACATGGGCTCTTGTGACCAACACGATGAAAGTAGAAATGACATTTTCAAGCAGTGAGCTCAAGCTGACGATATGTAAATATGTGAAATGTTTAGGTCCTTTTCTTTTCCGTCAAGCAAACATGGATCCTTCTCTTGCCCCAACAAGGTTAGTTCCTCAAGTTACAACATATCAGTATTTTAATTTCATTCCCAAAAATCTATGAAGACAAATGTAAATATTCTTTACTTCTCAAATAGGTTTACATTGCCTACAGACAATTCTTTTTTTGTATGTTTCTTTTTATTGTAAAGGGCAAAATCCCTGGCATTTTTGTAAGAGAACAACTAAGTTGAGAAGATATAGTTTAACCTGCTTTTCTCTTTAATTTTTTTCTATAAGACTAACGTAAGTTACATTCAGATTTAAGCATTGATGAAAAAGCGTCATTAGTTTGTAGGCAGTTGTCCAAACTTTGCAGCAGAATTTCATTCTTATACTGTGATACAACTAAAGAGAGTGATGGAGGTCCTCTAGACTTATGCAGTTTTTAGAGCAGGTCCCTTCCCCACTCAGTTCAGTCAGGAAGAGGCTTATTTTGCTTTGTCCAAGGGAAACTGATAATCACACATGATGTAATCTGTTCCTTTTGGAAATGAGGAAAACTGGATGACTTACAAACAAGTCACTGAGTCTGAATGGAGCCTGAACAGTGAAGAACGGACTTACCACAATAGATAAAGTTCTCATTACAGAAATAATTGCTCCTATTTCTGTGCTGCCAGCTGTACCAGTGCCTCACTGTCAGAAATTTTTGGTAGACTTCTAAAAAGTATCATTATGGCATTATGGAAAATTTTCTTCCTCTCCTTTTTTTTTTTTAAATTTTTTCTCATTTCAGTTTCTTTTTCCTTTTTTTTTTAATTTCTTTTACCTTTCCACTTCCATCTTAGCTTCCTTCAAATATCTCCTGAGCTGTATGTTCCAGTAACAGCTAAGGTCACACTAATTGAGCACAAGTTTGTGCATCCACTGAAACTGGATGGATGGTTCTCCCTGTTCTCCCTGCAGTGTTTCGTTCTCACCTACTGCTTTCACAGAATGGAGAGGGTCTAAAGGACCTCCACAAAGATGATCAAAGGATGGGAGAACCTGTGCTGTGATTAAGACTGCAGCAGTCAGGTCTTTTCTCCTGGACAACACAAGGATCGAGAGGGGCCTCATTATACTATTTGAGTACCTATAGGGGAGCTACAAAGAGGGTGGATGATCTCTCCTCACAAAAAGCCACATGGAGAAAACAAGGAGAAACACTAACAAGTAACACTGGAAGGGTTTCATGTCTGTCTTAGTTTAATAAGATTACAACTTAGAAATTAAGAAACTTCAGGTGGAATTGTGGAAAAGAAAAAGAAAAGCTTTTTATTAAGAAAATCTGAATAAATAACAAATGGTGCAATCAAAAACTTTCAGAAGAAACAAAACAAAAGCCCAATCCCCCAGGTAGGCTGGGGAGAAACCCGTGGCAACCTGGGGTAGGGGGAAAAGTGGGGGAAACTGAAGGCAAAATGTCCCGGGAGTGCAACAGCTTCTCACAGCCACATGTGCTTGAAGCCACCGATGGCTTCACAGCCAACAATGAAAGAGTGCTTTTTCCTACATGCAGTCCCAAAGGCAGAATACCTCGCTCTGAGATGGGTCAGTCTCGCTCTCTTAGTCATTCTCCATGAGGTGTTCCATGGGGAAAAAAACCTCTGTCTCAGGAAAAGAAAAGGAGGCAGCTGAAACCAGCCACCCCCCCCACACACACACTGTCAGGTCAGCAGGCAAAACCAAAAACCTTCCAACAAAAGACTCCCCAGCCATACCTCCAGGCAACCATGCTTCTAGGGGACCTCCCCCTTCCCCTGGTACCGCGCTGCCCAGCGCATACGGCTTCGCTCCATTCCCCCTTCCACCCCCCCGACTCCCCCCATCCCAGAAGAAACAGATGGAGGTGGGGGGCATTGGGAAAAAGTTCCAACATCTCTTTTCAAACCTATGACAATGTCAACATAAGAAAGAAATTTTTACAGTAAGAATGTGTACGGACATATCCATGAGTCATTGGCCTGTGGCTGGCTCTTGGCAGCCAAGGCGCAGGAACAGGCTGTGGGAACAGGAACTTTGCAATATAGAGAGGAACAAGACTAGTTACAATAGAGATAGAGGGCCAGGTGTGCCACCAATTTCCCAGTCAAGGAGACATAGAGGTTATGAAGACTATGATAGGAAGAAGTAACGACCCTCAAAGAGGTTAAAGACCCCCGGAGTGCTCCTGACGCAGGCACACTCCAGCCCTTCAGCAGACGTGACAATTCGGAAAGCCCTCCTTCTGTCGCGTGATGGCCACACATGTCAGAATGAGACTGCAAATTTCCCAGATAAAATGCCCAAGCCTGTGCACCTGGGAGAGGCACTCAGAACACCGAGGACTATGTTGCATCCGCAGGGACTCCCGCCAAGTGTTTTGCCTGCTGAACCTCAGCATGATGGGACTCGGAGATGGACTCTTTGACTTCCAAACACTTCTTCTGGCATCAGTAAAACCTTCTAAGCTTTGCACTGCTTTAGCTGGACTTATCTGTTACTAATATTTTAGCTGAGCATATTTGTAACCAATAATAGCAGTTGCTTAACAAACTAATATTTTTATTTGAACCTACCTGTGGGTGTACTGCTTTTCTTTACCATGGAATCTCCGAATCCTAGAACAATCTTTTACTGAAACAAATTCCCCAGAGGTGTGATAGAGTCCCCATTGCTGGAGGTTTTCATGATGCAGTTGGACAGGGTCTAGGTAGTCCCAATGAGGCTCTCTCCCTTTCCCACAAAAAGTTGGACAAGATGATCTTTTGAGATCCCTTCCACCCTGGGCTGTTCTAAAGCTGTATCTGTAAAGCAGGCAAATCACATTCACTATTCTATTTTTAATGACTGTTTTTCAGTTCCATCAGACTCTTGCCCTGCTCAGCACACAGCTCTGTTAACACTTGTGTAGATGCAACGCAGAGAAGAGACGAGAACAAGTACCTGAATGTAGAAAAAGCCTCTTCTTTTATTAAACCTGTGGATGCAACCACCTTCTGAGCAGTGCTCATCTTTCAGCATTGACTTGTCCTTCAACCATTGTTTTGAGATTTCAGGCAAATTTCCCCTAGACTCCATGTGCTGCTTTATGACCTAAAACTCTTCCACAGGTTTTTGGTGTCTACTGGTCAGGCTGCACTGGATTCAGTGTGAATTGACACAGCTATGGTCAGATTTACTGTCAATTCCCCAAATATGAGCATTGGGGAATTCTCAGTATTTAATAGTTGAGAAAAAGTTTTGCTGATAGTTGTTGTTGGACATTGGCATATTTAGTTGATGAGTAATGAAACTTCTTTTGGACAGTCAGACTTCCAGTAGATAAGTTGTGAGGATATGTAAAACAGACTATTGGTCATCAGTGCCATCTTTTTCATGAGGAATGGAAGTCCTAATATTTGCCAGCAATCAATATGCTGTTCTTTGACATCAGTTTTTATTCATAACAGAGCATTTTTCTTCAGCTGCTAGGTAGAACTCAGAGTGCTGTGACAGCAGGAGAGATCTCAAAATTAGCTGTATTCTTGTGTAGATGGTATGATTCCGAAAGCTTCTGATACTGACATTCTGTTTGTTGTAGGAGAAAATTATGGAAATATAACTCAGTCTTTGTGATTATTTCCTGTTACAGCAGAATCTAGGCTTGCTTATGGAAGACATTTACCATAAATACTGGTATCCTTGACAACACCAGAATACAATAAAATGCCTTGTAATGAGGTACTTCTAAAAAATATATTCTTTAACTTGTATCTTGCATGATAATAAAATTGTACTGGAGCCATTTTTGGAAAATATTTTAGGTGCTGTCACCTTAAAATATAATATTGCAAGACATTAAAATGCCTCAACTTGCTACCAGGCATAGATGGTGAACTGGTGTGAAACCATCTTTGATTTTTGTTGTATTTCATTATATTTTCTGTACTTTAGCCAAAATGTGCCTTATCAGTCATAGAATCAGAGAATCACTAAGGTTGGAAAAGACCTCCAAGATCAACCTTTCAGTCCTAACATTAATTAGAGCAATTGACATTATCATGACATGTATCCACACTATGCCCACCTTTTCCAAATGTATTTCTTGCACACAGACACATTTCCATTTAGATGATGTGAGAGCAGTCAGTGCCAACACATGAAGTGTGTGCGAATACAACCTCTGAGACATCATGAAATTGGTACATCTCTTTTTAATATGTTTTGGGGTCAGCCCTTCCAGGTCAACAAGTACCTAACACCGAGTGAGAGAAGCTGACCTTGATTTTTCCATTGGAATGCCTGTGGAAGGAGAGCTGATGGAAGTGCTTCAGGTTCAGGACGTTTGCTGTGGTTCGAAAGGGGGGAATGGGCCGTGGCACAGCACGGGTCTGGGACACAAGGTAGGGTGCAGGTAGAATCTTTATTCCAGTGCGCACACGGTTTTTTATCAGCTCCAGAGGGGAAAAGGCCAGAATATAGGGCGGAGCAGGAGACAGACAGGCGGGGGTACAAACCAGGACAGGGACACGGGCAAAAGGGGAGGAGTGCAGGAGGAACCGGGGAAGGAAAGGGCAAATGGAGGCTGTCTCCGCTCTGCAGCTTCTCCAGCCAATCGGCAGAGAAACAGAGGAGCAGGGAGGTGAACAAGCTGGGACATGCCAAGAAGATACAAATTCTGAGGAAACATAGAATGTGTATATGCATAATAACTATAAAGCCTGCATCATAAAGTCCGTTCAATCGCTGTACATATTTTTCTATTTCTGGAATCATTCCCATTCCGATTCTTGGTCTTCGACAGACATTGATGACAGATGCAGTTTGAGCTGCAGCCACCAGATCCTGTGCTTGTATTTACCTGAAGGGTGGAACAAAGAGTCAGCCCTCATAATTTTTCAGTTTCAGAACACTGTATGGGTTCCTTCCAAGCATTTTGAACTTCTGTCTAATGAAAACCTGGCTGTCACGTGACAACCTTGAATTTGCTCTGTGAAAGCAGCATATCACATAATGCTGAGGTACCTTCAAAGAACATATCCAGTGCTACATTCAGCTTTCCACGGAAAATGCCAGGAATAAAAAGTGCAGATTGCAAGTCAAAAAATAGCCAATTTGTTCCCCCTTAAACCAACTAATGTCAGGTTCCTGAAGGTACAGTGAAGAGCTACAAGTAAATGGATATGTGCCAACACACAGATGATAAAGAGAGAAGTATAGTCATTGATGAGGAAGGGAAAATGCCTGGCTTCTTACAGAAGGGCAATAACATTAAGATGAAAGAAATAAAAGAAAATTTGGCCAATTTGTTCTTCAGATTTGTGAACCATTTAGATATTCCCTCAAAAGATTTATGTTGTTTCATATTTAGTATGAAAGGGCTGCACACTCAACTGTGCTGCAAATAGGAGCAAAGTGCTTCTTGTCCATAGATTTGAGGGAGTATAGAGATATATAAGACTGGAAGCAGCACTTTTTGGGTATTTTGAGTGCTTCTATTGTCTGAACATCCACTGTGCTCCACTGCACAGCCTACACCGTTCCCAGTTCCTGTTCATAATCACCAGAACAATGATGAGGGTGCCTATTTTTTAATTATACGTTTTATGTTGGTTTTAACAGTTTCTGGATCAGTCGGAACTGAATTAATGTTGTTGCTGAACTGATGGGACACGAAAATGTTACGCTTGAGTTCCAGGTCATGAGCTATTGGCAGTGATGGGTACATGTGTTACACTCCCCCTACCAGTCTACAAGTCCATGAACAATCCGTAATAGTGCACTAAATAACATTTGCATGACATATTTGAGTAGGTTGCGGTGCAATCAGAAAAGGATAAATGAATATGAGATGTCTATTATGTAGAATTTAGATCTAATGTGATCTAAAATACAAAAATTATTTGAGGCTTTTTTGTTGTTCAGAATGATTATGTATTTTAGTCTCAAAGAGCAGACTAGCTTAAAATGAAAACATTGCTAAACGTTGCTGATAAATGTTAAGAAGATTGGGAAAAATTTTTTTTTTTTTGATAAATGGAGAGCAAGTCAAATTTCAGTGCAAAACACAGGACTAGAAAATAATATATATTAATTGACTTCATTTGGGAACATATTATGTAATGGTGGTATTGACTCAAAGTTTAATGCCAACCTCTTACTTCAGTATGCTTATTAGAAAATGACTAAATCAAATGAAATGACTAAATCCCTCCAATTCATTAATATCCAAAAGAAAAAGGAAGTGCCTGCGACAATGTCATGCATTTGGGATATAAGTATGTGCAAAATCTGTAATGACATACAACAATGGTGTTACATCTAGAGCACACTTGTGCCAGTCAAAACACCCATGGGATTAATTAGTACTGAAAACCCTCAATACTGCAGTTAGAACTGAATACAGAAACACTTCCTAGTACCTACCACATCTGTGCTGTTGTGCTAGCCCTTCAAACACTTTCCCAAGTTCCACAGCTCACAGCTCAGTCTGGGAAAGTTGTACAGAGGGTCATCAGTGTCCTGGATTTCTTGCTGGGAGGGCTGTAATGGTAATGACAGGGTTTTCCTCCTCTTCATTGGGAGGAGGAAGACCTTGACGTTGGTAACATCTTCCTTCTTGTCCTTGGGTTCACCTGAGTTTATTTTTATAGGTTTCCTAATAAAACTCTGCCTACATGCTCCTTTTTATCCCTTGGTTCCCAGCTATCCAGTTTTTCTGAGGTTTTTGTTGTCTCCAAAAATTGTCTTTATCCAATGAACCTGAAGCCTTATGGTCCCTGATCGACAGCTATGACCTACCTGCAAAGGTCGGGACCACTGGCCTGTGCCGTCCCTGCTCTCTGTCACACTGTCACACCCTGACCCTGTGTGGTCATAGAGGTTCACTCTACACAAAACAACCAGCTACTGTCACCATAAGTATGACAGAAGCTTTCCAGCTGGTGAAATGTTGCAGTCAGGACCAGGCATGCTGGAATGCCTTAGGGTGGACACAGCACAGGGAAGTCTGGAGACTTGCAGTGTCGGGCCAAAGCAAAACCAATGTTACTGGTAATGCCAAAAATTGTATTTACCGAGCTCCAGGCACAGGCACAGAAGGTGCAGGACAGCAATAGCATGAGACTGAGAGGATGTGGATTCATTAATCTGCTGCTGTTGGAGAACACACTTTTCCTGTGCACTTAGAAAAGCTATAAAGGATCTTCATCCTTAAAATAGGCTTTGCCGTTACTTTTGCTAGCTACAACTTGTGCTGCTGCAGTGTTTGGAGACAACTGGGCATAAAAATGTGATGGAACCAGATTTGGGTTTGACACATTCTGCATTTGCAAGATGGCTCATTGGCAGGGGAAGGTGACATCACTTGGACTCTGGATCAAGCTGTGATTCTATAAAAAAATTCAGAAAGAAAGTAATTTTTTCAGGGTGACCAAATCTCCATCCTTACTATGCTTTCTGTGACATTTACATCTCTATTTTGTAGAACTGCAGAAATCCTAATATGCTTTGGCCCTGTGAAATGTTACTGACATCAACAAAAGTCATCAGATTTTACATACAAAAATACATTGTCGTAGGGTACCTGTTGGTAGGTCTTGGTCCGTGGGGGAAGAAAGACACACGACACGCAATAGGGTGATGAGACAGAGAGATGTCTGTCTGCTCAGCGTAGCAGGCAGCTTTTATTGAGATCGCTCCCTTCAACTTTCTCACACATACAATATAAACATATTCTTGCAAAAACATTTAGGCATGCAGCACCTGCACTCAGCCAAACAGCTTTAACCTTGTACTCTTTATAACTCAAGGCTGTGTCTATGGAAACTATCTAATTAGCTCCACTGTTCCCATGGAACACGGCTTAACACTTTGCAATACCTCAAACCTCTCAAGCTTCAATTGTGGGGCTGCGACTTCACCCCACAATAGATAATTGTTTTTCATTTGGGAACTGAAAGAAACTTGTTTCTATTGTTGATGACACAAAAAGAGGGCAGGCTGGTGCCCTTGTGCCTATGCCTTTTACTGCTGGCTGAAGAACAGTCTTGAAAGCAGCACCCTACGGCCCTGGATGTCCAGAAGGGAGGACCAAGAAGGCAGACAAGTTTTTACTACTGAATCTTTGACCTTTTTTTCCAAATAGTTTTATACATTCTTAGAACTCTATATTTAAAAAAAGAAAGAAATTTAAAGGGGAGATGTCATACTGTGTGTGTGTGTATGTGTGCCAGACCTCGAACATAACTACATCATAATAACACACACTCGAAACATCCATTCTGTTTTATGACAATTATCCATAAGGAAATTTCATGTAAAATTTAATTCTTTCATCATAACTACCTCACCTCTGAAAACGAGTAGTATTGCTTAGAGGGCCTCAGTTGCAAATGTAAAACATTCAAAAGCCAAACTACTCGGTTATATTAGAAAATACACTTTTCTTTTCTTGAGAGGCTGACCGTGCTTTTTATGAGATATTCATGAAAATATCCTGGGGCTATGTGCATCAAGCACTGGGATTTTGGTAGCAGTAAAAGAGGGAGACTGCAGCACGTGTGGGAAAGTAATTGTCTTACGAAGCACATGTTGGAAGCCATATTGGTCAAAAGAATTTTTTTTCCCATCATCTGCTTTATCAGGAAAAGAGGGCCTAGTTTTTGGCCTCCACAAATGTCTAAGGCTGAACAGATGTTCCCCAAAAAGCACTCCGTCTTTTGAGGAGTGTGCCATACCTGTGTGCAGAACTGACCATTAGTTGGGGGAGGGTCCTGCTGCCCAGAGCCCCAGCCCAAGTTGTCCTTGAAGCTTCGCCACATCCTCTGCCTTCTCTGGTAGTGCTGGCAAGTGACCCTGAGCACAGCAGAAAGGATTCCAGGGATTTGTGAGCACAGGGAGGCAGAGCATGACCTCCTACCGATATTTCCACTCCAAGGGTAGCACCTCAGGCCAGCACTGATCCTGCAGCTCTGGCTTCACAGGTGCTGTTGGCAGTGCTCTGACAGCCTGTCACCAAGCAAGAGTGCCCTGCAAGAGCAGGATGGTGTGGAGATGTCTCTCAGAGAACTGAAGGAACTGAACTGAAAGAATGAGGGTGCTGTAAATTACTTTTGAAGGGAACAAATGATAAAACCCTCTGTATGTGAAAATAGACAACAGGAATGAAAAGGGAAGGGGAAGGAGAAAGGGAAGAGAATGTGCATGGGACTGATCAAAGCATTAAGGTAATCAAGCAAAGTTCTTAGAACCCAGCATAATTTGCACTGTTAAGGAGGTTAAATAACAATATTGAGTCAGAGATTCACAATGTAGTGTGGGTTTTCATAGGCTGCAAAACACAGGCTTAATAACACGCACACAATAGCACAGAAAATGATATGCCTTTTTATCTTGATAAGTATTTGCTACAGCAACTAGGTTTTTTTGTAAGTAAAGTTTTGTTCAAAGGTCTTTTACCCTCTTTCCTGTTAAAAACTGTCTCTTATCAAAGAAAGGATTAGTCCCGTATCTAGCCTTTTTCTTGTCAAAGAACAAGTTGGAGTCCAAGCAAATACAAAAGAATACAAGATTTTAGAAGTCTGAAAATTACAGTGTTTATAAACCTGACTTGAATTCAGTTTTGACTTCTGAAGAGTTTAAAATCTTTCTGGTAATAATACAGCCTAACCTTTCCTTAGCAGTATTTGAAAAGCCAGACCAAGGAAAGAGGGTCTGACTTACTCTGCTGGTGCTTGCTTATATCAACATATACTGGGAAATTATTGTTATTAGGAGAATAACAGTTGAAATTATGCGAAGGTCTCTTGTCTTGGTGAACTGTTAGCTTTCTGTGATATACTTTAAGTCAACATAGACATCAGGTGGTTTGTTGTTTTCTTTTTCTTCCTCCAAAACACCCATAGATCAACATTCCTCTTAGAAAAACAGGACTTCTACTTTGAACTGAAAGGAAAGCTCTGCAGGGCTGCTTCCTATATACAAATAAGACAGTCTGGTGCTCTTATCACACCCTATTCTCAAACTCCTGGCATCAGATTCCACTCTGGGGCACCAGATCTTCTTTGTAGCCTGAAAGAGAGAACAAATTAAAACTTAAAAATTGGTCCTAATTTTAAAGCTGGTGTTCCTTCCACCAGAAAGCTTTTTTTCCTATGATCTGCAACCTTTGCTGTTTATTACAATAAATTATTTCTTTCTGACTGGCTTTACATCAATTTTACATACTTCATGAGCCTTTATGTTATCTTCTCAATATATGTTCAATATGTTCAATAACATTATGTGTTCATTACAATTTTGCAGAAACCTCGTTCTACTTTTGTCTCCATATTCCTGCAGAAGGTCATGTCACTGCCTAAAGCCTCTGGATTTCAGAGCAGTAAAAGTCTGGGTTGCTCAGATCCTGCTTGTGATGACCAAACACAACTTCTCAGCATTTCTGCAGCTGCTGACACAGAGATTGAAGACAAAACCCTCTGTTGTCATTGGAACACAAAGAAGAAGCTTCTCCCTATTGGAAAGTCTCTTATATTTACCCTGAAGGGCTGTTCCTTTCTCAACAGCAGCAGTAAGAGGCACAGAAGGATAAAGAAGCTGGTTGGCTGCTTTGTCTGGCATGTTAATAATGTCTTTGCAATGGCAAGTCCTTGCTGAGGATGAAGAGCTGTGTCACTTGTGTTTACTTTACATCAAATTAATGGCGCAGTGGGTTTTCATCTGCAGATCTGACCTCTGTGGTGACTGTTTGCCTCTCAGGGAGGTTTGTACTCACAAGGACAGTATCATTCATGTCAGCAGACCACAGTTTGTCCACATGTGAAAAATAATCCAGGCAAAATTACTTCTTAAATTAACATTTTCCTTTTGGTCTCAGACCAAAGATTTAACTGTAATGGCCAGTATGAACAAATTTGCTGCTCCTTTGCCTGGCAGGACACTACCATATCCAGAGAGCAAGGTACCAGTCCCACTTCCACTGAGGAAATGTCTTTCAGCTTTGGAAATGAAGAAGGACTTGCAGAAGCAAGTAAAGGAATTTCTGTGTAAGTTCTATCAGTCTAAATCAGTGTGATGCTTGGAAGATTTTATAGGTTTGCACCTATGTTGGTGTTAGAAAAGTACATAAGGTTCAGTGTAGAACTGTTTGCACAGCAGACCTGAGGCTGACAGTTAAGGGAGCATAAATAAAACAGTCCTTCCAATCCAAAAGGCTGATGAGAAATGTTGGTATTTCAGCTCTCCTCCATTGTTCACAGCATATTTTATGAGATTTTGGAATTGCAGCTCAAAATTATGGCCAAATTAAGCCATGCAAAGGGTGATTGTGCATATGTAATAGTGGAGGTCAATGTCAGTGTAGCTGCTTCTGGTAATACAAAGA
Source organism: Neopelma chrysocephalum (assembly GCF_003984885.1). NCBI lineage: Eukaryota > Metazoa > Chordata > Aves > Passeriformes > Pipridae > Neopelma > Neopelma chrysocephalum. The sequence continues at coordinate 3,407,613 of NW_020925676.1, forward strand.
ACTCTTTTATGGTACTTTTTAAGAGAACTGTTTTTTTCCTTTTCATTCTTAACTGCAAAGCCTCCTTCAGAATATACAGCAAACAGGTCATTTACACATTTACATTGTCTTTTCACAATAGCAGAAAACTCCCCTTTTAATCAGCCTGAATTGCAAAATTCTCATCTGTATTCAGGAATTTCATTTAGTCTCTCCTGTAAACAAGTGATTTCCATGGAACAGGGTTGATAAAGGACAAACTGCAACTGGAAAGAGTGATTAAGCGTTACCATTATTCGTCTCCCACTTTCAGCAACCCACACTATCAAGCCTGAAGCTAATATGGCTCCTTGTTAAATATTTCTTATTATTACATATCCTTGTGCAAAGAGGGAATTAGGACTTAATGCTAGTATTTATGCATATAGCATTGTGTGCAATATGCAAAAGGTAAAACAAATATAACCCACTACCCGTACAGTGTATGGAAGAGACTGTTATAACAAAAATAGACTTCTCTCATCAGGTTCGCAGGCAGGTTAAACAATACTGTGCTTGCAAGTAGTCTGTTCTGACATCTCTTGTGTTACTGAACCAGGAAAAGTTACCTATAGATACTGTAGGATCCTGAAAGTCTCTCCAAATACAAATCTGTCTCCAGGTGACACAAGTGACTGCAGCAACCTCCAATAATGTAGTGGGGCATCCACGGCTGTTGTGTTTGATTTGTCATCAGGTGTATCGTTTTGTAATTAATAGAATCACAGAATGGTTTGGGTTCAAAGGGACTTTAAAAATCATCTAGTTCCAAGACCTCTTCCCTGGGTAGGGACATCTTTTGCTAGACTAGGTGGATCAGAGCCCCATCTGGCCTTTGGCAGATACTAAAGGACAATTTTTTCTCTGTTTTATATGAGTCAGATTTCCACGCTCATATTCGTGGGTGGGTCCAGTCTCACACACAATATTGCTGGGTTTATCACTCTTATCCTCACAACACAGCAGAGGTCCTATTTTGGATTGCTCTCATTGCTCTAAAGACCCCAGCAACCGGCTACTGCCTTTCCTCCCTCAGCCTGCTCTTCTCTGGAGGCTGCAGAACCAGTCTGTGCATGACCTTGACATGGGCAGGAGCCTGGATGGCAGGAAATGTGTTCAGCTGCTGAGTGGAATAGAGTGCAGAACCTGACCAGCCCTGAGGGCTTAGGCTGGAAAAAAGGATCAGTGACAACAACAAGCTCTAAATCTCAAAAGTTTCTCAACAAAAACGACAAGAGGCATGTCTTTGCCAAAGAGTTGGCTTACCTACAAATCACGGATAGTTCTATTGTTTTTGCTGACCCACCAGTTTAACACAAGCCAGCATCAAGCCTGTACAAACTTAATCACTTGCAGTACATATGTACTTGTCTGTAAATGCAGCTGTAGCACATATATTCAGATGTGAGCACATGTTCTTCTGAACTTCTCTCCAGAGGTGACTCTCTTCTGCTCCTAGCATGGACGAAGCATGTAAGTATCACCTCCTTTCTTGAGACCTTAAAAAAAAGGCAGCATTATCAGCAAATAAGTCCTGGTATCGCTGAAGGTTAAAGTATTCCACATTGTGGATAAAGACATTAGTGCCCTCTCTATTTACTGTTGAAATTGTTAATGTGTTAAGGATTCTCTTTGTCTTTTATAGGACTTTTTTTTCTTATTGCCAGAAATATTTTGATCCGCATATGAAATATTCAGTCCCTCAAATTTTTTCAACAGGTCACAGTTTCCCACTGATCTGTGACATAGATTAATAAATTATAGATTTGAAAGCTTTTCTGTACTACAAATTCTAATTATAATTCTAATATTTTAAGGGGATAAAGGTCCTCCTTTTTTGAAAAAAAATGACAAAACCTATGGCAGGAAGAGATCCCAAGAAGTCACCTTCACTTTAAAAGAAATTCAGCTGTAAATAAAGTATTCCTGATATTTATCTCACTGACAGCTACAGCTTATGAGAACAACGTATGTGACCAGTCCTTGTGCCCGTATAAGGACATATGATCTCCTGTGATGCCCATCATGGCTGGATGGCTGCTTTGAGTCACAGGACAGTGTTCCCAAGGAAGTCCACAACAACTGGAAATAGTCTAGCCAGAAGCTTTTTTAAAAACTTTCAATGACATCTATTACACAGCCTCTTTGGCAGCCTATCAATGTTGTCCCAAACCTGTGCTCTTTCAGCTGCTGTGCAAGCAGCAGATCCACACACAGAGTTATTTGGTTTTATTTCAACCTGTGCAGAGATGGTGCAAGGAGGTGAATCTGCAGAGCTAGCACACCTCCATTATGCCAGGGGCTCATTTGTACATCCTTCCAACTACAGAAAAACATCATTTCCTGTTCCATAACCTAAGTCCTCAGTCATTGGCTTTGCCTTCTCTTGTCTCCATTTGAAGACACACTTGTTTCACTGTGCAGGGTGTGTGAAGAAGGGGCTTATGTGAGTAGGGGGTGATCATAGCCTGTGTCCTGAAAATATATCCACTAAACCAAGAAGATACTGATGTCTTCTGATACTACATATTGTAGCATCACCATCCATGCGAGTTCCTTTGTGGAACTTCTCAAAAAAGAGCTTCTATCATTTTAGTGGTTACAAGAACTTGTTAATTCCCCGTTATCCACCGTCCTTCTGGATTTTTGAACATTTCAACATTTCTATCAATTGATCTTCATTCATCCACATGTTGCAGCAGTTACACTGGTATCATTACTCCACCACTGTTCCAGTTGGTTTGCCAACACACTGCCAAACAGAGCAGAGCTAGCTCAGAGTCCCTGTTTGTTTCTGTCAGGGATTAAGTTCAGATGGAACTCCCTGAGCTGTGAGGGACTTCCAGTCTGACAGGGTATGGATTTACCCTTGCTGGGTTTGCTCCTGGTTTGTTCTACATTGAGTGGAGTCAATTCTGGTAGCGGGCCCTTGCAGTGGGTTATCACTGAACATGTGACTCCACGGTCTATCCAAAATCTATGGTTTCATTTCCCAGCTTTACTGGAACAGGGGGATCTGCTGTCCATGTCTCGATATTTTCCCCCAGTCCCCTCCTCTCATTGCCAAAATCTTCAAAATTCTGCTAATTGCTTCAAAAAACACAAATCAATATTCATTTCAGTTGAAAAATTAAATTCATTGCACATTTCTACACCTGTGCTGCTGATACATAAACACACAAAAATAAATTTAAGTTAAAAAAATAAAATTTATTACAAATTGCTACTCCCGTGCTGATTTATAAATACACAAATATCGATTTAAGTTTAAAAAATTAAATTTATTGCAAAATACTGCACCTGTGCTGCTGATATATAAATATACAAATATAGATTTAAGTTTAAAAAAATTTATTAGACTGCTACAACTGTTATGTAAAAATATACAAATATCAACTGCAGTTAAAAAAGTTAATATATTGCAGAGTACTACAACTGTAGAGCCTATAAACTAATACAAAAATATCAATATACCTATCTAAATAACACCGTACCTATAAGTAAATAAATATAATTATAAAACTATACAACTCTGTACCTACGGAAACAAAACTACATACACATAACTATAACAATATAGATATAAATATAAGTATATATTAAATATAGTATATAAAATACATATACATATACATAGGGAACCTACATATAAATATACAAATATCAATATACCAATCTAAATATCCATATACCTATAACTACCTCAATATAACTATACAGCTATACAACTCAATACATATGTAAATATGACAAACATAACAATATACATAACAATATACATACATAAATATAACTAGATACATATGTCACTATATGCATCTAAAAATCCATATACCTATAACTAGATCAATATAATTATATAGCTATACAACTGCATACACATGTAATTATAACTAAATACAGATAGAAATATAACATACATATATAAATACAACTAGACACATACATAAATACAACTAGGTACATATATAAATAGACAAATACATAAATATACCTATACAAATATTCAACCTACATATGTAAATATCTATATACCTATAACTACCTAGGTATAACTATAACTATACACATGTCTGTATATAAGTATATACAGAGGGACCCCAGCCGCCCCATCTTCACCAGCTCTTCCTCGTTCTCTCCCTCCCATGCAGAGCAGCCCTCCTGGAGAGGTACAGATGGACATCTGGGAAGCAAAGGGGATATTGAGTCAACATTGGTCCTCCAGTATGTTTCCCTTGGCAGCAATTGTACTTCTATCAAGGACTACAAAATATCAGATCCTCCAAAGGAGTGTTAGAAAGAAAAAACACACGTTCTGGGGATAAATAATAAACAAATACCTTGTTTATTTAGGTCCCCTACTCATCCAATCCTCTTGGAAAACTGTCTAGCTTTGACAGGAGACAACTGACAGAAACCTTCCTGCCAGGTCTTCCTCCTCTCTGCACAAAACTCACAGGATGTTCCCGCCAGCTGTCCCTGCACAGGACCAACTCATCATGTCCCACGGACTCCCAGAGAACTCCTTAAGCCTCCCCAGAGCTGGGCAGGGAGCAGGGACATCCTGGGCAGGGCTGGGCCAGCTCCCCAGCAAGGGGCGAGGGTGTTCCCAGTGCAGCCCAGCCAAGACTGTCCTGCTGTAGCCCACGGGCAGAGCAGAACACATGAGAACAGCTTCCAGGCTGTGCCAGCAGATCTGCCTTCCCCAAGGACAAGCCTGTCCAGCCCTGGGTGAGCTGAGCTGAGCTGAGCCACCCCCAGCAAGGGCAGGGAGCCCTCCTGACTTGGAGCAGTACCCATTTCCAACCCCAAACTACCCTCACACCCATCCCGTCTCACCGGCCCCAGTGGCCTCACCAAGGGTCTCAGGCAGCAGCAGCAGGTCCCTGTTCAAGATGTGGCTGGTGGTCGTCAGCTTCTCTCTCTTGGCCCTCATCAGTCTCTTGCTGCTCACAAGGAATTCAGGGCAGTCCTGGCAAAAGTGGAGAGTCTGGAATTGGTGCTGTGGTCCAGCAGAGCTACAGGCCTGGACCCCACCGTGCTGCCCGCTGGTCCCCCCCTAACCCCTCAGCCCCACCATGCCCTTGGCAAACCCAGAGCCCCCGAGTCCCCTCAGCTCCCCCAGTCCCTTCAGACCCCTCCACTCGCCTCAGACCCTATTATCATCTCAAAGTCACAGTCCCCTTAGCACTGCCACCTGCCTCAGCCTTTGCCACTCCCTTATCCCCTCAGCTCTCACCATCTCCCCCCAGCTCCCCCAGCCCCCTCAGCCCCACTGTCCCCTCAGTGCCACCATCACCTCAGCATCATCGTCCCTTCAGCATCGCC
>NW_020925676.1:3422958-3659374 GCF_003984885.1 Neopelma chrysocephalum
GGGGGGAGGGGACAAGGGACAGGGGAAGTGGGGTCGAGCAGGCCATGAAGGGTCCTCTGACTAGCGGAAGGGAGAGCGGGGCAGTCCTGTGTGAGGTGCCACAGGTAAGCAGTGCGCCTGAAGATTCGTGGTAACACAGTGGAGGAAGGACATGGTCAGGGTGGATAATGGGGTTCCTTTAGAGTGACGGGGGTCCCAGCTAGGCTGGAACCTTGTAAGGCACCCCAGCCTTGGATGGGTACAGGGGCCAGAACCGTTGGTTTGTTTTGTTTGTCTGTCTGTTTTTAGCTTACCTGTGGCTACTGCCCAGGTTCAGCATGTTCTGGATATATTTACTTTGCTCTGTTATGTCCTGAAAGTGTGGATAGGTCAAAGGGTTGTTCCTGGATTTCTCCTTGAGATTGTGTATAGGTATGTGTTAGTAAAGTAGGAAATGTAAGACTTGCCCAAATTGTTGTAACAGGTATGTAGCCTGTGTACCCCTATATGGTTGCGAGCTATGCTGGTGTTGGTTCATGCCTTCAGTAGGGTCACCCATGCCAGACAGGTCAAAACCGTAGGACCAGATACACTACGTTCTTGGGCAGGATGAGCTTGTTAGCCTTCTGGCAGTCATCCTAGGAGAAGGACAACTCTAATCTCAAACCCGGGTAGATGGAGCTCGCTTAGCCCTGTAAGGCCATCCACCTAAGAGAAGGTCACTCTAATCAAACCTACGTCCTGAGGACCTCACTGCCACCGTCCAAGCTTGCTCGGCCCTGGCAGATGAACCTTAGGATTAAAGGGTGGGTTCAGTTTCGCGCATACTGCATCTCACCTAAAAAATCCATTGCGCAGGCTTGAAGGCTTTACCCACATGCAAAAAGTCCTGTAGCGACGGGCGAGGGTCGAAACGGTAGGTGAAAGGTGCACTGGGAGCCGCAGACTCAACCCTGCATGCAGGCGGTTCAGGATATTGGTCATTTGAGACTGACGGAGATGAGAGTCTCTTGGGGCAGCACCCTGAACGTCCAAGCAGCCTTTTCAAGGACAGCACTGCTTGCTCCACTCGGAGAGGGGCCTAGAAAAGGTGGCCTAAACAAAGCTCATCTCCACCTTCACCCGGTTGGTTAACCGCAGACCAACGGGCATCTTCTTCCAATGCGGTCGCACAAAGAGCAAAAGTCAGAGGCATGCACCTGCCTCCAAAGGTGTACCTAAATTAACTTTAGCATGTTGGAACATCAGAACCATGCTCGATTCTGCGGATAGCGGTCGTCCTGAGCGACGTTCTGCCCTAATTGCCCATGAACTGGCCCGTCTCAACATTGACATTGCTGCTCTCAGTGAAGTTCGCCTTCACGAGGAAGGCAGCCTCAGAGAACATGGTGCCGGTTACACACTCTTTTGGTCAGGTAAGTCCAGAACTGAAAAACATCTCTCAGGTGTCGGCTTCATGATCAAAAACTCTATTGTCCCTAAACTCGAAAATCTGCCGACAGGTCACTCTGACCGCATTATCTCCCTACGCCTTCCACTAAACAACAAGCATCACGTCATCTTTAGTATATATGCCCCAACTCTCCAAGCTGACCCTGCTGAAAAAGATAAATTTTACACTGACCTGCGCTGCCTTACCCAAAAGGTACCAGCAGATGATAAGATCATTATCCTTGGTGATTTCAACGACAGAGTAGGTAAAAATTTTGAAGCATGGAAAGGAATATTAGGCAAGCATGGTGTTGGAAACTGCAACGATAATGGTCGACTTCTGCTAGAATTCTGTGCGGAGCAACAGTTCACCATCACCAATACTATCTTTCAGCAGAAAAATAGTCTGAAGACAACCTGGATGCACCCCAGGTCTAAGCATTGGCACCTCATTGATTATGTCTTGGTGCGACGGAGAGATGTCCGCAATGTCCTCCATACCCGCGTGATGCCCAGCGCAGAATACCAAACAGACCATCGGCTTGTGCGCTGTAAACTCAATTTCAATCTCAAATTCAAACCCAAAAGGGGCAGTATCCCAAGGAGAAGACTCCAAGTTAACGATCTCCAATCAGCCAAAGTAAGAGAAAGATTCCAGGCAAACCTTCAAACTAAGCTTGATAACCATTCCACAGATTCTGCAGATTCCTCTCCTGAAACAATTTGGCAGCATATTAAAAGCAGTATCCTGCAATCCTCTGAAGAATCCTTAGGGTTCTCCCTCAAGAAGAACAAGGACTGGTTTGATGAAAATAATCAAGAAATCCAGGAATTGTTGAGGAAGAAGAGAACCGCCCACCAAGCACACCTTGCACTGCCATCCTGTCACGCAAGAAAAACAGCCTTTCATCTTGCATGCAGCAAGCTCCAACAGAAACTCCGTGACATCCAGAACAAGTGGTGGATCGATCTAGCTGCAAAAACTCAACTATGTGCAGATACAGGGGATCACAAAGGATTCTATGAGGCCCTGAAAACAGCATACGGGCCTACATACCAAGTCCAAAGCCCACTACTCAGTGCAGATGGTCAAACGCTTCTGACAGATAAAACCTCCATTCTGAATCGATGGTCTGAACACTTTCAGACTCTTTTCAGTACCAACCGTGTAGTCCAAGACTCAGCAATTCAGTCCATCACACAACAACCAGTGAAGTATGAATTGGATACTGCTCCCACTTTAGGAGAAACCCTCAAGGCCATACAGCAGGTGAAAATCGGCAAGGCAGCTGGGGTTGATGGAATCCCACCTGAAGTCTGGAAACATGGGGGCCTTGCACTCCATGCTAAATTTCATGAGCTTGTGGTGCGCTGTTGGGAACTAGGCGAACTACCATCAGACCTTCGTGATGCAGTCATCATCACCTTGTATAAGAAGAAAGGTACTAAATCAGACTGCTCAAATTACCGTGGTATTACTCTGCTCTCCATTGCTGGCAAAATCTTGGCAAGCATACTCCTGAGCAGACTAATACCCGCTATAGCAGAAGATATTCTACCTGAAAGTCAGTGTGGCTTCAGAGCCAACAGGAGCACCACAGACATGATATTTGTTCTCAGACAACTGCAAGAGAAGTGTAGGGAACAGAACAAAGGTCTCTATGTAACCTTTGTCGACCTCACCAAGGCTTTCGATACTGTGAGCAGAAAAGGTCTTTGGCAGATTTTGGAACGTTTAGGTTGTCCCCCCAAGTTCCTTAAAATGATCATCTCACTTCATGAGGATCAGCACGGCCAAGTCAGATATGGCAACACACTTTCTGAGCCTTTTCTAATAAAGAATGGTGTGAAACAAGGCTGCGTTCTCGCTCCTACCTTATTCACAGTCTTTTTCAGCATGATGCTCCAAAGGGCCACGGCAGACCTCGATGATCAGGACGGTGTCTACATTCGATATCGTACTGATGGAAGCCTATTCAACCTAAGGCGACTGAAGGCCCACACTAAGACCCTAAACCATCTTGTCCGGGAGCTGCTTTACGCTGATGACGCCGCCCTTGTTGCCCACACAGAAGCAGCTCTGCAGCGTTTAACATCCTGCTTTGCAGATGCTACTGAGCTCTTTGGGCTGGAAGTCAGCTTAAAGAAGACAGAAGTTCTCCATCAGCCTGCACCTCAGGAAGTCTTCCATCATCCCCACATCACCATTGGCCAGTCAGAACTCAAATCAGCCCAACAGTTTAATTACCTAGGCAGCCTCATCTCCTCGGATGGTAAGATTGATGGGGAGATAGACAATAGGTTAGCGAAGGCATATAGTGCCTTTGGAAAACTCCATAAAAGAGTATGGCGTAATAAACACTTGAAGAAAAGTACCAAGATCAGTGTTTACAGAGCCATAGTGCTGTCTACTCTTTTATATGGTTCCGAATCATGGGTCATCTACCGCCACCACCTGCGTCTCCTAGAATGCTTCCATCAACGCTGCCTCCATACAATCCTAAACATCCACTGGTCAGATTATGTGACCAATACATCTGTTCTCGAACAGGCAGCAATCACAAGTATTGAGGCCATGTTACTGAGAACGCAACTGCGCTGGGCAGGGCACGTCTCAAGGATGAAGGACCACCGCCTCCCTAAGATCCTGCTTTATGGTGAACTTGCCACTGGCTGCCGCAAGAGAGGAGCTCCGAAGAAAAGATACAAGGACTCCATGAAGCAACAACTCAGCCTCGGGCATATTGACCACCATAACTGGTCCACTCTGGCCTCTAATCGGGAGGCCTGGAGACACACCATTTATAACGCTGCTGATGCTTTTGAGAAAGCACGCAGGATCACCCTTGAGGAGAAAAGACAACGCAGAAAGAATCGAGCCTTGCAGAATATACCATCTAAGGAGTCTTTCTACTGTGTCTTTTGCAACCGGACTTGCCTCTCTCGTATTGGCCTTTTTAGCCACCAACGCGCTTGCAAGAAAAGTGGGTAGAGCCCTTCCCAAATCTTCATTCGCGAAGCCTAGCCATGATGATGATGGTCATAGATACTGTGCTGAGAATTAGATTTGGGTTCTTTCTCTCAATTTCTGAATACCTGTAGTAACAATAAGAATGTTCTCCAGCTGCTGTGAGTTTGGTTTTTTTCATTTTTCCATGCAGCCTTTCTATCACTGAATTCAACATAAAACATAAACAATTCAACAGGAAGCAGGAAGAATGGGAGGCTTTCATTGTAGTGAATGTGGATGCAGATTTCAAATACTTGATCACTTTATGAAGTGAATGTGACTTTGATTGATTTGGGTTAGGGGAGTAGATAAATACAAAAGGAAGGACAGTCTTTGGAAACCAAAATACAATGCATGAAAAATTATGAAAGAGGTCACTATTGATGAAGTCCGTGGACTAAAAAAATGTGACCCAGTGCTATTGACCCCTCTGACATGAGTGTAAAACTGCAATGAGATTCCAGTAGAAAGACCACATGAAATCTCATCTGGAATGTCCTTCAAGCAAAGGCAAAGAAAACAAGAGAGAAAGGGAAAAAGCCGCAAAAGAATAAGGTTAGTAATCTTTCTCCCAGGGCCTGTAATGACACCACATTTAGAACCAAAAGTTCTAAACCAGAAGAGGGTAAATTGAGATGGGACGCAGGGAAGAAAATTTTTACGATGAGGCTGGTGAGGCCCTGGCACAGGCTGCCTGGAGAAGCTGTGGCTGCTCCATCCCTGAGAGTGTCCAAGGCCAGGTTGGACAAGGCTTGGAGCAGCCTGGGATAGTGGAAGATGTCCCTGCCCATGACAGAGGGTTGGAACTGATCTTTGAGGTCCCTTCCAACCAAAACCATTCTGTGATTCTGTGTTTCTAAACAGACAGTGTAATCTGGAGAGTCGTATCTTGAAAAAGAAGGTCAATAATATTGCCAGAGAAGGATAAAAGTGTTTGCTCTGGCTCTTTGTTTGGAGGGCAACACACTGACCAAAATTCAGTGGTTTGTATTTGCTACTCTGAATTTCTTCTGTGGATGGACCAGATGCCGTCATGTCATACTCAATCTGTTGCTCTCAGGACAAGTTATTTGGAATTGGTATTCTCATACACATATTTCTCTTATATTCAAAAGAGCTTACATTTTAAATTGAGTTGTTTACAAATGAGCACTGTAATGCACTTAAAAAAAATCACCTTGTTCTCAAAATCCAATATTACATGCTAATTGTGCCAATGTGCTACTAATTAACCTTTGTTCTGCTACTCCCTAAGAGATAATGGGTCTATCCGTGGATTGATGGAATGACTGAAACTTGCAGCAGTCCTGCAGAGAGTTTTTAAGTGATGCACATTGCATCTGTTTTCTTCTTTTTCCTGAGGAATGACAAAGGCTGGTAACAGGAAGAGGGACAGTGACTGGAAAATGGAAGTGAACGAGATACTCCTATGGGTATGAGTGTAGAAAAACCGACTTTCAGAAGAAATAATTCATTATTGTTTTCTTAATGACTGCACTGCAGAGTCTGAAGTCTCATAGACAAGTCTCTAAAGCTACAAGTGTCTTAAACATCCAGTGGGGTGGTAGAAGTCCAGAAAAAACATTTCATCTTGGATGTTTCCTTTTCTTTCATTTTCTACAAATACAGCAAATAAGAAGATTATGAAAATAAGGCATCTGAACTCATACTGTAACCAAATTATAGTTTTATTCTGAGCTTACTTTCAAAACCTTTTTATTAACATCATGAATTTAGTTTACATGGCAGAGTTTTTGGGGTGGGAGGGGCTACAGGGGTGGCTTCTGCGAGAAGTCACAAGGAGCTTCCCCCATATTGGACAGAGCCAAAGCCACCAGCTCCAGGATAGACCTGTCGCTGGCCAAGGCTCAGCCCAGCAGTGATGGTGGTAATGCCTCTGGGATAACGGATTTAAGGAAGAAAGAAAATCACTGTGCAGCAGCTGGGAGAGAGGAGTGAGAATATGTGAGAGGAACAAGCACCACAGTTAAAGAAGAGCAAAGTCTCTGTTCCAGGTGCTGGAGCAGATCCCCCTGCAGCCTGTGAGGAAGACCACAGCTGTCCTCTGCAGCCTGTGGAGGTCTGTGATAGAACAGGGGGAAGTGCCCTTAGGGAATCTGCAGCCCATGGAGAGCCTGTGCTTTAGCAGGATCCTGGCAGGAGATGAGGTCCATGGAAAGGAGCCCATGTGGGTTTTCTGGCAGGACCTGTGACCCCATGGAAAGGACCAACACTGAAGCAGCTGGTGGAGAATGGCAGCCTGTGGGAAGGACCCACATTGGAGAGTTCATGAAGGACTGTATTCCATGTTTGGGACCCCAGAATGGAGCAGGGAAGAGTGTGAGGAAGAAGGACCAGCAGAGACAGACATGTGGTCAGTGATGAACTGACCACAGCTCCCATTCACCATCCCCCTGTGCTGCTTGCAGAGAGGAGGGGGGAAGCTGGGAGCGAAGTTGAGCCTGTGAAGAAAGAAGGGAAGAGAAGGTTAACTCAAAAGCAGCTCCCTCATCCCAGAGAAAGCACCACGTTGGTCTAATGCAAGAAATTGCAATGTGTTTTCTTTATTTTCTATAGCAATGCATTCTTCTGACCATAGTTTCTGCTCATTCTGAAAATTGTTTCTGGAGCAGAGAGGTGACAGTCAGTCATGTGCCCATGACTTCATGAAGTGACATAGTAAAGAGTGACAAAAGGATATGAAATACTGTCTCTTGAATAAGTGAGTATTTGCTCTTATGAGAAACAATGATCTGCATTAAAATTAAAATAAGGTAAATAAAACCACCGTGAAGTGCTGTGGGATAAAAAGCACAGCATTCCTGAGCTGCAGGAGAGATATGCAGAGACACCTTGGAGCCACCAAAAGTTCTTGACCTGGACAAGTCCCTCTTAGTTAGATCTAATGTCGGTGTGAATTCCCTCCATGTGTTTTGCTGTGTGTAAAATGCTGAGCAAGATGACTTTTCCCGCATAAGTCAAGAAAAAAAACAGTTGAAATAGAACTCTGTTACAGATTCCAAGGAGAACACTTTGTCTCTGCATTAGGGAGTGTATTAGCCCCTACATGAATGGTAGATGAATCAAACAGTCAGTACCTGTGTCTTTATCTTTTGGCCTGACATAACTCTAGCCTTTGAATCCAGCTGATGAGCTCTTAGTCACTCTCTTTATCCTCCCTTTGTGATCAAAACAGAAGGAAACAGAATGGCTTCTCGAAAGAGGTTCCTTGCAATTGGTAGTGTCATGTAACCCTCATGTTCACTTGAGAAGGGAACTTCTATTTTTTTTGCCTTTCTTGCTGCTGCTGTTGCCTACGGAAAGGAGATTTCAGAAGCAGAGTTGTCAACTCAGTAGCTGAGACCCATTGATTTCTTTCTGTGTCATGACATGGATCAGTCAGCTCCTAGGTAGGACAGAGGAAACATCCCCTTTGCACTATAGTCACAGTCAGAGACAAGCATGGGAATGTGTTGCATTACGGAATATAAAAGTCTCACCAGCTCTCAGGTCTTTAGTTTCTGGCTGTACCTTTCTATCCTATTAAAGACATCTTTTTTGTTGCTTTCTCCTATTTTTTTCTCTCGATATTTAACACAAAGTTTTCCTTATTCCTTCTTACCATATGCTTTGCTTACTCCATTTTCTGTCTCCTTCACTACACTTGCCTCATCTTTCCAGAATTCCATGGACATTACACTTCTTGGGTTGCCAGTTGGGAAGAGGACAGACACATTTTGGCTTCCCTTTTGTGGGGCTGCTTTGAGCTCTATATCACACCCAGGCTGAGCTCTGGCAGCACTGCAGCAGAAGCAGAACATCTCTGCAGCTCAGCACTCAATCCAAGACCCATGGCCTGCTGTTGCTGAGGTCTGAGCTAAACAACTCACTACAGATTTGGAGGCAGTGGTGAGACCACTCTCCAGACATGTCTGGCTGTCAGAGACTGAAATAGTTAATGATTTATGCATTCTAGGATTGCTAAGGGACTTTTGCAGGCTTTAGACTTTTGCATTATGCCTCTGATGGGCAGTTGGGCCCATCCCTCCCTTCAGAGCTGAAGGTGTTGAACCCTAAAAAGGCAAGAAGATACCTCAGATGGGCAGCTGGGCCCATCCCCCTCTCTGCCAATCTTGAAAGGCGGGAACCAGGCCAGACGCAGAAGCTCTGTGCAAGCCCAGGGAGAGGTTGGAGGCTCGAGACATGGCCTGTGACACTGATCATGGATATAATAACTCATAGCTTCTTGGAGTGTGAGGGCTTCCCTCCTTCACCCCCAGCAGATCAAGGCCACCACTTCAGCTGACGGACATGGAAGCGGCAACTGCCAGGTGTCATTGCTGGACCCCTGAGTTAACCCCCCCCTTTTCCTGGGGCAGTTCGTGACATTTTTGGCGTAGTTGGCAGGATCCTTTGGGTGTGGTGGAGTAATTGGTGTAGTCGAAAACTGATACCGAGGGCGAGTCAAATGGTGACTGTCCCCTCGCTGTAAAATTCTAGTAAGAATTTTTCTCCTCTCGGTGTGACCCGGGCACATCGGACCTGTTGAAAGGTTTCCTGGTGTGGCCTGGACCTGTTGAAAGGTTCTCTGGTACCTGGACCTGTTGAAAGGTTTTCCAGGGGAGAGTCAAGCCGACCCTCAGAGGGTCAAGGGGGAGAAAGACATTAACCTGAGCTGGGTTAATGATTGAGGCAAAGGGGATGACACCCCAGGTTGAGTTATATGGGCATTATTCCCTCCTGATGTTTGTCCTTGGTTTAGGACTGTTTCTTGTAGGTGCTGTTTTGGGCGTTGTCTTTAGAACAGTGCGAAAGGAAAGATCGGCTATTCAGAGATCTATGGGTGAGGTGATAAGATCTCTTCAGGAGTCAATGAAGGCATTACAGGAACAATTAGAAAAAGAACGCTTGCAGCTAACTGCTGAGCGTGAGGCAGCTTGGGGGGAGAGGGAGATTAACTTCGGTCATCCCTGCAAGATGAGGAAGAAAAAAATTAAAGGCTTAAAAGGATACTGGAAATGAAAAATTGTGAATCACGAGACATCAATTTAAAATACCCTAGACCACTGGATGTTAACAAATCCCTGTACCCCTTTGGGGAATTGGAAGAGTTTAACCAAGGTTATCTGGAGGACGAAGTAATACATATGCGTCCCCTCATTAAAACTGAAACCACTGGCCAGGGGGCAGATCAGCAAACTACCACACGAATTACCCTGTACACGGGGGAAGCACTGGCCAAAATTCAAGAAAAATACAGCCGTAAGGCCAGTGAATCAGAAACTGAATATGTGTGGAAAGTGTCCCTTACTGGGGGGGATCGGATTTTGTTGAGTGAAGATGACGCCAGAGGATTTTGGGGCCCAGGGGTCTTCCTGACCACAAATGATAACCGAGCCCCGTGGTCCCTGACCCAGAGAGCTGCCTACTGGGCCGGCGGGTTAGACCCTATAGAAAGGGGAGATCCTCACACGATTAAAACACCCACAATTGGCCACATTGTAAAAAGTGTACAAAAAAAATGCATGTCTCCAATTAATGCACACAAAATTATTAGACCCACAACGAAATTCCCCAATGGAACTCGAAGCGGATCCACAGAGATTTCCGGTCTTAATCCGAGGCCTGCCTAATGCACTAAAAGTTCATGCTAAACAATTACAGGAGCGCATAAAGGCAACCCCCAGACCTAGAAGAAGGGGTGCTCCACCAGGGATAACCTGGTTGGAGATAGCCCAAGAATTAATAATTACTGGCCAGCAGCTGGGGCTATCTGGTACAAGTGACCAGAGGACACAGAGCAGGAGGGCAGGGAAGGTCCAAAAACCTGCCTCACCAGGTATTTGTCAACAAAATGGGTCATCTAGTGGGTGAAAGAGATACAGTTTGTGGGTGGAGGGTGTTGCAAAAGGAATTCCTCGAGAAGTGATGGACAAATTACCCACTGCTAATTTGGAATACTTCATAAAACACTGGGATAAGATCAAAGAGCATGAATCACCCCCTAGGGGCAGCCCGCCTAAGGAGTCCAACACTGTGATCCCCTCAGCCTCTCCAGAAACCGGACTAACCAGTTTGGCCAGTTCTGAGTCAAGAAACTGGACTTACTGCTCTCAAATAAATAAGCCAAAAAATGACCAGTGGGTTTATGAGAGAAGGCTCACAGAAAACAGCCAGGGAGATATGGTAATTACTTTTTCTCTCGGCTCTTTTAAATCTTTAGTTACATTCGTAGTAGACACAGGTGCACAGGTCTCAGCACTCCAAACTGAAGCTGCTACTCATTGTGGCATTAAGCCAGACAAAAAAAAGATATGGGTATGTGATGCCTTTGGCAAATCCCAACCCCAATACACTGCTCGGGTGAAATGCTGGTTACCTGGAGATGAGAGAGCCACAGAAACTATCATGATTGTGGGACCATTACCAGCTAACATCCTGGGGTTAGATCTACTAAAGGGGTGAGCCTGGACAGACGCCAGAGGGAGAGAATGGGTGTTTGGTCTCCCATCCCCCTCTGTCTGTCTGTTGCAAACTGCTCCAAGTCTGCCTCCTTCTAAAATAACAAATGTAAACCCCCACCCACTCCCTTTAGGAACACGTGAAAACATTACCCCAGAAATTGCAGAATTGCAGGAGCAAGGGGTAGTTGTCCCCATACACTCACCATACAGTTCTCCTGTATGGCTTGTCCATAAACCTCATGGGCAATGGCAGCTGTCAGTGAGTTACCTTGATGCTGACACTGGCTCACAAACAGCTGCTGTACATAACAAAGCTGAACTGATTACCCAGATTGCTGATGTCACCACAGGAGACCAGACTCAGACAAGTACTATCACCCGCCTGGAAAGTCTGAGACTTCAAATTCCCACAGAAAAAGTAGCCGTGTGTATTCCCCCTGACACCTTGGCCACCCTAGAGCAAATAAAGATGTTGAGGAGTAAAAAGGAGCTCCAGCATGCTCTGAGTTTATTTGTTTTTTGGAAAAAACATGTTCCAAACTTCTCTATTTTTACTGCCCTAGTGACATTATGCCAGATAAGAAAAGGAGTTGGATAAATAGATAGTTCCTTCTTTTTAATAATGGGTCCGTAGTGGGCCAGATTTCTTTTTTTTCCGCAGGAACCTGCCAGCAGATGAGATCAAACTGCGTGAGACTAATAAAGCTTTCAATTGCAGCAATGGGCAGAAAAGATAACTGCCCCACAACTGCTTTTATTATCAGCTTACAAGTATTCCATGAGAAAACGAATTAGCAACAGGACTGGAGACTTATACTGTTCATTGACATGTGTTTGTGGTTTTATCTTAATAACTTTGTAATATTGTCTGTATGTATTTTTGTCTCAGTAAGTTTGCAATATGTAAAATTTTACCACAAACATTGTGTTTGTGTCTCCTCTACTCCCAAAATTACTTGTATTATCAGCTAATTAATAATTGTTGACTTATTTGTGTTTTTATCATGAGCAACTTACTGGTAAAATTGTATAAGATGTATTTTTCTCAAGTTCATTAATTGCTAACCTGTTTGTGAAGTTTTCTTTTATATGAGCAACTTACTGGTAAAATTGCATAAGATGTGTTGCTAGTTTAATTTTTGTCAAATTCATTTTTGTCCTTTTTAATATCTCTCTCGATCGAGAAACTTAACCAAATGTAACCTGGGAGTTAGTACAAGTATTTATGCATATTTGGAATCATACAAATATGTATTATTTACATTAGCCTTCTGGCTTGAAAGACATTGAATTTTATGTTCGGTTAAGTTTAACAAATAGGACTAAATTTAGGTCCAAAGAGAACATAAGAAAACCTTTTGCCAACTCCCAAGTAACTCAATGTTTTTTGTTTTGTTTTGGTTTTTTATATATAATTTCAAATATTTGTGTATGTTTGTAACCTCAGTAATGTTAAGAAATGTGATTGTAGCTATTGAGATCCTATTACATCCCCTATGACTACTCATGGGGTAGAGGGAGTAGCTAATGCAAACTAGCTTACTATGTTATTGTAAAGCTGCTTTTTTTCCTGTCTTTGAGGAGAGGGAATTGTAGTGCATTGAAGCTCTCTCTTCCTTTCCTTCACTCTTCTGTCTTCCTGTCCACTATACAAAAAGCACCGCCCACAAAGAAGATTCACAGTGAACTACAAAAGGAGAGAAATTATTGAATGATTATTGAATGCATAAATCACGGGGTGGTGTCAGAGACTGAAATAGTTAATGATTTATGCATTCTAGGATTGCTAAGGGACTTTTGCAGGCTTTGGACTTTTGCAATATGCCTCTGATGGGCAGTTGGGCCCATTCCTCCCTTCAGAGCTGAAGGTGTTGAACCCTAAAAAGGCAAGAAGATACCTCAGATGGGCAGCTGGGCCCATCCCCCTCTCTGCCAATCTTGAAAGGCGGGAACCAGGCCAGACGCAGAAGCTCTGTGCAAGCCCAGGGAGAGGTTGGAGGCTCGAGACATGGCCTGTGACACTGATCATGGATATAATAACTCATAGCTTCTTGGAGTGTGAGGGCTTCCCTCCTTTGCCCCCAGCAGATCAAGGCCACCACTTCAGCTGATGGACATGGAAGCGGCAACTGCCAGGTGTCATCGCTGGACCCCATGGGCAGTGACTATATGCATCTTTCCACCCTCATATTTTCTTTCCCTTACTCTCCCTTACCGTTATCCTGTCTTTCCTTTCTCTCCCTTATGCATTTTCCCCCCCGAAGTTATCCCTATGCCATATTGCTATGAATGATATAGATGACAACACCCAAAATGCTAACTTACCTGTTGAAACGAAATTGTTTAAAATAAACTTTGCCAATATATGTTTTCAGACACCGCTTATTTAGTGTCATTTCACTTTAATCCACCCCAAGGGAATTACTGATAAAAACCTGAGTTAACCCCCCCCTTTTCCTGGGACGGGTCGTAACACTGGCTTAGCTACATATGCTATTGGAGTAATCTTTCACCCTTCCATATCGTGGCTTTATCCTTTATGCTGCATTTTATCTTGTGGAAAAATGACTTTTTCACTCTAAAAGTTTTTCTTTTTTTTTCCTGTAATGAAGGAACGTTCTCCCAGGAAGGGCATTAGGCAGTTCCTCAGGGTCGGCCGGCTCAGGAATGTCTTTAATGAACCATGTGTCTCCATGTGAAGGTACCTCTTCAAGGAACATCAAGCACACTGTTTTGTTTTTCTTCTGTGAATCTGCACTGAGAGAGTGCTGTGACCAGCCATGGAGCTCTGATTATCCAGGCAAAGTGGTATTTGGATACAGAGAAACTGTGCTGCAAAGAAGAGCAAATCAGGAAGGTTCACTCAGGAGAGAGGACTGAGGGATTTTGGGAGGGCACTGCTTTTGTCAGTGATGCCCGTAATGTAGAACTGCTAAGAGTTTTGCAGAGGTACTTTTAGCTGAGGTCATTTATAACCACCTTCAGGCCTTTACACTCTTAAGGGTCATGCTAAGGCTTGTGCTGCTGCCTTATTCATATTACTGAAGGTACAGAGAAATAAGTTTTCTGCAGAATGAGTTAATGGAATTTAGGATCAGACACCAAGTCTCTTTGTACTGCAAACCCTGTAAAAAAGACTACATCTGCTTCCATTGCTTTCCCTGCTTAAGGAAGAAAGCATCTTTAGCAGATTTCTTCTTGCATTTGTGAAACTTAAAACAGCTACTGTGGAAATTGGACATTCTTCTTTCTTTCTTATTTTCTCTGACTGACATAACAGTTTTTATGGTGAAGTTCAAGGGGATTAATAGTCATGGCTATAGCAGTGGTATGGAGGCCTTCAGAAATAACCATGAATAGAGGGACATCTGTCTTCCAGGGGAAACAGAAATAAAATGAGACGCTTTGTGTATTGTCCTGGTGGAAAAGCAGAGTTCTGTTGTTTATGCTCTGAAGTGGTGACACCACATTGTGTTGGTGTTGCACGAGCTTTGTGTGCAGTGGCTCTGACAATCTGCTGGGCAGCTCTGCCTCAGCAGCAGTATTTCATTAACCTTCCTGGTGTTGTTCTGTCTGATTCCTTATTACAGAGATCACTGTGCAGATTGTTAACATTCTGCCTTTGCAAGTAGAAAACATTATGCAAACTCCCTGGACTTGGTAATGGGAACAGCATGCTAATGTTAGTTTTAGTAAAGGCATTTGTGAAGCTTTTAATGAAAACCTTCTCTGAATGTGCTTGCTTCCCATTCAATATTGAATTACAGATCTTTGCTAGTATTAAGACAAATCTGTTTTTAATATGGCATCTTCACTCAACACTAAAGGATGACATTCAGTTGTTCCTAGCTAAAATGTGTGGTCAACTTCTCATATAATTTATTCAATAAATTTTACAGTATTTTCATTTATATTAACTGAATAATTGCCTTTTTTTTTTTTTAGCCAGCCTAATTTGCACAGAATAAGCAACTGCTAGGGAAAGGGAGGTTTGACAGTCTACCTTTGAAAGCAGAAGATTAGTGCTTTAAATCATACTAATTTAAGAAAGAGGTTAAATTTGTTTTGTAAGAGGTCTGCAGCTACAGCCTATGTACTTAATTTGGCTTAACTGTGCTTCAGAGAAGAGCACCTGATCCCTGGCTCCCTCATGTCCTAGGAAAAATGGTGGCATGTGTAAGTTATTTTGCTAGAACAGATGATGTTAATTTCTGTATCTGTCAGCAAGATTAAAAGTAAAATATTTTCTTGCAAGAAGATGTTGAAGGATTTTTTATGCTGGGAAACTGACCTCAGTGATTTCTGCAGAATAAAGTATCTGTGGAATAATAGCCCACAGCTGCTGGCAGTGAGAATTTGATCCAACAGTGACCAGGGGACAAGGATCCAGGAAACCGGTGGTGAGTGACCAGGAGTTCTGAAGCAACTATATGTGTGCCTTTATTTAAAGTTTCCTTCCTTCCTTCCTTTCCTTCCTTCCTTTCCTCTCATTCTCTCTTTTTTCCTCTCCTGAGAAAATTGATGAAGAATTGGAGATCATTGCAATGGTTTAGAAGACTGAAAAATCAAACTGCCTTTAAGCTTTAAAACAAAATGTTACCAGGCTCATGTCTCATTAACACCTTACTTTGTGGAAATGTTTGAAAAGTCCACAGTTCAATGGTTTCAACTACTTTTTACTCAAAAATTAACAATTTGCACAGGTAGTTATCTCCTAAATAAGCTGTGAGTGTGCAATAAGAGACTGATGCCATGCTATTTGTGATTCAGGCTTTGTGGCTGAGTAGGAGGTTAAGCTGATCATGCTTGAATGTTCCCTGGCAAGATCTTAAAAATACAGCCTTGATACTACTTGTCCCCATCCCAAAAGGGAATCATCTGCTCCTGGTGGTGCCTATCTGGCCATCAGTTTACCAGCCACCCTGCATGTACAGCAACATCCTTCATTTTAGGTAGCATGTCCTGCCTATTTTCAGTCCTTTGCAACACGTTTTCAGTTCTCATCTTACAAGTTCTGTGACTGAGTTCCTGTTTACATATTTTCTCATACCACCTCAGTGTTGGCTTAAGTACTAATAAAACCTTTAAAAAACACTCACTCTTGTTTTCTACTTTGATGGTCACTTTACTCTCTTATATACAATGCTTATTGGGCATCATGGTGTTACAAAGGTCCGTATATTGATGTTGCTTACACTGCTGTAGTGTTCTGTTGGGGTGGTTTTTGTTTGGTTTGGTTTGGTTGTTGTTATTTTGTTTTATGGGAAGGTAATGTAGGTATAAGTATAGGTATAGGCCTGGATTAATGCCCTCACAGTTTATTGAGTGACATAGGCCTCACATTTCAGTAGACTGTCCTGGATAAATAACAAGAACTGCTCTGAAATAGTTTGCACAGAACGGCAAATTATGAAAAATCAGCAAAGGAGAAAGGAGGAGTCAGGCGATCCTGACATTTGTCTTTCCAAGCCTTTCATTTTACTGTAATATCAGTTCAAAATAGTCATTGTTCACTAATCTACAAAATAATGAGATAAGGTGGAAAAAAATATTTGAAAGCTTAGGGGGGCGGATGTTTGTTATCTCTTACTCTGCCTTCCATGCTGTTTGAATTTACATCAGGCTTTCCTCTGTATATCCCAACACCGAACTTGCTTATTTATGAAAATGAAAGCAGAGATTCTGGTGATACTCATATCACATCTGAAAGCCAGGATATGAGGGAAACACCAGTACATTGTGTACGGTCAGCCTTACTATTGCTCATTCAGTGGCATCAAATTTCAAAGGAGGATATAACTGCAGTGAAATATAAATCTGATATTTCACTTAACCATAGATCAGGGAAACTTCAGTCCTGTTTTAAAAAGTAAGATAATAATAATAATAATAATAATAATAATATTAATGAGCATTTCAACACCACTAGTTCAAGCATGTTATTTTTTGGCATTAAGCTGATTCTGTGTAGCCTGGTACCCTGTGCTGTTCCACAGAGAGTGTCGACCACCTTGAAACCACCTTTACTTGCAATGACCCAGTTCTCAGTTTCCCTTGTGAGAAACAGTGTGAACCAAAAACCACTCAGATAATCAAATACGCTCATTACATACACATATATACACATTGTGCATGTATATACACCATATATAATATACATTTATGTATTTACACATACACATGCACATGCTAAGTGCTGTGCAGCTGTACAGTAGCGTGCCGCAGTCCGAAAGGGGGGAGGGGAATGGGGCCGCGACACAGCACGGGTCAGGGACACAAAGGTGGGATGCAGGTAGAGTGTTTATTGCAGCGCGCATGTGGGTTTTTATCAGCTCCGGAGGGGAAAGGGCCAGAACATAGGGCAGAGCATGAGACAGACAAACAGGGGAACAAATCAGGATAGGGACACGGGCAAAAGGGGGAGGAGTGGGGGAAGCAGGGAGCAGGCAGCAGGCAAACTCATGGCAAGCCTGGGCATGACCAGGTTGTGCACTGTGTAGTGTGAATACAATGAAACCACATAATAACAGTAAAGTCCATATGACAACTGTAAGGTCCATATAATAAAGTCCTGCCAATTGCTGTATGCTTTTTCCCACGCCTGGAACTGTTCCCATCCTGAATCTTGCTCCTTCACAGTAGCGGGCAGCAACCCTTGCTGTCTTCGTTTGCTTTCAGTTCTGCTCCTAACTCCATGGGCTTTCTTTGCTAATGATGCTAACATTCTTTACTAACTAACGATGTAATTTTTGCTTACTAACAATGTATCCGTTTCTCTTTGCAGCTGTGGAAAGCTTGAATTTTGTTTCTATTTGTTGGCCTCTTACTGCCCAGGGATGCTTTCTCCAGTGTCTTTGTTTACTGATGAATTCATGCTGCTGCTGGGCCTGTTGACACACTGATTATTTTTATCACATTGTTCTAGAGCCTTCACTTGGACCTGTCCGAACTCCTCATTTTCTTTGCTGAGAAATTAAGCCCAACACCTTATAGCTGCTTCTGTCCCCCATTATATTGTTCCTTCCCAAGTTGTGTCTTTCATTTTCTGGTGAATTCATGTCACATGTGGAGATTCCTCCCCAAATTAATCTGATTCTGGCTCCTTTGCTCATTCTCCTTCTCTGTCCTGCAGGGAGGTATGACTATCCTGTAAGCACAGCGTGTGGGCTCCCATCAGAACTACTAATACAGAAATAAATACACGCAACGGTGGATGCATTTGTATTCAAAATTATTGTTTTATAAAACTTAATAATCCCTTCTCTACCTGGTTCTTCAGACCTCCCTTAATGGTTCTATTTTCATCCCTTTCCCTTGATAAATTCATATTACCATCCAAATCAATATTCCTTCATTAGTTATGACTCCATAACTCATCTGACTGTCCTTTTCTTAGGTCTGGAAAGGATATTAAATTGCTAATTATCTTCTATTTTAGTATTGGAAAATATTTTCACACAAATACCAATCTTTTCATGGGAAGGGAGGAAGGTCATGATACAATTATAATCTCACCTAATTTTTTGATACCAAATCAGAATGATCCCTATTTACTACTTTCAGGCATCCCATTTGCTCTGAGGAAACTCCATCATATTATTTTATTGAACCACTTCTGTGCTTACCAAACCTGTGGCCCCTGAATCATTCAGCATTTATGTTTCCAGGTGCTATCACAAATGACAGGGAATTTCCTCTAACAATGTTGGGTAGAAAGTTAACTGATAGAAACTGGTAGAAAGTTAACTTCCATAGTTCAGCTGAGAGGGTTTGTTTCTTCTTTTGCTTCCTCTCTTTCTCCTCATCTTCCAGTTGGAAAAATTTACAGTATTTTTATTTTTTTCCTCTTACCCAGGGTGTAACACTGTGTGAGGCTCAGTGGTAAACATGTACTTCACAGGAAACTTGTTTGCTCACCCTTCATTGCATGTTCCAAAACACTTAGCACAAAGATGATGGAGTTTGTACCCTGCTTGATATGAATCAAATGTAAAATGGAGCTGATTGGTTCCACCATGAGCAGAAAGAGCTCCTGTACTCACTGGTCTCCTAGCACGGATCAGGTCTCCAAGGCTAAATGCAAACCCCTGTGGAAATGCCAGAGAGCAGCTGCCCAAGGGCTGAGCAACCCTGGCATGGCCATCAGGAATCTGTGTCTTATTTTGCAATGGAATGTGGGATGTGAGCTTTTTCCTAACCTTTCTGTGCTGGTTTAAAGGTAAACCAGCAGGAGAAATGAACCCAACTCAAAAGAGATTATAACTCAGAGTTACAATTTAATAAAAATAATACAATAAATACAATTATACAGACAAACAATTGGTTTTAACCCATAAAATCCAGATGTATAACCCAGCACCCTGGGGCACGAACAAAATGGTGTTCATTGGCCCCTGTGCTGAGCCCCACGTGGTCCCCCTGAGTCCAAAGTAAAAGGAAAGGAAAACCTGTTGGTGAGAGTGCTGGTTGCAGTCTGGTCGAGAGTGGTGGTTGCAGTCCAGTCGAGGTTCTGGTCCTCCTCTGGATCCGATGAGTGAGCCAAGAAGTCCCAAGACTCCAGGATTACATACATTCATGTTCGAGTGGGAATGCCCAGTACTTATCCCAGGGCAGAGAGTTCCACAATGGGTGATTGTGAGTCATGAGATATTTTTGGAATCCTTGGTGGCCCATTATCAGACATAACCCCTAAGGCTGGGTGTGGAGGTGCTAATGATTCCCCAGAGGGGAGTCATCACACCTGAGTCATTGGTGTGAGGATAGGAACATCCTCCTACCTCACAGGCTTCTTAACAGCCAGCTTATAGCCTGAAGGGTCAGGTGTGCTCTGGGCAGCTGCTGCAAATGGTCTATTGTTAACAATTCCTGGGAAATGACATAGAGGGTGTAGAATACACAGTCTTACACCCACACAGTGATTAACTGGTCCGGGTTGCTCTAACTAGAACACTTTCCTAAACAGCAGAGACTCTTACTGCAAATTTTAGTTGTATAAACTTTCACTGCTGGGTAATTTTTCATAAACTACCTCAGAGACCGTTTCAGAGGGAACACAGAGGTCAGTATATTAATACTTGCCTGAACAGGCTCCTCATATGAAAACTCAGAGTGACTAAGGTTGTCATAAGGAAAATAAGAATCTGAGATCATGTTTGATTGTCTAATTAGGAATTACTCCGTTCTGCAATTCTGATTATATGTACTGTTGTAAAAGATTTTTATGTTGTTATCCCTCTCTCTGTGTTTTCACACTTGTGAAACAAGGTCTTTCTTCCAAGAATATTAACCACTATCTTCCAAAGGAAAAGCAAATTGCTGGGTTTTTGTTCCCTAACAATTAAAAACAAAAGAGAATAAGTAAATCTGTAGAAATGCCAGATGCAAAAGGCAAATAAAAATAAATGTGAGTTCTGTCAAATATCCCAGGAAACAAAATCACGTTGTCTATAAAAAACTCCATAATTATCCTACAGAAAAAAAACAGAGAGGTTTCATCAGAGGATATTATTGCAACAGTGGTGCACAGAATTATAAGCTTTCAAGCTTCCTACACTTCATGGGCAATACCATTTTTGAACTGTAATGTTGGTTCACAGATGTTGTAAAAATACATAAATAAATAAATAAATAAATAAATAAATAAAAGAAGTCCCCAAAACTCCAAAGCACTTCTAGTTCAACATTTACTAAGAGCCTGAAAAGGACAGGTGTGTAGCTTCATCACAGAGGGTGTGTGAGAGAGGGTCTATTCAGAACTGGGAAAGATGAACTTTAAAATTTATTTCTAATAAGAGGAGTAGTGCTCTACAGATTTAAGCTGCTAAGCTTAGGTGTAGTACATGTGTAACCTATAAATACTGAGATTTTTTAGTTGGAAGGGAAGCTGCTGAAGGTTAATAAGGCTGTCTCCAGGAATGGAAATTAATTTTATAGCACACAGAAAAGCAAAAGTGACATCCCACAAGACCTTTGTAACTGAGACCTTAGTCCATTAAGAACTCTGTATAAACTCTTTGCAAAACTTTACGGAGTAATTCAATAGGAAGTGTTGGTTTTCTTCAAAACTAAAGCTTCTTTGTTTAGGTATAAGACTATTTAAAAAACATATTCCTAGGAGAGAGGTTTTTTGTAAACATGGCTATACATATTCAGAAAATAATTCACATGTAGCCCATAGCTTCTGAGTCTGAGAATATTAATTTAAAAGTTGTAGCTTCATATTAAGAAGCTTCATTCTGTTCCATTAGTGACAACTTTATTGTAGCCAGTATGTTTATTTTCTTTTTCCTGGTGATAGGTTTTTATGTTGTGCAGGCAGCAGTCTCCAAGCACAGAGCTGCTGCCCTGCTCCTTCCACAGTAAAAATTTTATCACCATCTCTTTTCCTGTTGTTTTTCTGTGTATGGCCAAAATAAAATATAGATTAAATTATGAAGAGGTCAGAGGTAGCAAAGGTCTGTCTTTTAGTTTCAACTTCTGTGGTTATAAATTGGTAGACCAAGACAGGAAAATAAGTGGTGCAGTAAATAGAGATTTCTCATCTGATCTCCATTTTCATAGTTTTGTCAAAGTAGAATAATTATGTCCTATGAACTTAGTATTTAACTGGACTTAGTCTATGCATGGTTACTGAAAAAAAGGGCTTAGTAATTTCAGGTACATAAAGCTCTCCTGGCAACCTTCTCCCTGCAACACAGAAAGATTTGAAGGCAGCTGCTGCTGAATAGAATATATCCCAGTTAATAAAGTGAAAATATACAGATGAATTAAAAAAATACAATATGATGAATAAAATGCATCACCAAATAAAATATGGTGAATAAAATAAGAGTTCAACAGCACCTTTCTTTTTACTGGAACAAAAATTACAATTTTTTAGCTCATTTGTTATACCCTATATTGCATTTTGTATTCAGAATATTTTCTTGAAGATCATGACAATGGTTTTGGTCTGATCTTGATTTTGTTTTCAGGTTTTTTTGCTACCTGCAAAGTGGTATGTTGTACTCACACAACTGTGGGTACTCATGGGAGAATTTCAGTACACCCAACACTTTGAGCAGAAGCAGAAGTCTTCAGTCTTCCAGCCTGAAAAGTCTCTGCACTCTGGCAGCTCTCCTCAGCCACAAAGCCCCTATGAAGCTCTAAGTCTCCACTATCCAAGACTAAACAACTCCAGTTACTGAGTTCTGCCCCATAAAACAAGTTGAACACAACATCTTCCATGACACACAATGCAGAATAATATTAAAACTACATTTAATTAGCATAGCAAATGAATTAAACAGGACAACTTCTAGGCAGAGACACTGTGCTGAGTCATGGCCTGTTTAATGGGAAATCATTACTATGCAATTAGTATTTTTGAAAGGCTGTTGTCCTGGCAAGGGAAATCAGTTTGACACTGCCATATTCCCTGATCTTGGGGTATTGGTAAATACATTATTTTCTTTTCCCTGTCAGGGAATTACCAGAAAAGAAACTGGAGACTCAGAGTGTGTAGTTGTAGAGTAATTATTTCCCGCATTACGAGGCTAGGAAACAACAGGCATGAGGTGACTATAATTATGTTATTCTGTCAAGGAATAACAGAATAAAATCCCCATGGATTTTTTAATTATTTTTCCATGACTATCTTGGTAGGTGAACTAAAAACATATTTTTTATTTAAACATACCACTTCTTCCATCTGGGAAAAAAAATAAAAAAAATCACAGACTGAAACTTAGAAATAGAGTTTAATTCCTCCTTGAGCTTATTAAGTAGAAACTTGTTTTGAGTTTTGAATTTCTTTTTGCAAATGTATTATTTGCTGGAATACATTTCCAGCAGAGGGCAGAGGGCAGATTTAGATTACGTGTAAGGAAGAAATTCTTCCCAGTGTGGGTGGCAAGGCCCTGGCACAGGTTGCCCAGAGAAGCTGTGGCTGCCCCATCCCTGGAAGTGTTCAAGGCCAGGTTGGACGGGGCTTGGAGCAACCTGGTCTGTCGAAAGGTGTCTCTGCCCATCACAGACAGATGCAACTAGGTTGTGTTTAAGGCCCCTTCCAACCCAAACCATTCTATTATTCTATGGTTCTTTGATGAGGAAGGCATAACCACAGCAGTGGAGGATGTTACCAGGGTTGTCCCAGTCCCTGCAGCTTTCCAGGTGAAGCGGCAGCCCAGGAGAAGTGATGTGCAGTAAGAAATGACACGTTGTGTGTCCGGCTCCTGGCAGAGCTGGCACACGAGGTGATTCAATCTATTCCCAGGGTGATGCCTTTGAAAAAGCTGCAGCTGGGTCCCCCTTTTCACTCTGGCTGTTTGCTGCTGGTGGCTGCCAGCCTGATCAACTGTGTGTTCGTGCAGTGAACTTAAAGCACAGCCACCTCATGATAAGTGTTCAAGGTGGAATACTTTCTTCTAAGTGCAGTTAAAAATTCTAGGATATTCTAATGAATGAAAGTATATTTTTCAAGTTTGTGAGAGGAATGGGAAAGAAATACAGAAACATTAACTTATATTTACTCAATCTGACATATCACATTTCTCTGAGTAAAAAGAGCTGCATTTTATAAAAACATTACAAAGGGATTGAAATGCAAGTGACTCCATGTTAGAGATGCGTATCCCTTATCTGAATGTGGGACATGATTGTAGAAGAAATGGATTCACCTCACTGTTTGTATAAACCTAACTGAATGGTAGGTATATTTTGCTGTCACAATTTTTGTTCCCAGATAACCATGTATATTTTTATAAAAAAAGCTCTATAAGGTTCTTTCACTAAAATGTTCTGATTTTATTGGTAGCAATGAAAGAAAAGTTCTGGACTCACTGATTATGTGAAACCAAGACCTGAGATGTGCATGGTTCTTTAACTTGGACAACTCTTTAGTTGCCATCATTTCTCTACCTTTTCTTCATTATCATTTTGGCCAAGAAACGTGCTTCTAAATGCATCAATGAAAGGGGAGGATGTTGCCAAATACATGCCCTGTGGTTTATCCTTTCTTTCCTCTCCTTTCTTTTTCCTAAACAGGAACGTTGTCTCTGATGTTGTTGCTGTTACTTACTTTCCTAGTATCATAACATGCTAAACATTCAACCCCTGCAGGTTTCCCATAGATGCCATTTAATCTTAAAGATTCGTGCTGCTTAGAAATTTACTTTCCTGAATTATCTTTTAACTTCTTTGTAAGATCTTTGGAGGCTAAACCTCTGTCTCTGCTGGAAGGATAATACAGCAGGGCTCAAGCAAAAACATTGATATTTGAAGTCTAAATTGTCTATTTAATAGACAACAAATCTCAATAGCTACGGTATGGTTAAAAGCTCTTATGAGGGAAACTCTCTTAGAATCTGTAGGATTCTGATCTGCATCTTTTCTCTAATCTTTTGCTTTGCTTCAAACATTCCCCAGGATACAGATGCAATGGGTGCAATGTGAAGTGGGGCTTGTGGTAAGCTGTCAACATCCCAGGTCCCTCAGTGTGTTTTAGTGATGGAGACTTCTTTCTTCTCAGCCTTGGGTCCACTATGGCTTATTTTTGTGCTTATCAGTTTCTTAGCAAAATCTACTTGGACTTTTTTGGTTGGTAACTATTATTGGTTCCCAGTAATTCAATCTTCCTGATTCTGTTTGTCATTGCCAAAACTGGCTTTACCTAAAACACATGAGACTGTGCCCCTCTAGTGACCACTATGATCTATGTGTAAAGGCCTTTGGTCCCATCTCTGCACTCTGACACACAACGTCTTAATGTACAGGCACAGACAGTTCAATCCACACAGAACAAGTACTTGTTATCATTATAAACCAAGAAATACCTAAACCAAATAGAGTTCACAGTTACCTTGAAAAAGGTGAAACAGCTTAAAAAAGCTTAAAAAGATTCCAATAGCTTAAAAAGCTGAAACAGCTCAGGCCACAAAAAGGCCCGGGTGTCCTGAGACCCTGCTCTGCCAAAACTTGTGTTTGTTGGGCTGCAGTTTCATGTCCAATTTTGCATGCACAACCAAGCAGAGAATGGAAATAATCTAAGCAGGAGGGCATGTCCCTTATGAGTCCTGGATCAGAACAACAGAGAATTAAATCATGTAAGAAATACCTTTCATCATTTTACTTGGACCTGCTGGGGTTTTTTGTGTTAGTTTGTGGGGTTTTGTTCTTCTTTTTTTTTTTTTTTTTTTTTTAAGAGGAGAAAAATAGCATTCCCACATTGAAAATAAATATCATACATTAGTGTACCTGCCTACTGTGAAGTTTAGTGAAGTCACTGGGAAATATTGCACAATAACACTTGTTTATTTCTAAATATGGTGGCAGCTCTGGAGACTGAAGGAAAATTATTGAATGAGGAACTTCTTTCAAACTGTGGCAAATATCTGCTCCTGCAAACTTAACCTCCACAGCCTCTCAGCCTTTTTTCTTGCTAATTATCCAAATTCATTTAAGCTGCTCCTTTCCCATAAGTTGTCTTGATCTTACAAAAAGCAAGCTTATTATTACAGTCATTTCAGTGGCATCAGACAAGAGTAAGTTGGAGACTTTATTGTGTTCACTGTAGTCACAGAAGCTTATGTTGACACCTCCATTCTTAGGATTTGCCAGGAGTCTGTGGTTTTATCTGAACACTGCTGAGAAATATAATAGCAGGCATTTGATATGCAGACTTCTTAGACAGGATAAACATTTAGCAGTTGGATTCCTCTTTTTTGGAGAAAAATTGTCAAAGTAACTGGTTTGTTCAGGCTTTTCTGTGTTGTATCGATGATCTGCTCATTCTGCACAGTTGTAACATCAGAGTGTAAACTCAGGTCTGAATGGTCTTTCTACCACCTTCTCAAAGCAGAGTTAGATGCTGATGCTGATCAAAACAGGCTGCTCCAGGTTTTGTCTCATCACCCCTTGAAGAACTCCCAGGCCTCAGTACTGCCTGGCAGTCCTCAGGGCAGGACGGTTTCTCTTTACATTCAACTTGTCTCCAGTTCCAACTGCCTTCTCTTGCTCTCCTGCCAGATACTGTTGTGAGAAGCCCATCCCTGCCCCATGGACGACACGCTGACACAATGATTGATTTCATGAGATTCTGGAAGAGTCTTTTGGACTGAGTGGTTTAAAGATGCCTTGTCATCTGTTCCTCTGTGCACTGGTTTTCTTAGAAGAATCAAAATGCACTACCTAGAAAATCTCTTCCAAATTCATGTTCAAGATCTTAAAATAATGCCTGAATTATGAATGATCCACCTCAGCATGATGGGACTTGTCTTTCTTTAAACACAGTGTGACGTCTCTCCCAAAGAATCATCCTAGCAACTTAATTAGAACAAATTTTCTAATGAATAGATAAAAAAAAAAGAGAACACAGGAGTCCAGGAAATACGTGACATTTTCCTTCATGTTTCATGGCCCTTGTTTCCCACTCGTCTATATGTTTCTTCATCTAGAAAAGCTGATTTCTGAAGACCCCCCTCTCTAAGCTCTGTGAGTTATGAACTTTCTTTCAGAGCAATGCATGAACTCTTGAGCTGTGCCCTACAAGAGATGTGGAAGCAGGAGGTTGAAAAGTGGATTGTGTATTCAACAATAATTGGGATGCCGAATCACATCTCTAGTATCGTTATGGTTGCATCAACTTTTTCATCCTTCACTTTGTCTAAGAATGAGAAGTTACCCTTAGGTGTGTTTTAAGGATACTGAAATTTTAGAAGTACATTTATCTTGTGTATGTCAACATGACCGTTTTCTAATTTTCTATGATACTGGTAGAATTTAATTTCAGTTCTAAATACCATAAGGCAAATAATGAATTTTACAGCTCAGTGTTTGAGCCAAAAACAGGTTTAAAGGTTTAAAAATTGGATGGAAATAAAAACTCTTTAAGCTGTGGTATATGATTTCAGACTACAATTTTTTTCTAAAAATTACCCCTTTACCCTTTAAAAATCATGTATGAAGAATATAATTCAATTTATAGGCCTGAAAACTTTAACTTTTAAATAGTATTGATATTTCATATCTTTCTTCCCCCCCCCTTACACTGTTCTGTAAATTTTGAATTACAATTTTTACTACTTTGAAACTACAGTTCTAGTGTTTTTCCTATTGGTGAATGCTTACCAGTTCCTAAATAAAGAACAGACAATTCGGACAGTGAAATATATTTCTTGTAAATATATTCTTTTTCACTAGTCTCTTGATATTACCTGCAACAGGGGGAACCTTAAAACAGTCCATACTGATTTATTTTTGAGAGGCTGTTATAAATTATTAATATTTTCAGTATATCTGTAATATGTTTAGTGCTGTTTGCTAAAAGAGAAGGATTTTTGTGCATTTCTTTAGCTAGGGAAAATGAGAATCTTGCAAGGTTCTAGGAGTTGTTACAGTTAAATATACAATGTTTAAAAAATAAAGAAATGTTGAGGGCAACATCTAGCAGTTAGGGCATGATGGTTTTTCTCAGTGCACCTACAAGCTACGAAATAGCCTTTGGAATACTGAAACATCTTTTACTTTTTACTATTGACAATAACTCTTGAGTTTGGTTTTGTGTTTGTTTTTGGTTTTGGGTTTTTTTTCTCCCCTTAAACACTTTGTCAACTGCTGAATTAAACAAGCTTTCTTGTCCTCCTGTCCTTTCACTCATTTTTTCCTCTATTCTAAACTAATTCCATGCTTCCTCCTTGAGCTGTCCAGGAGACACTTTTCCCTCAAACACCCTTTAAATCAAGTGTGTATGATAAAAAGTAAGATAATCAGTGGAAGCTGGAACAGATGAAACAAATCCACAGCTGAACACCCTGTTATGTACCTTGTACTGTGGCACTGCCAGTTCATTTTCTTGACTCAGCAAAACAGTTTCAGAATCTCAAGTTGTGGACCAGAAAATGATTATGAAATCACAATGAAAGATGCAACCTAGCTACTTTTCCAAGAATGCTGTTGCTGTTTTGAACTGACAGGACTTTCTTTATTCCTTCATCTACAAATACTCAAGTTGGTTTTTGAAGCCACTACAGTCACCAAATGGACTTGGTACTGGACTCTGATTCCAGACAGTTTTCTGACCAATACAGTCCGAGAGTTATATTTGGGATTGGCTCAAACTTTGCTTTAAATCTTCCCTATGAAGAAACTCCACTAAGTTATAATTTTGGATTTATGGTGCATTTGAGATTAGTGGTCATGAACAATACAGCATTTGTTTATCACAGTGAGACCAACCGCAAGGTAACAATCTGTGTTCCTTTGCTGCACAGGAGCTACACGAGCCAGGAAACACTGGCAACTGTGCCTGAGAGGGCACAAGATGTTTGTAATGGCTTTAATGAGGGCTACAAGGGATAAGCTTCATTAAGCACTTGTCACAGCATTTGCTGTCTGAACCAATACTGCTGTTTGACATCTCCATTAACATGTTCTGGCATTTTAATGCTAACGTGCATATCCATCTTCATACATAGTTTTCCTCTTTCCTTGTGTCAAAATAGCAATTAATTTCCAGCCTACCACTGACAGCAAGACAAAGTTCAAGCAGTGTTTTATAAGTGCCCAGAAATGCTGAGTAGTTAAGTTGAAGTGTTAGTGCTTGACATTGATTTATATCTGCTTCATGCAAAACCTGCCATTTTCTCATTAAAAATTGAGCTTTACTGGTTGCATGCTATTTTCTCTCTGAGTATTGCTTTGTTACTTTGCATGAATTGGTTTGCCATGAATATGTCACACTGAGATTTCAAATACTGAGTTCTTTTCAGTATGAGTTGAGAAGAGCAGAAGGGGGAGGCTTAATAAAGGAAAAAGAAAATACAAATACTGTTGCCAGGTCACTGATAAAGGAAATTTTCCGTGTATTAAACAACTTAATTTTCCAGATTCTTATGTACCTTTTATATGCTTCCATACCTGATGTACATTAGGTGATACAATTAACATCATTCCTCTTCCATACATTCCCCAAAAGAGGATAAAATTTGTCTTGATGAAGAGTATCTTCTGCCTCTGGCTCTTGGCCTTGAAGAAGACACATAAGTTGCTTTATTAGAAGTACTGGTATCTTCCAACCTTAAAAAATATCCATATTTCTTTTCTCCCTCTCTAATCTTCTTACTAGCTCTTTACCTCCAGTTATGAAAGTTCAACCAACATAAACATACTCTATGACCTGAACAATTGATACTACTTGAATTCAGTCTCTCTGCTACCACTGAGCCGAACATCCTTTGACTAATTTATTTAGGTATCCCTTTCTAAGGAAATAAAGCAAGTGTTCTCCTTGCATTTCAAGGACTTTAAAATCTCAGCTGCTAAAATGCTGTGCTAGAGCTCAGTTCCTTTGCCATGGGGAGTTTAGTTATTGGTTTGAATGGAAGAAGAATAAGAACGTGTCTGGAGGCAGGACAAACATTATTAGGAAGGCATCTAGTGTAGAAGAAGTATGCAAAACCATTTGGCATATCTCCATTTATTTAATGAAAAGAAAATCAGTTTCTGAGAATTGGAAAGCATGTGATCTTATCCCTCAACAATGATTCCATAACAGCTGTGTATGGCTCTGCTTTCTCAGCTATAATTATTATTTCACCTTATATTGAGAAATCAATTGAAAACTTACCTGGAGTTTTGTTTAGGGATTGAAGGGTAAAGCCAGGTCTAGCAGTAAAGGATGGAAGTTTGTTACTGAAAAACTAGGATTTATGTTTATGCAGAATTGCTTTTGTCACTTGAGGATTTATAAGTCAATTAAACAAAATTAATGAGACAAATCACCATATTCACTCATAGCTGACCCCACTGAAGCATCAAAGCTGAATGATCCTGTTTGTTTGGGAAGCACAATGTACAACAGAGGAAAACCAAAGCAAGTGCATATGTTTCTTGGAACTGAGGAATGTGTCTCATCTGATTTCTACACCAGCCTACCAATAACTCCTCCACAAATGCCACTCAATGGCTCGTTATTTAATTCCTTTACTCTGTATTATACAGACAGGATTTAATGGGAAATAATACATCATGGTGCTTGGAGTTACTAGCAATGGTGTTATTTGGTGGCAGTTTGGTCAGTGCACTCAGCAGGAGCTGTAGAGACATTCTCTCTGAAAGAGTTTTCAACACCATGAACACCTTGTGTAATCTGTGCTGGGTTATAGTTAAGTTCATGCTGTTAAGAAAAAGTCAGCCTTGATACTGTGTGAAATCATTTTATTTTTATAATATGATTGACTCTGAAACTGATACAGATACTCACCTTGCTCCACAAGTCAAGACTTTTTCTGTTTTAATATCTTTATTGATGATCTAGATGAGGGCATTGAGTGTACCATTAGCAAATTTGCAGATGACACCAAGCTGTGGGGGAGTATTGATCTCCTAGAAGGCAGGAGGGCTCTTCAGAGGACCTGGACAAGCTGGAGAGTTGGGCTGATTCCAGTGGGATGAGGTTCAACAAGGCCAAGTGTTGGGTCCTCCACTTGGCCACAACAACCCCCTATAGGCTGGGCACAGAGTGGCTGGAGGGCAGCCAGGCAGAAAGGGACCTGGGGCTACTGACTGACAGGAAGCTGAACATGAGCCAGCAGTGTGCCCAGGTGGCCAAGAAGGCCAATGGCATCCTGGCCTGGATCAGGAACAGTGTGGCCAACAGACCCAGGGAAGTGATTCTTCCCCTGTACTCAGTGCTGGTGAGGCCACACCTCGAGTACTGTGTCCAACTCTGGGCCCCTCAGTTTAGGAAGGATGTTGAGGTGCTGGAGCAGGTCCAGAGAAGAGCAACAAGGCTGGTAAAGGGACTGGAGCATAAGTCCTGTGAGGAGAGGCTGAGGGACTTGGGGTTGTTTAGCTTGGAGAAGAAAAGGCTCAGGGGAGACCTCATCACTCTCTACAACTCCCTGAAAGGAGGCTGTAGCCAGGTGGGGGTTGGTCTCTTCTCCCAGGCAACCAGCAATAGGACAAGAGGGCATGGTCTTAAGCTGTGGCAGGGGAGGTTTAGGTTGAATATTAGGAAAAAAGTTTTTACAGAGAGGGTAATCAGGCATTGGAATGGGCTGCCCAAGGAAGTCGTGGATTCTCCATCCCTGGAGGTTTTTAAGATGAGACTGGATGTGGCACTTAGTGCCATGGTCTAGTAACCATGGCAGTGTTGGATCAAGGGTTGGACTTGATGACCTCAGAGGTCTTTTCCAACCTGGTTGATTCTATGGTTTTATGATGTTCTGTTGAAAGTTTGGATGGCATCAGAGTTGGTGGATGACACTTGACCAGTGTCAGGCTTTGATGGATACAGTATTGGGTCAGTTATTCCAAAAGTCTCCAGGGAGTTTTAGGTCTATGTGATAGGTTAATAAGATCAGCACCCAGGTCTCTTCCAGAATGCTCCCCTTCCAAATTGATGTAGATGTGGAAACAAAGTGCAGGGAATACGCGTGTATAGTATGAGTTAAATTAAATAACTGTGAACAAGAAGGTGCATAATTTATTTCTTAAACATTTTCTACATAGGAAGCAGAAGTCAGAAAACATCTATATTGAAAGAATCTTAGTCAGGAGGAATCTTAGTCAGGTCTGTGCTTCATGAAGTTCTAGGGAAAAGAATTATGTATCAGTGCAGGATGGGGACTGATACATGCCAGCAACATGCAGTTGTTTGGTTATGTACCTCAAATACTTAGAGAAGCAGGATACGTCTGACACCAACCACTCCAACACAAAGTAGCATTTTAGCACAGACATTCCTGAGAGTGTGGCTGGGGGATCCTTCTTTCCGGTGCTATGCCCCTTTGTAACATTCACCAACTCATAAGTCTCTGTGTGACTGTGCCGTATGGCTAATGCTGTTTTAAATGCAGATCCTGGCATTTAATACAATTAAGTGAAGTGTCAGTACACAAACAATTTACAACAAGATTATCCCTAGGGCTCAAAACCTTTAAGTAATTGAATGAAATAGCAAACCGAAAACAATAATAAATGTGCACAGAAGTTTGACAAGGAGACGGCAGATGCAAATAAAATTGAGCGAAGAAGCCCATTGCTGATGAAATACTGCCAACTGGAGGGAAGCTGCCTGCCTCCAGGGAGCTGTTGGGATGTTGATGTATAAATTAATGTGCTGCAGAGAAACAAAAAGAATAGGAACAACTATTAATGGAATACAACAAATACTTGGCATCTGAGTTTTGATCAACTTGAAAGGCAATTACTTGTTCTTGAGTATGTGAAATTGCCTACAGCATGATTTGGGAATGTTCCCTGAGGTGCACTGCTCCTCTGAATAAAGCTGTCCAGGAAGGAGTGTTTAATTGGTACAATTTCTTTCATGCAAATATATGATATTTGGTCCCATTTGCACAAGCTTCTCAGCTTCAGGGTGGACTTTCTGGTTGTTCACACTAGCCTGCTGTATCTAGGGTACCTCTTGGGTAAGTGCTCATACTGAAAGTTCCATACAACCTGCTTTCTGCTCTGGGGCTTTTACTTGGTTGCAAAATCTACCACTTTTTTTTTTTTAATAATTATTTTTCTGTGTGTGGGTGACTTTCAGCTGAAACTCTCTCGTGTGTCCCACTACTGGCAGGTAAGGTCTCCTTGCAGTGTAGGAAAACAAACTTTTTAACTCTCTTTGATCTGCACACAGCTATGTCACTGCCTTCACTTTTTCATCTCACATGCTTAGACATTTTTTCCTCCAACCCCTGTGATAACCAATATAGCCTTAGGTGATGCTGGTACGATGGGCATGCAGCACCCAAACTGTTCTTGCTTTTAGATAACTTGTTCTAACCACAGCACCATGAATAGTAGAAGTTGAAGAAATAAATGTACATTTTTCTGAACAATTTATCTGGATTTATGTAACAGTTCGTTAGGATACATGCCCGGAATAAAACAAGTGCACAGATATTCATACACACAAAACATCTTTATTACAGTGAAAATAGTAATAATAATAATAAACTTAGTGAAAGAACCAAAAACTAAAGAGATACAAAATAACTACCTTATCGTGTGTTCTTAAAACAAATACTACGAACAGCATACAATACGGTGTAATCTTAACTAATAAAAGGGATGCCAAAAAAGGGATCTTAACACTACATTATGGATAACATGATATTGGTTAGTAAAGGGGAAATTAAAGGAAAAATACTATGATAGTAAAAGGGAACAACTTATTCAATAATAAAGGGGAATTAAAGGGACACTAAAAGGACTAAAAGGTTAAAAAGTTAGTTCTCTCGGTTGCTTCCTATCAAAAACTGTGCTTACCCACACAGACAGGCCAGGGCTACCAGGATCTGCAGCAGCTGGTCAGTACCCATGCTTAGCGGGCGTCCCCGCGGAGCAACACAGTCTCGATGGTAGGATGAGTATCGCTCCCCTCAGCAATCCTGACACCCCATATTTATCAGTTCCACATTATACTACGTAGGGCCAGTACGTAGTATAAGGTGATGTCTGAATGGCAGCCAAACACTGCCTAATCATTACCTAATGGCAACGGTCTGTGCATGCCCTACTTGTGGGGGCAAGGGGCGAGCGACCCCTGCCCACATAATCTTCCTCCCACCATCATCTTTCTCACCCCTATGTATGACCTCTACTATTGTGTTTCAAGGGTAGATGTATCTATCTTGCAATATGTAGCAAAACCAAGGAAGAAACTCAGCTCTGATAATAGGGGATATCAGGCTGACTTGCTAAAAAGCACAATGGACCTTACAATTAGCTTGTGCCATGAAGTTACATTGTACCATACTCTAGATGGTTTCACATCCTAATATGATTCCTTTCTCACGCCTCTATGCTCCATTGATCATCTAATTCAAAAGTACTCCCCTTACAACTTGGTATTCAGAACTTACCTTGCTGATATAAGTGAGAAATCCCTGGAAAACTGATTCCTGCCAAACGAATAAAAAGTAGTTAAATTTTGCATATATTTCTCAGATTCCTTGGCTACAGAATGGGAAAGAGAATCTTAAACATATTCTCCCTTCTTACAGGTGTGGTATAATCTAGTGTGGGAACATCTAGACTCCAAGCTTTACTCTCAAGTAACTAAAAATAGTTGCTTAGGAGGTACAGTCCCATCAAGAAAAGTGAATCTTACCTGCAACAACACATACGGAGTATCCATGCTTTTGAGTTCAGTGGATTCAAAACAGAGGTTTGAAAACTGCTCACCAACACTTAGGTGGCCATCTTGGTCTCTGGATTTTGGAGTGTGGGAGGAGAGAATATAAAGTCCCTTACACTTTGCCTTGCACAAAGCAACAAAGCAAAAAGTCACTGCCCTGAAAATGCACATCAGTTTTGAGATTAAAAAAATAATTCACTTGATGTGAACTTCACATGCAACTTCTGCCTCTTCCTCTTCTTGCTCATTTGGGTTTGTTTCGTCTGTGAACACTGTTTCAGGTTCTAGACCCGCCCCTCCCTGACTCTAAAATCTCTCTGTACATTCCCCAGCCTTCATTGAATATGTCTATGAACTGGTCCATGTGATGTCTGCACAAGTCTTGTAAAACTGAAGCTGTGACATCCTTGTTTGAGTCACCCTGTCTCTTCACATGCTGCTCAGGTCTGCCAGGATTTCTGTCCTCCCTCAAGTGAGCTGAGCTGGTGGAAACGTGCCAAGGCCAGGTACTTCAAGCAGAAGAAATTCTCATAATCTATGACCATTTAAGCCTTACTGTCTCTCTTCCAAGGGGAAACAGCATTTGTTTTCTGAGTAGCTCCAGGAGGACTAAATGTCATGGTGAAATATTGTAGTGAGGACTGTGGCAAAAGAACAAGACTGGGATTAAGGGGAGCTTTCAGTAATTATTACATCTCATTCTGATTGCTTCAGTGGTAGTTCAGTCAACTGCCTAAGGTATCTCAGAAATGATTTTGAAATGCTATTCTAAATGGTGTGGACTATTCCTCATCCAGATGAGTGTCTGTGAGCCTGTGTGTTTATGAGGCACAGGAGCATGCGAGACAGACAGACGAATGCTGCAGAGCTGCTGGGGTTCGGGTGTTTCCTTGTGCATCCCTCAGCTTGCTGGAAAAACTTCTTGCCTACCACTGGAAGATAATCTCCCTTTTCTTATGCAGGAATACCAGCTTGGCCATCTGGATCTTGCAGCTCGTATCAAGGAAAGTACAGGGGACCTGGGCATGTCATAGATGCAAAACCTCCCTTCATATGTTTTCTGTGTCCTTCAGTAAAGAATGTCTTCTTATCAGGGCAACCTGAAAACATTCTCCACCTAAGCCAAAGTAAAAGAAAACAAAAAAATGAAGGCATCTGTTATCAGTATTCAGGATAGAGAAATCGTGAACACTTGCAAAAGGCTTGCAAAAGGAGAAGACAAAGCAGAGTTTACTCTGTCAAATCTTGGGAAAAAAGTGTGCTTCCTTATGCATTTAACTCCTTTCCAGGCATCCACCTGCCAGGGGTTTTACCTTTCTGCATACTTTAGGCCATGAGAAAGCAAAGCAAACCAACCGATCCGACAAACAAACACCAAATCAAACCAAGCGTAGGCGGAGAATCTTGCTTCCATAATCTTTCTCTCCTTTGACAAAAGACAGTTTAAATCTCTTTTTGAATGTAAAAGAATATTGAAAGTAGCAAGATTCAATTCTCACCTGAATAAAAAAGAAAGGAGGACATTTTAGTGTGGGGAGAATTTGGCCTTGACCCTTTGGCAAAAAAACATTGGTATTTTACTTTCCTGGAAATATCACTTCTAGATGTCTTGTCACACTTGATGCTGGATCAGTCAAATAACAGCTCCTTGTTTGCTGATGAATACAATCACCCTTTATGAGAAGCATTTCTTTATTTCACTCCTGTACTGGAACTCAGGGGAGTTAATTCATTTGTCAGTCAACACAAACATTAAATTATGGATTCAGGCACTGAGAAGCAAAGGCAAAAATTTCAACACTCCTCCCCCTTTCCCAGGCTCAGTTTCAGCCCAGACACTGTCATCCCTCATGCCTGGGCCCCACTCCCATCATTTTCCCTGCATGTTAACACTTAAAACTTCTAGCTTAAATTGAAGGAAAGAGGGATATAATTCTCAGGGTATTTCAGTACGTGGAGAGAAATGGGTGAAAAAGAGCACAAACCATTTTCTCTGAACTTCTGCTGTTTATGGGAACAGATATTTCGCAAATTCAGAGGCCTGAAACACACTCAGCACTCCCAGGTATTAGCT
The DNA here is from genome assembly GCF_003984885.1 of Neopelma chrysocephalum. Taxonomy (NCBI): domain Eukaryota; kingdom Metazoa; phylum Chordata; class Aves; order Passeriformes; family Pipridae; genus Neopelma; species Neopelma chrysocephalum. The sequence goes on from NW_020925676.1 coordinate 3,459,042, forward strand.
GAGGACTACTGTGTGTGCTTCTGTAAGGCCAACACACAAAATTACCATTGTTAAGGTCAGAGCAAGGAAATTGTTTAAGAATTAGGCAAATCTATTGGACAAAATTGTTTTGAAAATAGAGGGTAAACAAAAAAAAATTAGCAGATAGCACAGTAAATGATGGAAATTGCAATCAAATATATTACTTTAGGCAGGCTAGAATACAAGGTTGATGTTTTATTCTGAGATTTAGATCTTAATTGTATTTGTGCAGGACAAAATTTGCATATTCCTTTACAAGGAGAAGGAGGTGGGAATGCTTTGAGAAAGGAGGAGCATAGGCCATTTGCCATGACAAAGCAGTGTCTGTGGTTGCTGGGCTCTCACATATGCCCAGCCTTCTGCCACACTGACAGTCTGATTCTAGGTATGAACCCAGTGGAGAGCAATAACCACCCTCAGATAAATGGTGGAAAAGGGAAAATGCTTGCTTAGGTGACCTGATGTTTTTATAATAAATGTTTGCCTGACCATGAAAGAATAAGAAAAAAGATGAAAATTTTAAAACACCATTTGTAGGAGCTGGGAAAAAAAAAGGGAAGAACAGTGGAGCTGTTATCTTCCTCTGGTCTGAAATCAACACTACAGTTTTCAAAGTTCAATTTGAAATCACTGGCATTCTGGATAGTTTAATTCTTTTTAATCTGTTTAATTTATTAGCATCAATATTTCACTGGAAGCCCAGCACAGGCAAGCATGTGTTCACCTGGGTAGGTCTCATCACAGAACCACAGGAAACGAGGGTGTTCAAACCCGCCTTGTGGAGCATTTGATTCCAAACCTGTCTTCTTCCGCACTGCCTGGAAACTGTTGGGTTTGCAGTGACAGTATGGCTCTAATACTCATCTCATATCTCATCCATAACCTAAACATAAAAACATATTGTATGCACAGTCTTATGAATCTGTTTACAAGGAAACAACACTTTCCTTTAGAACCAAAATCACCGCTAAATGCTTCAGAAAATACTATTACTCATTTGATGTCTCTTCAGGGAACACATAAAATATCTCCATTACTAAATATATTAGTTCCACTGTACTTATCTGAAAATTATTGCTGTGTTTTGCAATAATTATAACAGCAGAAGATTGGCTCAGTGATTGATTTCCCATTTACTTGATGATTACAGTGTTTGAAATGGTTGTTTCACGTGACATGTGTTCTTGATTTTCTAAGGCTTACTTCTTTGTTTCTTTCTGCTTCAATCTTTTTATCTTTTTTTGTTATTCCTTTCATTGCCACCAAAAATGTTGGGCCTTTTGTCCTTTGAACTTGTTGAGACAGATGGGCATGCTTTTGTTTTAGGCTGTTAAAATGTTATAATTTTTAATGTTTCCCAGAAAACACTTTCCTATACATGTTTCCTACCCAAGTCTAACTACTAGACCTAAAACAAAACAAAAACAAAAGGCTGTACAGAAAGAAAAAAAAAAAAACAAAACAGGAGTATAGTCAGCCCCTGGTTAGTAATGTGGAAATTTTTGCCAATATGTCACAGAAAATAATATTTTCATTTAATTGTCTTGATAAAGGGTGAAAACTTGTTCAAGCTTTTGGGTTTGTCCTTTTTCATCTGCACAGGTCCTTCAGTTAACAGTCTGGCATTGAGCTGAAGTGAAAGTTTTACAGCATTGGGAAAATGAATAATCAAAATAACTATTTTACACTTTAAGGAACTTGTTTCCTATTGGTTTCCAAAATGAACAACAACAAACAGGTAGCTTGAAGGAAAGTGAATAAAAGCAAAGACATTTTGGCTGTTGTTCAGGGCTATGCTCTCATGCTGTCAGAGGGACTGTCGAGGATCTGAACCATGTGAGAGAAGAGCAAGCAGGAGCAGTGGAGGCTGAATACAGTGAACCAATAAGGAGCTTAGCATGTGCTCCTTCAAAACTGCCATCTCTGGGGGGTGGCCCCTTCCCCACCTGAGACAATAATTAGTTACAGATGCAATATTAATAAATATTTCATAGTGAGAGTGCATCTGTACTGAGGCAGCCTCAGAGATCCCGCTTGCCCAAGGCTTGGTGGCACTGTAACGGAATGCTGCTGGTGGGTGGCCCTCAAAACTGGACTGCTGGGAGTCCCCGAGGAGATGAGATGGCAAGAAGCCCTGAGAGATGAGCTGGTAGGAGTCCCTGAGGATGCACTGGCCAACAGCATTGAGGAGACGGGGCAGCTGAAGGCACCAGGGCACATGTGGTTACAGGGGCCCTTGTGACATACTGTGACATGGGCACTGCTGATGGCATGGGGCGTGGCAGCATGTCACAGTGCCCTTTGTGACCCAACATGATATGTGTGCTGGCAGTGACACCCACAGTTCCCGAAGGACATGATAGAACATCATGGGACATGACAGAACATCATGGGATATGACAGAACAGCCTGGGATATGACGAAACAACATGGTATATGATGGAAAAACATAGGACAGAGTGGTGATGTGAGGATCCCTCACACATCTGCCTTGCTCCTTGCTGACCCTGTGTTTTCCCTAGTTACCTCCAGTCCCTGTGTCATGAACCCTTAAGGCTAGAGAGTGGGATGGCAGCAAGACCTCAGAGTGTGCCCAGACAGGCCAGGGTAAAGAAGGAGGAGGAAGTCCCTGGTGTTGCCCCTTCTCTCCCATCCCTGGGTCAGGAGCCCTCAAATCCAGACAGCAAGATGGCAGAGGGACAGTCCAATGTGACCGGACCGGCCAGGGTGAACGAAGAGGAGGAAAGTGCTGGATCTGCCCCAGAATGGCCACCTCAAAAGATGGAGGAGTTCCAGCCACTGCGGGCAGGTGAGTAGCAAAGCTGGGACACAGGGCTAGTGGCTGCAGCCAGCCTGGCCCCATCCCATCCCCTGTGGACATCCCCAGGAAACGGGGGAAAGAGGGGATAGGACTGATCCACATGGCAGTCATGATCCATTCATTGATCATCTGGAGGCTGGACCTGATTGGGGAGCACAGCTTTGGGAAGGCTTGGCCATGTTTTCCAACCTTTCCCACAGCCCCTCAGCTCTGCTTTCTCTTTACCAGATCCAGTTGCAGTCCTGACAGAAGAGCAGGAGCTCATCCGTAAACGTTTCAGTAGTAGAATACAGGTACCTGCCACCATCCCTGCCTGGGCTGGGCATGCTCTTGCTGCTTAGCTGAGCATCGCCATTGAAGGTCTTGATGGGACAACCCTCTCTGCCTTGCCCTTCCTTCTGCAGACCTTTTGGAAATTTGTCAAGACCACTGAACGTGAAGAGATGGCCATCACAGCCATCGAAGGCATGGCAAACTCCGACTCCTATAACCCAGAGGCTTGTGCTGCCATGCTGAATTCACTTGTGCAGAGTGACATCCCCAATTTGAAGCGCGTAAGTAGCCTGTAGCAGAGGCTCAGGCCCCTTGCAGTTTGTGTGCCCCCTCAAGTTGGGCCCTCTGGGCACCCACTCAAAATCCTTCCAGGCCAGCATGGTGGAGTGGGAATGGAAGCAATTGTCTGCAGAAGCTGGGGATATGGCTCATTTTGGCAGCATCTCAACTCTCCCCCATATCTCCTCCAGGTACCAACGATTGTGGCATATATCTACCGGTGGCTCAAGACCAACACAGATCTGTCTGCTGAGCACAGGCTTGACAAGAGCCTTCTGAAGCTGGCGCAAGCACACCCCAATGATGTGGTAGTGACCCTCTTGTGCTGTGCCCCTTCATGTGACAGGTATGAGGCCCACCTGCCTTGGGGGCTCAGAGCTCACCAACCTTTAGAGCCCATCACCCTTTAGAAGCCATCCAATGTGGGCTGCCAGATTGATGGATAGTTCTATGACCCCCTGGCTGCTCTGTTTCCCAGCTCTGGCATGTCAGCCCCAGAGCCTGCTGCCATGCTTCCTCCCTGCCTCTAAAGGCATTGTCCCTGCCTGCAAGGGTGGTCTCTCTGGTTGATGCTGGGGAGAGGCTGTGGGCAGAGGCAGGGCTGGCAGCCATCTTGGACTCTTGTGGCTGCCCAGGCCACGGTGCTGCAGCCAAGACCCCACTGACAGAGAGCTCTGGGCCTGCAGAGCTGCTGTGTCCATGTGGAAGGTGATGGTGTCCTCAAGCAGGACTGCAGAGGTGGTACTGTCGGAGCTGCCCTGTGTGCTGGAGGACTGGCCGCTGCACAGCGCGTGCAACTCCGAGGGGGAGAGCAAGGAAGTCTTTGCCCTGGCTGTGAGTTTCTGACCAGGCCTTTTCTTGCCCCTCTCTGCCCCTCTCTGTTGGGTCTCCACCCTCCCCCAACTCTATATTTCTCTGCCTCAGGCACTGGGCTGGAAGCCTGGTTTAGGGGCAGGTTCAGGGGCAGTCAGAGTGGCGCCTGGCGCCTGGCGCCTCACCTGACCTAGAGTAATGCCTGAGCATGGTCTCTGGGTGTTTTGCTTTTTTGCAGGCAACCAGGGCACTGTGGGAAATCATCCGGGTGCCCCTGTCCCCACAGGCATCGTTTGTGGTCCCCTGCCTCTTTGTAGCTCTGCTCGTCCAAGTCTTCTGCAGCACAGAGCAGATGCCAAGTAAGATCAATTTCTTCTGGAGGAGATGCTGGCAGAGGCACCACCATCCTGCCAACCCCAACAGGTGCTCCATTCCAGTCCTTCTGTCCCTCCCATGCCTCTGGAGCTGAGGCCAGGGCTCCCTGCATTACCTGAGCTGTGCTCTACACACAGGTTTGCAGTGCTGACGGTGAAAGCGCTGCTGTGTCGCCTGCAGCTTGAGGATGTGGTGCTGGCAGTTGAACGTAAGAAAGGCTGGGACACCCTGCTCAGCACTGACACCCACCGCTATGCAGTGGGTCTGCTGGCCAGGTGAGATCCTCCTTCTCCTAACTATCCCCATCATTTCTTCCCTGCAGACAGGGAGCCCCACGCAGTCCCTGTCATCATGGGTGAGAGGGACTTGTCACCAGGGGATGGCCTCAGCAGACAAAAAGCCTGGGAGAGGCAGGTGCATAGGAGCAGCCACCTCCCAAAGCATCAGCATTCCATCCTGTGGGGCCTAGACTGATGACACAGAGCAGGGGTTCTGTGCAGGCAAACCCACCGAGGGCAGCCTGCTGGGGCAGGGCAGGTTGCACTGAGGGCCAGCAACAGAGCCTGGGGAACTTTCCTAAGTGTTTTTCCAATGTCTTTCCCAAAAGCAGCCTTCTGGTGTTGGGCACTGCCTTTCTCTTGGCAAGGGGTTGTGGGGAAAGACTGGAACTCTGGGAGTCATCTTGTGAGAGATTTGCCCACTCTGCTCAGGGTTGACAGTGTCTTCTTCCTACCAGAGAGATGCATCGTGTCTCCAGGCCCATGCGTGAAGGGATCGCACGATACTTGCTCACGCTGTTCACCAGGGAGGAGTCGCACTGGAGGGTCCCTGCCATGGCATTCCTTGTTGAGGTGAACCTGGTGGCAAGTGCTGCCTCGCTGAGCTGCCTCCTGCCACTCTGCCCTCTCGTAGCCACTGCTGTGGGGGGAGCCCAGTCAGTGGAGCTGGGGCAAAGGAGGGGTTCTGCTGTGTGACCTTGGCCCCTTGCTGCTGAGGTGACACTTGTCTCCACCTGTGTTTCCTGCCAGCCTGGTACCAGCCCTTGTTTGAGGTATGGCTCCTCAAGGTAGAGGAATCTGAGGCTGCTGAGGGCGGAAGAGCACAGCAGAGTTGGCAAGAGATCTGCGCAGGGCAGGGAGCCCAGGAGCTCTGCACAGCCTTTGGACTGGGCTGCCTGGGGTGCTGCCCATGGCCCATGCCCTATGCAATGCTGGGGTCCTGCTGGCTGGGTACTCCATTGTTGTGTGATGCAACCTGTGTCTTTCAGATCCTGAACTGCCTTGAAACAGACAAATTGGTTGACACCATCCTGCAGCTCATGACAAGTCACCTGCAGACTGATTGCAAAGAAATGCGTCACCAAGTGCTCAGAGGCCTCCTCATGCTCTGCAAGAATCCCTTGAAGGTGAGAAGGGGGCAGCTGCCTGAAGTTGTGTTGGCAGCGTGGGGCTGGGTGAGGAGTGCTGGGTAATGAAGTACCTCGGACTTGGCTGGGCTTTGGGAGCTGTGTCAGCTGCTCCCAGCAATCCTGCCTCCCCATTCAGCTGCTTGATTCCTTTGAGGCAGGCCTTTGGACTCTGGGGCCCGAGGAAGCAGCGTGGGGCTGCACCACCAGAGTGGGTTTGGCGGAGCAGCCTTCCATTGTGTCACAGCACATCATTGTGTTCCACACAGGCCAAAAGGTTGCAGGGCCTTACTAAAAGCCTCATGGAACTACTGAAGGATGTAGATGGGGAGCTGGTTGAGTTGACCCTCCCTGTGCTCAGCAAGGTGCTCCTGGACAGAGACGTTCCAATTGCTACCCCCATCGCTCTGCAGCTGGGTGAGGCACTGCTGCCACTATTTGACAATGTAAGACTCTGCGCCCCCTACCATGGGTGCTGTGTGGTGCCAGGAAATTTTGTGCTATGTGGATTTTCAGTCCCAAGCCCAGGTGGGTTTGGAGCAGCCAGTGCTAAGGTCTTGCCCTCTTTCTTTCCACAAGGATGCCAGCCGAGTACGACTGCTCTCCATTCACCTCTTTGGAGACATGATAGTCTATGTAGAGAAAGAGGGGAAAAGGCACCTGAAGACGTGTGTGCACCAAAGCCTGCTCCCACTCTTCTACCACCTGCATGATGAGAACCAGTGTGTGGCAGAGGTGAGGACTCTGAGCTGCTGATGACCCCATGGGAGGTGGCTCAGCTGCCTCCAGCCCTGGTGACTCATGGACTGCAGCTCTCCAGCCTCCTACTGGCCCTATGCTGTGGTACCAGCTCTCAGTCTCTGCTGTTCTTCAGGCCTCTCTGGAAACCCTGCTACAAGCAACTAAGTTCCTGAAGAAGAGGAGGTTCATGCAACTGCTGGAGAGGGAACAGCCATGGAGATTTAGCGAGTGCCTAGTAAGGACAGTTCCAAAGCCCCAAACCCAACCTGAACAAGCCCTCTGCCCCTAATACCCAGTGTGTGGGGCTGGCAGCTGTGCTCCTGCCCACTGCTGCACCCATTGCTAGCTGATCAAAAGAAGAGCTGTGCCAACCCTTCCCTGTTTCCCCTTGCGCTCTCTCTAGCTGTCAGAGGGCAGGAGGACAACAGACGAGTACCGACGCCAGTCCCTGACATACTTGGAGAGCTCACAGGAGTCCATGAGAGAGACAGCTATCAGGTTCATTGGTGAGCCACAGCCCCAGGGTCCCTCTCTGCCCCACTGCAGCTCAGCCCCAGCCCTGGCTGCTGCATTGGCAGCAGGATTCAGCTCAGTGGCTCTGGACCCCCAACTCCAAGTGCAGGGTCATGGTCCCTACCACCCTCTCACACCCCTGGTTGTCATGATCTGGACCGGCCTTGGGCTCAGCCAGGCCAGAGGAGGAAGGTGTGTGGCTAGGCTGGCAGCACTCATGTCAGGGAGCTGTGCCACTGGGGACATGACAGGCAGTGTGTGTTCCTAGGGCTCGCTGGACAGCACATGAGGGGACAGCAGGAAGAGTTCCAGGACATCTGTGATGGTGAGTGAGGGCAGTGGGGTGTCAACTGGGGCTGATCAGGAAAGGGTAAAGAGCCTGGGCAGGGAGCTGCAATCCCTGCCCCAGCTGGGAAGAGATCTGCTCCCTGTGCAGTTAAGGGATTGAGCAGGGCAGAGCAGAGAGAGATTTCAGGGGCATGTGAGGTATTTGTGGCCAGCACCTTCCAGCTGATCCCATTGGGCCCTGCTCCCTCGTCACCATAGGAAGAGCTGAGTGGGATGGCCCTGCCAGAAGAGCTCCCGGGGATCTCACAAATCTGGGGGCTGATCTTGGTGCCATTCTTCTGTGTTCCAGCCCTTGTAGGGATGACAAATGACATCAGCCCCTCCATCTCAACCCTGGCCAATCAAACACTGCACATCCTAAGAACTGCACCAAGACATCGGTTGCCCTTCAGATTCCAGCTGCTACAAGACAAGCTCCGTAGGATATGGAGGAGATAACCTTCTCTCTGGATCATCAGCTTCCTGTGCTTCCCAAGCTCTGATCAGAGCTGATCCTGGGAGCTTCATCTGCTGGGGCCATCTAAGCCTTCTGGGGTCATCTAAGCCTTCTGGGAAGGCCAAGAGGCTCCTGGCCTCTCCTGAACCACAGGACAGCTTTCTTCCACCCTGGTACAGGAATATAAAAAACATGTTATCTTATACAGAGGGCCAGGAGCTTTTTATTTTGGTCCCTGGTATCTGCACGGCAGTGGAGAAGAGGAGAAAAAGGGTCCTTGTGCAGCAAGTGACCTAGGCATGCAACATGGTAGGAAAAGTGGCCAGAAGGCCCTTTACTCTTTGGTAGTTCAGCTGAAGCTTTAGTGTTTCTGAGAGAGCTGATGGGCAGATCCCAGAGATGTGGGGAATCCCTGAGAAACTTGTCCTTAGAGATGTCCATGAATGCTCTCCCAGCCGTGAACCACCATCTGTGTCCTACCCGGGTGTTGCTGGCTGGATTGTTGAGGGGTCTGAGGGGCCATTTCAGCTGGCTCCTGTGGAGCTCCTTCAGAGCTCCACTGCTGCAGGGTGGGTAGACCAGGCATGGGTGGTGGAGGGTGGTTCACTAAGTGGTGGATTAGATAGCAATCTAAGTGGGGAAATAGATAGCAATGCAACGTCCCTTCCTGCTTATACTTGGGACCTAGCAGAGTCTGGACCAGTTCAGCTCAGGTCAGGACTCCTGCCAGGCAGGACTGCTAATGGAAGCAGCTCCTGGTCCTCAGCTCTCCCCAGTCTGCTGCAACAAGCAGGTATGGTCCCGGGACAGGCTGCACCTGCCCTATTTGCCAGGACACTCGGAAGGACATGGCTTCTGCTCTGCCCTGTTGACACCAGTTCTGCCTGGGCTCTATCCTGCAGTGGGCCAAGGAGAAATCCATTGTACTCATTCTGCAGAAGAACAATAGAGGCTGTCAGGTTTTCTAAGCAGGATAAACAGGACTATCTACAGTTTGCCATCATCCAAAGAGTCGCAAGAGAGCAGCAGCCTGGCAGGGATTGCTCCCATCCACCTGGCCGAAAACAGCCCCCATCACTTTGTGGTTCCCTGTGCTGGTTTAAAAGTTAACCAGCAAATGAACTCAATTCAAAAGAGAGATTTATAAGTCAGAATAACAATTTATTAAAATAATGCAATAAGTACAATTATACAGACAGACAATTGGTTTTAACCCACAAAACCCAAATGTATAACCCAGCACCCTGGGGTATGAACAAAAGTGGTGTACCTTGGCCCACCCCCGAGTCCAAAGCAAAGGGAGAGGGGATAAACCTGCTGGTGGGAGAGCTGCTGCAGTCTGGTCAGAAGTGGTGATTGCAGTCCAGTTGAAGGTGGTGGTCTCAGTCTGGTTGAAGGCGGTGGTCTGCAGTCTAGTTGAAGGCAGTGGTCTGCAGTCTTCCTCTGGATCCCACGAGAGGTGGCAAGGTTCTGAAACTCCCAGTTATATACTCTCCAGTTCAGGCGGGAGTGCTCAGTCCCTCCCTCAGAGCGGGGAATTCCATAAAAGGGTATCAGAGTGGGGAATTCCATAAAAGGGTATGAGGACAGGAACATCCCCCCACCTCGCAGGCCTCCACTGACAACAGTTTCTGGGGAAATGGCATGGAAGGCTATAGAATACACAAGAATACACAGTTCTGGGTTGCACCCATCCAGTGATGAATTGGTCCCAGCCGTTCTAACCAGGACATTCCCCCTCTGTCTTCTCCACAGGGGACACTGTCCCCAGCTGAGCAGGGGGCTGCAAAGCTATAGCCTGTGGGTGGCCTCCTGCCTGAGGACTGGGCAGAATTTTACAAAGGACAGTGTCATCTCCGGGACCCCATGTGGCCTTGGCTGTGCCAGAGGCTGGAGGGAATACACCAATAGCAGTGGTGGCTGGTAAAGAGTTCACAGAGCAGCATCCTGCGCGACCTCTGTGCCTATGGCCCAGATACCAAAATCTTAGTTCCAATACTACAGCCTTTCATCAACATATATACTGAACCTCTGGTACATGGCCTTGTCAATGTCATTGTTGGCCAGTGACCACTGGGGTGATGGTGCCAGAGAAGTTATGAGTGCAAGGTTCACCAGACCTTCATCAACTTCATAGCTAATCATATGTCAGAAGTTTTTACTATTTAAATAATAGACTGCAATAAAACAGCAATTAAAAAAAAGGATATGGAAAGAAATTAAAACCTTCATAACTGATGGCTTTCCTCATGATCCATGGTCTATGCATACACTAATTTCATTCTGACACAGTCTTAATTGCACTGCCTTGTTGGAGGCTGACCACAAAGCCTTATATCTTAAATGAGCACTGACTAAAATCAGCTCCACAGAAGCATCTTATGCTGCCCAAGTGTAGCGGAAATACATATTTGCTGCTCGATGACCGTGTGGCAACAGCTGCTAGTGTCAACTTGTCAGCACTGCTCCATGGATTACTCCAGGCAAGGAACTATGTGCAACAAGCACAGTATTATTGCTTCTATGTCCTATAATTACTCCAATCAAAGGATGGTCAGAGCTTTTAGGCAAAAAAGCACCATGACAGAACATTTGCCAATATTCTCTGAACTACTCCTATAGTTTTGATTTTCTAACTGATTAGGTTCAGTGTCTGTCCTTTCAGAAATCAGCCTAAAAAAACTGGCAAACCTCACCTTCCAAGTTATAGTGCCTGCCTTTTATGCAGGATGTGCAAACAACTTTTCAATGCATCTGCTAAAAAATCTATTTGTTCTTTCTATACCTTCCCCAAACCTGACTCTCCACTCCCTTTATTTTGATTTGAGATCAAAGCACCTTTATTTTCTCAACAGAAAAGTAAGAACCAGTTGCAAATACAGTCTATAGGTGGGAACCTTGACTGTAGGCAATAAGCTGTAGTTTGAAATTAAAGACAAGAAGTGGTGCCCTGGGAAATGTGAATGTTTAGTGCTGACATGGGAGACTTCTGCAATGCTCCACCAGCCCATGGTTCACATTGCTATAAACTCTGTATCTGGTGTTACAAAGAGTGTAGAAGAGGGGGCTATTAGAAAAAAAATTAGTTAAAATGTTAATTTTCTTAATATGGTGAACAATGAATTTCTAATATTACAGACCTCATAGAAGGGAGTATTCACTTTTCAACTTAATACATGGTGGGTTTACTTTGAAATCAACAAGTCCGTATGAATCAACTTATCAGTACTAATGAATTTGTTCTATAACCTAATTAAAAAGACCTCATTCTCTGATAAAGGCAGGAGAAGTTTGCAAGGACAGCTGTCCCTTGATTGCCTTTTCATTTTTCCTTTAGTGGTTATTTTACAGGAAAAGTTTTACAGGTCAATTTGGATGTGATGAAAATGACAGCACATTTCATGTACCTGTTTCGAAAGCAGAGCAAAGCCATAAGACTGCACAGCATTTTAAAATGCATTTTTAATATATTTTTAAGTCAAGGGGCTGATTTCCAGATGTGCTAAAACTTGGCAGAAAGTGAAACTTCCCTGTTGGAGCAGATGGAAGCTTAGCACTTTTGGAAAACAATTCCTAAGGATTTAGATGTTGGATTCATGTGCTCCTGAGCAGCAAATAACCACTGGATAGCTCTGTGAGCACACAAAAGAATATACACCTCAGAGAGGTGTTTGCAGGTGGAGATAACGAGGAACTGATCACATGGATTGGGGTTTTCAAGGGCAGAAGTCCAAGATGTGTGACTTTATACCTCATAATTTTCCTTTTCTCTTTTTATTTCTTCCTTTTTGTCCTTTTTTTGTTGTTGTTGTTTCGTTTGGTTTGGTTTTTTGATTTTTTTTTTTGATTTTTTGCTTTTTTTTTGTTTAAGGAAGCCAGTAGTTATTTGGTTACATACATAAAATTCATCAGAGAGTGGTTTCTGTCAGCTTACTGCTTTCTTTTTTCTCCTTTACTCCTTTGCAAACATTACTGCTGACAGCTTTAAATGCTTGGGTTTTTTGTAACCATTAAAAATGTGAACTACCTTGAACTATGACACCTCCAAGGCATCAGCAGAAAGCCATCATCTCCAAGACAGTTGTTTGTCTACAATTATGTTTTGTTACTTCTCTTTTAGAGGTTATTTTAAAATCTATTTTGAAAAAACCCTGAACATATATGATGGGTTTCTAGATTGGGTCATTTTTGTCATGGATTTTGCTTTTATTTCAAAACCAAAGTAGGAAAAATATAATATCAGCATCTTCCACTGTAATTTTCCCTCTGCAGAGCAACTTGAAGTCTTTAAAGTCAATAACTTTCTTTTTTTTTAATCTCATGGAGAGATTTGTTGGTTCAATTCCTTTCCTCAGTCTGAGCTTATGTTATCGCCATCACCTTGCAGCCATGGTGAAAAACATGTACACAACATTATTATTTGTGTTTTGTCAGCGAGCTGATTATCTAGCAATATCTTTAGATGCCTTTTCTTAGGGATAAATCTAGCTGAATCACACTTCATTCTTGTGATAGTGACAGGAACATTGCACAAAAGCCTCACATTTTTCTACTGCTTTTCCTGGTGGTTGTACTGAAGATTTTTAGCTCAGTGTTATCAAGTCCATTTCTAATATATTCCAGCTTTGTATCTGCTGGCAGCTGTCTACCATTTGAGAAATACTGTGGAAAACATTGTAGAAACATGGTTATTAGAAAGAGGACATGACAAAGATTCTATAACTCTGGTCTCACGCTAAAGCAGGAAAACTATCAGAAGGTCACTGTTCACTGTATTTGTGAAACTACATTGTCTAAGAAACTGTGAAGCTGCATTGTCTGATGTGAAGCTGTATTGTCTAAGAAACTGCATACGTGATAGAAAGAATAAAACAACAGGATGGGAAAAGTAGTGAAAGTAGCTAAATAGCAAATATGTAACTATAGCCATGAGAAAGAAGCAGCATTTGCATAAATATGCCTTAGGTAATTAGAAGCCAAAGATGAGCTTATGCTTGGAATATGTATGAGGCTAATTATTAACCTTTATAAGCACGAAGCTTACAGCAATAAAGTTGGATTAGTCATGATCAATACTGTGGTCGTGTGATACTTTTCCCGTCTTTTACAACAAAATACTGAGACAAATATATTTTTTCTATGTAAAGGTAATATTGATTGGCGGGTCTACTAGTTCTGAAATATGCATGAAAGGCACAAGTTATTTTCTCACAGCTTCCTTTGCCTTTGTTTCTGTAGAAATTGTCGCAGGGTATCTTGTCTTGAGGCCTGGTCCGGTGGGGGAAGAAAGACGCACAAGACACACAAGACACACAAGGATAGTGAGACGAGATGTCTGCCTGCTCAGTGCAGCAGGCAGCCTTTATTGAGTTTGCCAACTTCACACACAACACAAACATATTCCCACAACAACACCCAGGAATCCAAGCACCTGCACATTATCAAACCGTCTTAACCTTGTACTCCCTGCAACCCAAGGCCGTGTCCATGGAAACCATCTAACCAGCTCCACTGCTCCCATGGAACATGGCCTCACTTTTGCACTACCTCAAACTTTAATTGTGGGGCTTCCCCCCACAAGAAATTGCTGTGATTATTTTATATTAATTTTGATTCCTTATTTTAAGTAGGGTTTATGTTTATACATCTGCTGATCCGCACTCATTTTGATGTCTGATTGTCCTACTAGGCAGTTCAGCACTCTTAGGAGGTCACAGCTTTTTCTGGTATGAAGTTCTGGAGGAAGCATGCTTGTAGGAAAAATGGATGTGAGAAGATACAGGTAAGTATATGACATTCTCCTTCACCATCAACAGACTTGAACTCTGAAAGAGTTCCACCTCAACCTTTTAAGTTTTCATGCTTTTGATTGTGTAGTTGTCAGTGAATTGTATTTTTAATTGTATTGTTTTTCCTTGTCAGTTCTCAACAGACTCCTTGTACTCAAAGGAGGCTTTTATACTGTCCATGAAGGTGTGTGGATTTAGCCATAGATATCAAGATTTTCCATTGCTTCAGCTTATTAAAAGCACTAGGAGTCTTTGTTGTGTTAATTAAATGTAAACTGAGATGTGGAACAATAGGAAAAACAAAGCTATATATCCTAGTATTTCTGTATCTGCCTGGTACGGAAATTCTCAAGTGTTACTGTGTGAGTTTATTTTCCTTTGGGAAGAGGAGCTGTCAGATCTATGACACTTGTAGCTTTAGGTGGTGGTTGGATAAATAAGCCAGAAAAAACAGGAACGTGATCAAAATTTAAAATATATTCTAATTTTTTTTTTTTTTACTGCAAAATTACAGGATTTCTGTCTGCTACTGGTGGTCAGCTACCAGTGCAAGTGGATCCTGGGTTTTCAGGGTGCCTATGAGTTTTAGTCTTGGGCAGGATGAGCTCATTAGCCTTCTGGCAGTCATCCTAGGAGAAGGACAACTCTCATCCCAAACCTGGGCAGATGGAGCTCACTTAGCCCTGTAAGGCCATCCATCTAAGAGAAGGTCACTCTAATCAAACCTACGTCCTGAGGACCTCGCTGCCTCCGTCCAAGCTCGCTCGGCCCTGGCAGATGAACCTTAGGATTAAAGGGTGGGTTCAGTTTCGCGCATACTGCATCTCACCTAAAAAATCCATTGCGCAGGCTTGAAGGCTTTACCCACATGCAAAAAGTCCTGTAGCGACGGGCGAGGGTCGAAACGGTAGGTGAAAGGTGCACTGGGAGCCGCAGACTCAACCCTGCATGCAGGCGGTTCAGGATATTGGTCATTTGAGACTGACGGAGATGAGAGTCTCTTGGGGCAGCACCCTGAACGTCCAAGCAGCCTTTTCAAGGACAGCACTGCTTGCTCCACTCGGAGAGGGGCCGAGAAAAGGTGGCCTAAACAAAGCTCATCTCCACCTTCACCCGGTTGGTTAACCACAGACCAACGGGCATCTTCTTCCAATGCGGTCGCAGAAAGCATCGAACCTTGCAGAATATACCATCTAAGGAGTCTTTCTGCTGTGTCTTTTGCAACCGGACTTGCCTTTCTCGTATTGGCCTTTTTAGCCACCAACGCGTTTGCAAGAAAAGTGGGTAGAGCCCTTCCCAAATCTTCGTTCGCAAAGCCTAGCCATGATGATGAGTTTTAGTGCTGTTAGCCAAGGGACTGACGCCTGACCACAGCACATGTGTATTTTGAAAAAGACCCAGAACTGATGGGAATGAAGAGGTTCTCAAAGGATTTCACATCTGATATGAGACAATATCAAACTTCACTGAAAAGAAAGGAAACTTGATCTCTAACCTGAAGTATTTGATGCTAAGCTAGTTCAGAGATCTTGTATGAGAAGCAAGGATTTGGTGAGTTTTCCTTCCTCATGTGGGACAATTCCTCATCCTTTGTCATGGTTTCCCCCCCCGTCCAACAAAGGATAGAGATTCTCCTTGGCCTTCCTTTTGTTTGTAGAAACACTTTTTTTGTTGTCCTTTACAGCAGCGGTTAGGTTAAGTTCTAGCTGGGCTTTGGCATTTCTAACTTCTCAAGTTTAAGTTCTCCATGAGAACAAGGGCCAGTGATTACAAGACTTCTTCCAGCTGCTTATAGAATATTTCATCTGCACCTTCATCCTGGTTGGGTGGTCTATAACAAACTCCCACTGGAATATCTGCCTAGTAAATCCTTCTCCAAGCAACCCTAAAGGAGTTTCCATTGATCAATTTATTTAGTATCTTATGCTTATGTAAATATATAGTTAGTTGCATATTCCTGGGAACTTGGAAGGTTGCTAAACAATTATGATATTGAACTAGATCCATTACTCTGACAGTAATATATGGCTGTAACACCAGATTCTTGAGATCAATCAAATGTACTGCACCTGTTCCATTTTGGAATTCCGAGCTGTAGTGTTGTGACCATCCACTGTCCTCCTTGCAATGTGTCCTGAGATGGTTTTAACCCAACTGCTTGTTGCCTGAACAGCAAGATCTGTGCCATTAGCAACCGATATAGTTATCCAGTGTCTCCATTTAAATGTGCATTAGTATTTGTTTTGTATTAATCTCTAAAGGACAAGCCTAATTGAAATGCCCAAATGCATTAGTGTGATGTGGCCAGAGGTCTATGTAGTTATTGAAGCAGGTCAACAGCAGGAACAGCTGCTCATTAATGCCAAGGCAGTATCATGACTCCAGACATGGTTTACAGCAACCATTGGCCACTGTTATGAGGCAGAAACTGGAAGTCACACATGGATGTTTCGTCACTGTCTGTTCTTTTTCTTCCTCAAACACCTTATCAAATATTGTTGAACTTGAATAATCCTTTTGAATGTTTAAGAGTTAAAACCAAATTGAGTTAGATTTTGGAAATACAGATTTCTTTGTCTTCCTAAAAAAAAAAAGGAGCATGTCTATGGCTAATTGCTATGCTTGTATATTGCTGTGCTTCTGAATAAGGCAAGCCTACAGCACTCTATAGAATGCAAAAATGCTTTATTTTTTTCCAATGAGTGTATATGGATGATAAGATTTCCTTATATAAAGCCCAACATTTGAAATGTGCATACCTTTCCTTAAAATAGTAATGTGAAACAATATGAAGTGGGAGGGGTAGGAATTGTTAAGGAGATGGCAAGGAGGTGGCTGCAGATTTCTCAAATATTTATTAATGGGCTCTTTTTGTAGCATTCATTACCATAGTAACAGAATAACTCATGCAACCATGCCCTCATTCTTCATTTTCTGAAGATAAACAGATAGGAATGGAGATGCACAGATGAGAAGACTAAAAACCCAATGTCAGAACTGTACTTCTTCACCAGAGATGTTACTAAAATTTATGGACTTCTATTCATTGTTTTAACCCAAATTAGTTTATCTTTTTACAGTAGGACAAAGTAATTAAATAATTATTCGCCAAATAAACTAATGTTTTTCTTTTTTTTGTGTGTGTTTTCCTAATTATCTTGACTGATTTACCTAAATCAGGTAAAATAAAGATGCTTCTTCTGTAATTTGAAATATTTAGAGAGAATCTTTTAAAAAGATTGCCTTAGAGGCCCAGATGAGGAATTCTGACTCAATGGGAGGTTGTAGAACATGAACTGGATAAATCTAAAAAGAAACTGTCATGAGAAGTTATATCTCTGCATATATCCAATATATCCAATTCAGCTGAAGATTGGAATGTCACAAAATAACCTACAGCCACAGAAGAATAGGTGCAGTGCCTATGAGCTCACAGATCTCATCTTTTTTTCTCACAATCAGATTTCCTTAGGATTAAACCCTCCTGGAAAAGCTGAGCATTGTGTAGTGTCAATAAGTGTGAGAGATTTCAGCAGCTGCTACCTTCATTTGCCCAGTGTTTGACGCGGGTCAGAGGATGACTTTCAGCATGGGCAGAGTAAGGTTAATTCAGGGCACACCAACTAGATATGCTCCAGCACCGACTACGGAAGCTCCAAATCACTGTAAGCCCCAAATCACCATCCCAGAGGGTCTTTCCCCTCTGAGTAGCTTGCTGGCAATCCCAATTCAATGAGCTAAGCCTCGGCCAAGACTTTTCTTCCAGATGAAGCATATTTCTAAGGGAACTATGTTTTCTAGCATGAAGAACACTGGTGAAAAACACTCGATCTGTTCTATAATATCTTTGTCCATCTAAAGTGTGCATTCTGGTAATGGAAGTTGGGGTTTCATGAGTCTTTGCCCTAACAGATGCGATTTCTCACAAGGGCCAGCATCAGAGAGCAGCAGGCAGGTCGGTATCACTGCAGAGCTGGGCTTTGCAGTGTGTGGCTCTTTCAGGTCTTGTCCTGCCCTTTGCTTTTCCTGAGGGGACAGTGAGGGGTACTTTCCAAGCCGCTCCCTGACTCCTGTCCTGCATCTTTCCTGACTGAGGCTATTGGCCAGCTGAGCTCTCCTCCCTCCTCCTGGGAGCAATTCTTGCCATCCAGGCTCTTGTAGGCTGAGCTGTGGCTGCAGGTGGCTCAGAAGCATCTCTCAAGGTGACCACTGAGCTTATTGTTTGGAGGAACATCAGAAAAAAAGAAGGTGATTTACTAAACATTATTACTTTTTTCCACCTCTTTGCCTGCCTTTACTAATTTTTCCTTCTCTTAAACAAAAGGATAACCCTTTAATCACACCTGCAAGATCGATATGTATTATTGATGTCCATATGAACAGCATTTCTGATATTACCTCTCCTTCCTCTGCGAAATTTAATGCACTTTTCCTTTTTTTCCCACCTTCCTTTTACATCACTCTTTTCTATATGAATGCATTGGTCATTTTACCCTCAATGGTTGAGTGAACTCCAATTGGTTGTACCTTCAGGTTGTACCTTTCCTCTGACTGTACATCAGCAAGCTGTACATTTTTCAGTCATGCCTTAGGCAGAAATTGTGTCAGGCACTACTGGAGTTTTCCATATTTCCTGTTATGAAGGTCAGGTCAATCTTTCACTTGCAACTTCTCTGGAAGCACCACCATGAAACTTTTACAGAAAATCTTCCACTGTTAAAGCTGCAGCAGCATTTCCTGCAGCCCTGGGACTCTTAGGGGCTGTTAGCCAAGGATGGGGTGTGAAATCAGGGAAAGACATCAGGAGAAAGGGGAGAAAGCCATTTCCAGAGACAGTGTCAGGGAAAGAGCCATTTATTTCTTTTTTTGAGAAGATTTGCTCCAGACCTGTTTGTGCTGCTGGTGGCAAGGCTTATTGCTGGGCTGGGAGGTGTCTGGGTGCCTGGAGTCCCTCCTCTTTGGGGGTTGGCTGGGCCTCCCAGGCAGATGGCTCCTGCCCTGGCTGGGAGTGAAGGGGCTGTAGCTGCTGCCCTGGGCAGAGGGACCTGTGGCGACTTCCTGCCCTGGCTCTTCCCGGGGCTGGACCTGCTCTGCAGGGATGGGCACAGATTGGAGGTGGCTGGGGCCACTGTGGGGTCTCGCTGGACCCCATCTGCAGCTGGAGCTGCTGAAGTTGGAGATGGAGGTGGCTTCAGAGTTGTCGTCCTCATCCCTGGCAGTGTGGGAGTGCAGCAGCCCCATGGCCCTTTCACTGCACCAGCTCTCTATGATGCTGATGACACTGTGGACCAGTGGTCCTGTGTGTTCACGGAGGAAATGCTGCAGCTTCTGGACCAAGACCTCTGCAACTGGACCGTGCATGCAGAGGCCACTCAGGATGCTGCTCTCTGCACACTCTACCAGCCACCACTCATCCCAGTATATTCCCACCAGCCTCTGGTGCAGCCAGGGCAGCACAGGGTCCAGGAGATGCTGTTGTTGACGGAAAAGTCCTGCCCAGACCTCAGGAAGGAGGCTGCCCACAGCCACAGGGCAATGGGAGTTGTTTTCAGACAGGGCATGGGCAGTTGTCCCTGCGTGGCTGCTGGCCTCTGGCAGCCCTTCCAGGTTTGTCCCCCTGTCCATGTTGGTGTGTTGCAGAAGGCTGGAGAGAGCTAAGGACAAGGGGTTGCTTCCACTTGCAGATGTGCTTGGCAGGAGTCCAGGGTTGAGCCAGTCTCTGTTGGTGCCTGAATAAGGAGTGAGGGTCATGATGTCACAATCCATCCCCCGGGGATGTTACAATTTGGTAACATCACCCTCTTCCACCCAGTGGTGTCATAATTGAATGTGACAATTGGAAATATATAAAATAAAGACACGATATGTAATATAAGACACAAGGTCACAATTCATCCCCTGGTGATGTCACAAAGGACATCAAGGCTTTGTCTGTGACTTCAGCCCCCTCAGATGGCCTTGCCCTTCACTTTCTCCAGCACAGAATCCTACCAAAACAAATACTTCAGTCCTAATCACTTTTTCCCCATTGCTTCCACCTTGTCTACATCTGGCCCCAGGTTCTGGATTTTGAACAGCATTGCAAAGGCAATGTCAGACTTGCAGTTGCACTATAGCTATGCTGGTGCTCTGCTCTTGCAGGACTCCCTTTCTGAACATGTCTCTAGTGCTACCTTCCAGGTTATCTGTGCATGTTGGCCATCACTAGGGACACCCTAAGGGGTTGTGAAATCCAGCCATTCCTCACAGTGCCATTTGAAACTTTTCCTGACTTTCTGAACCACCCTGTGCTGGAATTTCTGATGTTCAGCAATGGACTTGTCTGCTACCATGGATCAATTAACAGGTCTGGTGGTTTGACATTAAGTGATGGCGCTGTCCTTAGTACTCTGGTTACAAAATCCCTAAATGTTCTAAAACAGGTAGCAGTGAAAGTAAAAATCCAGGTATAAATTTCAAATTCTGAGGGTTTGTTTGTGATTGAATGGCACAAGTTCATAAAATGTTTTTATAGACATCACAGCAGCAGAGGTTTTTAAGAGAGAATCATGTCCTTTTAATGCTTCCCTTACTAGGGCATGACATTCAGGTTGATATACTGTCTGGTGGGTTGTGGAGAACTGACTTCTATTAGTGTCTCAGAAAACCGGAGCATAGTAAGACTTGTATTGCCACACATGAAGCTAGACAGCAGGAAGAAAGGTTCCTATATGAGCACATCCTTAAATTTTTCCTTAAGACTTGAAACGACTGGAAAGAAAAAAGAAAGAAAAAAAAATTAGCTTTCTTACTTTGGAAGAAATGCTCTTTCATGATTTGTGTTTGTAACGTTTATAAAGAAAAGCACAGCGACTATATCAAGTAAAGGATATACAGTTTAATCACTTCTAGTTTTCATGGTATGATTGAGTTGTGAATTACATTCATTTTGTGAATTACATTCATTTTCCTTGCATTTACAGACTGAAACAGATGGTGAAGGCTTAGTTAGAGGAAATGTGTCTATGACTATAACTTTCTTTGTGCCAGGATGGCTTCCTTGGATGCAGGTTCACTGTCTGAATTGTGCTGGCAGAATTTGAGGCACTATAGGTTCTGCCTGGAGCTCAGACGGACGCGAGAATGATTGAAGAATGGGTGACTTGGTTGAGTTGTACTGCCATACTTAAAGTAGGCTGTAAGGTTGGGTTAATAGGGCTGCTGGCTTTGTACTCAGGAGCTTGGATTCTGGTCCAAACTGTTCTTGTTTCCATTTCCCATCTTCATGCAAGTATTTGTCTTGCTTGCAGAGTTCTTCCAATCATTTAGGTGAGTAGAATGAATGCGATTGTTGTAGTTCTGGAGCTCAGTCTCTGTTTTTCTCCATGTATGTCTTGTAAACAGATATACATAAAATGCAAAGAATGAAGTGACAAGACAGAAGCCAGGTGCAGATTTGTGCATTTGAAATGGGATTAATGAGAGATCAGCCTTGATAGTGATGCTTAAAAGAAAACTCAGGGAGAAAAAAACTCCAAGGCAACTTAATTTTGGAGGTAAGGTGAGGAATGTTTGATGATGCCTCTAAGGTAATGGGGTTGCAAGATGCGTGCAGCTCCCCGATCCAGTGTTACAATTTTATACTACTGTCCATCCAATCTCTGATTTTATCCACCCCCCGGCCTTTACCCCGGTCCAGCCCCAACCTGCCCCTTGGGAATTGGGTCTGGGGTTGTCCTGGGACTCTTTTCTTCATTATCTTGGTTTTCTTCAGAGTACAGAGTGCACATGGTCACCCAGTTCTTGATCGTATCTTGCAGTTCAGGCTAGGGAACAAATGTTTTTAAACAGTAGAAGGCCTACCTAACAGAGAGACTAAACATGCTTAAATGGAATTTAAGGGGGAGAATGATATGGGGTGAGAGGGTTGGGGAATCTGTGTAGCTACTGTGCTAAAGGGTGAGGGAATGAATGCAGCTGCTTCTAAAAATCTACATTTGCTATATAACTGCTTCTAAAACTTAAAAAAATTAGAAAAATCAAAAAATCTAAGGTGGCAATAGGAAGCTTGGACTATAGATCAGTTTACGAAATAATAATGCGAGAACATCCTTAATGAACAGAAGAAGTGCTCTACGACATTCTAATCTGCATACCTTTCTTCTCTCTTTATAAAATTTTCTTGACAGAGACACGTTCAGTGGCACAGCAAATGTAATGCTCATACATGACAGTCATTGACAAACATCACAGATCAATAGAAAGCAGTTAAAGTCAGGGTTCCACCCTGCCAGAACTCTTCTGCATAGATGTGAGGTGAGTTGATGGAACTTTTCCTGCCAAGGAACGCACAAAGGTGTACACAGTTGGATTTCTGTCTTACAGCTGAAGCCCGTAGTCTCTTGAGATGTCATTATGTTCTTTGTGCTTGTCACTCATTCAAACAATATATTGAAATGGAAATTAACTATTGCTAATTGTGCAAGAACTAGCAATCAAGCCATGAACATAATTTATTGCACATTCTGTTGAATAGAGCATGCTCACTAGGGTGATCTCCTTGTGTCCTTATATGACCCTAGAGAGCAACATGTAGATGAATGTCCAGCTGGGACGTGTGAGCCCATGGGAGGAGAATGTTCAGCACAGCTTTATGGGACTAGTAGTCATATCCACAAACAAGAACCCCTCTTTCTGCCCCATGTCCCAAAGGAGGCAGCCAAGTCTGTGATTATGTTTGTGCTCTTCTCACTGGAGCAACTGAGGAGAAATTTATTAATAAGCCAATTCTAACTTACTTGTCCATCCCTTCTATTGAACCCGTAATGGAAGATTTATCCCTTGAAGTAGCTTTCCCTCTGCTTTGCAGAAAAATTTGTGTGACAATATTACAGTGTGCAAATCTTAGTTCTGTGCAGGGTCAAGATGGATAACAGCACTCTGACGTGCTTATGCAGTTGAATGTCTTTTGAACCAAGTCCTCCATGATTTATTTTTGGCCAAAGAACTTTTCATCTCCAGATCAACACATTGGAGTAAGAGATCTTCAACAAGACAAGGAGTGTCATAATCTGATCTTTTTTATTACTTTGGTTTCAACACTAACTTAATTCTTGTAGGCAGCTACCAGAACAGGAACATGTGCTTGTAGAAAGACATGGTGAAGTAAACACATCAGTATATTAGTAAACACATCAGTTTCCAGTTATTCACACAGCCACTTCTGAAAACCTCTTGAAGCAATTAAATATTTGTAAATACAAGGCTGAGCAGACACTGGATGCTGCTGTTAACAGAATGCTGTTCACTTCAATAGCATTGGATCCAATCTCAAAATAAGTGCGTACAAGTTTGATTTATGGTTTGGGTAATCTGAACTGATCCATATGTCACCCTGCAAGCAGCTGACATCTTTAGCAGCAGCATGTGGTTTGAGCAGGTCTATTGTTTGAGATTTTCAACCTGGCTCATCTGTTTTCCATAGGGATGTAATAAATATATGACGCTCTGTGAGAAGGAATAAAAGGCAACTCACCACGGCAGAATATCCTTGCGCTTGCTGTGACAGGGGATTAAGCATTAAAGTGCTTCAGGGTTTGTCAGGAAGGGTTTGCATGGTTTAAGAGGGCACAAAGTGCTATAGAAATGATTGTAAATGAGGGCAGAAATTATGCACCCCTTCCTCATACTGAGGGAACAGTCATTTCACCATTGCATCTGGCAACAGTGGCAGTCTGAGTGGCAGACTTACCAGGGAGGAGGAGGATGTGGAGCCAGACCTCTGCTGATTTGCATCATTGAAAAGACAGTGGTGCCTGAGACTGGAAATCCACTCATTCCTATAACCAGTCTCTGTAGTCTTGGATTTTGTGGCACACAGGTTGTTCAAGTCCTTTTAGAGGTTATTTTTTACCTATGGAAAGGAGCTAATGAGTCACAAGGGCTTTCAGTTTGACATATTTTTCACACTTTGAATTCAGTATTACAGGAAATAGGGAACAGTGTCATTCTTCTCATACAATATGGAGATTCAACTCATTTCTTTGAGTCAGGAGTCAGTTTTTAAGACATAATGTTAGAAATGGTTTTGGTTTGTTTGTTTTTTTTTCCCCTGACTCTATAGCTAATATAAAAATATGGATTGATTCATAATGAATATTGGCTACTTTCCTGGTGGTTTAGGCAGGTAACGACTGATTTATCTAGTGCTTGGTGCATATGGGAAAAATGTGTTTAATATGTTCACTCATGAATTTTAATGTAATTAAAATTTGAGGAGAAATTTTCCCAAAATCAAAGATACATAGTTCCCACACACAGTTAGAGAGGTATTTCTGTTAACTGAATACTCATCAGTCGTACTCACTTGGAGCAATGAAGTCCCAAATACACAAGTGACTTTACAGTTTCTACTTGTATTTATACTTTTATATATAGGTCAAGACAGGTTAAGAGAAATCCAAAGCAAGACTTAATAACATTTCTTCTGTGAAATAGAGAGGAAAAAAAAGTTTTATTTCTGAAACTGTTTTTCTTACTCAAGGACTGTTGGTCCTGGACTAGATTTTAATCTTGTTTCTAGCTCAGAAAAATAAAAAGTTCAACTCTTGCATCAGGATTCAAGGGGGCTAGTGGTTCCTGTTGTAAAATGTAAAAACGTGCAGCCTAGTGAATATATTTTTGTCATACAGGTAACAGGGCACAAGCTTTGTGCTAAGCTAAAAATGCAGACCTTTGGATTCCTCAGGCTTTCTCTTGACTTTTGTCACCTCTCTGGTGCTTTCTTTCAGTCTGTTTGGTTGAAACAGAAATTGATGAATGACCCGTTGACTATTACCTAATTTGGCTTAGCTTTTGCTCAGTTGTGCAAAGTTGTGTAGTGTAAATCCTGCTGGTACCTATCTCTGCGTTGAGGGATAATACAATAGGTTGTTATCATTTCCGCTATGTGGTAATAGTGTAGCAGCTAGGCTAACCCTATCCATTGATTAGACAGCAATCTTTAATTAGTGGAACAATAAATTATTGACTTTGCATATTAGGTGTTTGTTTCCTTGGCTCACATAAAGTGCAAAAATTGTACGGAAACAAAATTACTGGAAAATATCAACAATCTAAATTGTAATTTGGACACAGCGAATGGGTTTCAGGTGGTGTTTGTCTGAATACATATGTCAGATGGTTTTATAAAGTCTGACAATTTAATTTATAGAGAATGCTCCTGAGGAATTTTCCCTTGAAGAATACATCACCACTTAAATCATGCAGCAGACAGTTTTATCAGAAACAATGGCAAGAGCAACAACAAAACCAACAAAATCTCTTCTCTCAGTTGTTGAAGACAAGGCTGTGGGAGGGAATGAAATGTCTCTCTCTGCTTGCACGTACCTCTGATTATTGAAAAGGGTTCACCGCGGGCAGTTGACCTTAGCTGGCTGCTAGTGGCCCACCAAGCTGCTCTCTCACTCTTCCTCTTCAGCAGGATGGGTGAGAAAATAAGATGAAAAAGTTGTAGGTTAAGGTAAAGACAGTTTAACGAAAAAAAAAAAAGAAGTAAAGACTGCACATAGAAACAAAGAGAGGGGAAAAAAAGTATTCTCAGTTTCTCATCAACTGGTGGTATTCAGTCAATTCCTGGGCCTCAGTAAAGGTAGGAGTTGCTTTAGAAAACAGATACCTTAGGCACAAATGTCCCATCCCCAAGCCCCACAACATCTCCAGTAGGGTCTGTTCCTACAGGTGGATGCACATCTAAAATGAATTGATGTACACAAGAAATGGAGTACAATTTATATATATATATATATATATATATAAAATAAAAAAATATATAAATATATAATTAAGTGTATATATATATACACACACTTAATTATTTATATATATATAAAATAAAAAAAATATATATAATTAAGTGTATATATATATATATACCCACTTAATTATTTTTTTTCCCCCTTGAAATCTTTGCACAGTAGGAGGAGAATTCAGTGGTGTGCAACAAAACTCTGTTGGAAATTTTTTGAGCTCTGGCCAACTACACTTGCAAAGTGGAATGAAAATGAATTTTGTGTCCCCCAGAGAAAACTGCTACACCAAACCTGATATCACACTGTTCTTTTAAAAAACAAGCTAATCAAAGGCTTACAATCATGTGCCCTGTGGGAGAACACCACAGAAAAGGCATAAAAGGGGCATTTTATTTCATGAGGAAGAAGCAAAAGCAACGAGTCTAAACAACAAAACCAGAAGATTGAATTATTTGTGAGATGAGACTAGAGGAGGTAGCTCTTCTCAGCACCTCACTGGCAGAAAGTCCCTGAACAAAATCTGATGATAGATAAAAAATATGATGCTGCAGTTTAATACCCATTGAGGGGAAATACTCAGTGCTATGGCTGTGTAACTTTGCCGTCCCATGACAATTCAATGTGATACTGCTAAGGATGGGGTCATCTGTCAGTCAAGGCTCAGAGGTCTCAACAAAGGTCTCTAGAAAGAGAAGGTATAAAGAGATGCTGAGAATTCTTAGGATAATTGGGTAAGGAATTGTTTCAGGAATTTGTTTAAAATACAGCTTATTTTTTTTAGACCAAGGAATCATGAACAGCCTGGAACTGTGTAAAAAAAACCCTCCACATTACATAGGTATATTTCAGTGAAAAGTAAATAGCTAAGCTTTGTATCACTAGACAGCAGGCAAGCCATTTCACTTCTGGAAGAAGAGGAATCTGAATACTCCAGGGAACCCTAAGGAACATAAAAACTTCAGTCGAACAAACACACAATTCATTTCACTGACTGTCTAAGGGAGCAAGGCAAAGGAGTTAGGCAAATATAGTACCAGTTGACTCTGAAAAGTGGATCCAGGTGTAAACACAGAACTGCTGTGAGCATTCTTATGCAGGGTTTGGATTTTGTAAAAGGAATATTAATGTAAAACTTGGACAAAAAGAATAAATAGGCCCAAACCCAGCAATACCCTTAAACCAGCACACCAGTTGAAATAAAATGTGAGAATCTCAGATATTTAAAACTGTCTTTCAAGATAATCTGTCTACATCTATCGATGTGATATTGCAGCTGGATCCCAATTAAAGTGAAAACCATATCTATGGCTATTGCCTTCATACTTTCATCTTGTCACCTCAGCACTGATACCAAAATAGGAATGACCAGTCCTGGTTTACCATACTTTTCCAACTTTTAAATAGGTCTCAGTAGTTGGTAAAAAAGATGATTTTGCTTCCTTTTTAAAACTTACTTTTGCTCCTAAAGCTGCCAATCCACAAACTCAATTTTCAACGTAAAAGTCAGACCGGGTTAGTTTTGTCTCTTGCGAAGGCAGCAATAAACAACCCGTGATCTGCACTCTGCTGCTGAATGTGTAAGTGATTGTGAGTGAAGACAGCATCCAGCTCCTATGGCTGTGGGTGCAGTGGCACTGATGAGTTACTTGTAATTTATATCAGTCAGTAGAGGCAGCAGGTACAACTCTGTGTGCACACAGGAAGGATGGCTCCAGTCAGAGCAGGCCATTCTTTTCAAACAATTTTCAGTGTAAAGATAAAATTTATTACGCCCGCAGGAGGGAAGAGAAAAATGCTGTAGTGCTTCCACTGTTGTATAAAGCAAATGTGTGGCTGTGCTTTGATGTGGTGGTCTGGCTTTCAAGTTAATACCGGAAAAAAAGAGATTGAGGAGATACTGAATGAAGCTGACAGACAGGCAAATTAGAGAGACAAAATTAGCTGCATTAAAAGATTTCCATCATGGAAATCGGATTTAAAAAGGTAGGAAAAGTGAAATTAAATGGTGAGATTCCAATAAGCACCAATTCTGCAGCCCGAATGTCACCATCTTTTGCTCTAAACATATAAAGACTTTCTGCTTTTTTAAAATTTGATTTTTTTTTTAATTCCCATGTGAAGAGAAAGAAATGTGAAATGTAAATAGGATGAGATATTTTATGTCTGATTTATTTTTTATCTTGGATTTAATTTCATGAGTAACATAATCAGAATTACCTATCTTTCTATGAAATCATTAGGGTTTTTTTGCTTAGTGCTCTTTGTCAAAATTTCTCTACTAGAAAAGTACTGCATACTGCTCTGTGGATCTGTTTCAATTGGCATTGATGAAGAGACGTGGGTGTGCCCAGTCTGCAACCACCATATGCTAAGACAGGATCAAAAATAGTTGATATATATAAATATATTCAATGAAAGTAAGACATTTAAATTGTGACAGTCCATGTTTTACTGACATCTGAAGAGCTGCAGAAATCACCAACAAGCTTTATAAAGAGAGTCAACTTAATTAAATACTAACAAAGGACCATACCTATGCACAGTACTAATTTCCTGTCTGATAAAAAAATTAATACAGTTGACACTATTTCAAGAACTGAATATAAATCTTGATTCATCCATGAACCAGAAGGCAGGGCAGCTTCCTAACTCGGTGGTTTGCCTTAAACAACAACCTGTGTTCATCAGCAGGCATAGGATATCTGTTGTATCAGAAGTTATCCTAATTCCATATCAGCTGGAATTTGTTCCACACTTGCAAACAGAAAATTTACATCCCTTCCAAAGTGTTCCTAATTTTGTTGTGTAACTTTGCATCTTCTCACTATCTACCTTCTATCAGAGGAAGAAGAACTAACCCAGAAGAGGGCAGACATTTTTTATGTATTTCAGAAGTGGGAGAGATCTGCATTTGTTCTGATTTTAGGTTAGTTGTGAAATTTGTAGTTTCTTTCTAACTAATAACATGTTATTATGGTCATTTGTAAGAAGCCTGACAATAAAGTTGCTGTCTGAATACTTCAGCACCCATAAGATCCTGGATGTTTCCTTTAGGTTGAAATTTTGTTGAAATGTTTTGAAATTTGTATGTGCAGATTCCATATCATTGCCTCATCCTAAGAACACTGGGGAGAAAAGAAGAACAAAAGTGATATATCACTTTATTTCTCAGTGAAAAGCCTCTGAAATTAGGGGTAAATTATTCCTTCTTTTTTCCCAATCTTTCATAAACCTCTTTTCTGATGTTCAAAGGTGGTAGTAAGAGACAGGGTTTTCCCTCAGCAGTTCAGACTTGGTTTGGAGGTCTTCTTTAACTCAGTAAATGATTCATGACACTCTGCTTTAAGAAATTCTTACCTATGCTTTTGGAGTGTGCTTCCCACTTGTTGATCCTGAATGTTGGAAACCAACTTTACCTTCATGAGCTTTTTTTCCTCCTCTTAATCTTCTTTTGAACCACAAAGTCTTTTGGTCAGGACTGTGCTTTATTCTTTGTTTTTATGGTGAAGTGGGAAGAAGTCATCTGGGCTTGTAGGGACTAGAAAGCAGGTCATAGTCATGGTCAAAGTGACAGATTTCTGTGGCTTGACCCTTCTGCAGGACACAAGAGCATTTACCACATTACTCACGGCAAGTCAGCAAAGCAATCTAGGGACTGCACTAATTCATGTCTAAACTGGTGTAATGAGAATAATAGTAATAACCAGCACAAACTAACATAGGATGTTAGTTTTGAGCATAAAACTTCTTTACTTTGATATGTAGGTGCTCAATCAAACAATAACCACCCCAGGTAAAATAAATGCTGTTCATAAATACTGCTACTGTCTGTGGTAAAACTGGATCCCAAGAAATTGCAGGTCTCAGAAGACAAATCTATGTCCCACAGCACCTATGTGGGTTGCCAGTTAAGGAAGGTGGGACCTCTGCTGAGAATGAAGGAGACAGAGCATGAAGATGGGAATAGTGGCCTCAGACAAGAGCTAAATTGCTAATTCTGTCATTTTATCCTCTTTCCCTTTTGCTGGTGGTGGATGTACTAAGAACAAATTCAGAGATAACCACCTCTCCTTTCAAACACTCACAGAACAGAGTCTCAGCATCGTTTCTGTAAAGCACTGAATGTCTTCAAGAACTGGTTTGTCTGAGTCACACAAGCAGGAGTCTTAGAACAGGAATTCTACAATAGGACCACAATAATCGCTTTGGGTGATATTTCACTTGTGGTAACAAAAGATGAGGGATTGAGGGATGAGAGACTGAGCAGCTTTCTCTCTGCCTTTGAGAAAGCCAAGCTCTGATGAACCTTATCTAAGCATTTGGTAAAATTTGTCCATCATTCCAGCTTCTGCATTTTCTTTCAGGACATATGAGACATATGTCTGAGTACAGAAAGGTGATCCTTGTGATAACCAAGAACGAGCATAAGATTGTCATGGGAGTTACCCTGAGATGTAACATAGTGCTTAGACTGAAATACTTTACCTGTATACCTGCTGAGGAAGAGCAGTTTTCTCCATTTTCCTGGTTTCCATTCTAGGAAACATCTATAAAACATATCTGCATTCCCATGTGTTAGCAAAAGACAGGTCCTACAGAATTAGATAAGAAAACGTTCCTCAGATGGGGTGTTGATTAAGGCACAAACCCCACTCAGACACGAACGAGTGCCAGAGCAGAATTGAGGTTTATTTCAAAACACTTAGGTTTAAATACAGCGCTTAAACATGTCACATGATCTTCCAACCAATGACAATCAAGTATTGTCTGAGCATGCGCGAGAACCCAGAAGACTACAACTCCCATGATTCCTTGTTACATTCTTCCTGCCACACTTAAGGCCCATAGTAGGAAACATGAAAATGTGTGGCAAGCTCTGAACGAAATTGAGCCTGGCAAAAGGAATTAAACTGAGTGTGATTGCTGATAATTCTCAGTTTATCATCCAGGTGGGAGGGTGATAGTGACAGGGTGTCCCCAGGAACACTGCTCATCCAACTCCTCTCTGGCACCAAACGGTTTATGTATGTGCTCATTTTACACATGGTGATAGATCAGTGAGACCACCTTAAAGCTTTCCTTAGAATCATGTATATGATGGTTATTGGGTAATCACTTGTTGTTTTCTCCATCCCATCCTCATAAAACTGTTGAATAGTATGCATTCCACAAGTTCCAAATGTCTTTTAAAACCCCCAAACACTCATATTTTAATCCCTCACATTTCAAGCTTTCATATATGAGGAAAATGTACTCAGAGATTGGAATGGTCCTCTGGGTTTCTTGGTTTTCTGAAAAGCCTTGAAATAAGACAGATATCACTGAAGAAGATCTTGTTACCCTTCTGAAGATTCCTGTGGAAGTTGTAGTTGTTAACACAGACTGACTCTACCTGTTGATATGGTAACCAGAATATTCATCTTTTTCCTTTTCAAAGGAAAGCCAGATTTCTTCCACAGTAACTGGCAATCTTTGATTTATCGTGACATTCTGATATGTGCAAAGAGTTGTTTTTTTCCAAAATGTGATTATATTTCTTCTCTCTAGTTGGTCTAAGCAACACATTACTCACATCCTTAGAAAACCATGGCCAGGCAACACAGTTGTTAAAGGATAAAAATGTTATTTAGGGAAGAAACTTCACTATTGTTGTCATTTTGGACCCTGTTCAGCATTTGTTGCTTTTTCAAAACTCTTGTTGGGATTCACAAAAAGATAAGTGTATAAATGTATAAGTATCATGACAATAAAATTAGTACTACCATTGCTCTGAGTCAATAACTTTTAAAAATTGCTTTCAATATCTCTTCTGATACTCTATTGCAGCCACAAATTCCAGTGTTTTCAATGTCACATCAAACGCTGCGTGTCTTTGGTCCTGGGTCTAGCTGTTAATACCATGAATAAATGGGCAAGGAAGATGCATCTCCTTCAAACTTGTTGATAGCTTCAGATATCGGTAATTAAAGCAGATGTTCAGATAGCACTTTTCTTGATAACATCCATCATAGTTAAGAACCTGCTGGGAATGTGTTTGATACATTGACATTCACAGTCACTAAACTACAACTTACTAAAATATTTCCTTATATGGCAGGATTTTCACCTGAGGTTGCATCTCTTTTTCGAAGAATGATGTGACTTGAAAGCAGTTTTCTGCAATACTTACACTTTGCAATTTTTTTATAATAGGTTTAGTTTTGTCAGAAATCTGATTAAATCAGATAGGAAGAGAGAAAACAGAAAGCAAACACCCTTCAAGACACTTACTTTACTTATCCCTTAGGAAAGGACAGCAGGGACATGACAGATCAGGTACTAAGACATCGTTCAAATGCAGCACCTGGGGTGTTTGGAAATGTCAAGCCTCACAAAAGACTCAGATCTTGCTTTCCTAACTTTTTATTCTAAATGGAGTGAAGCTTCTTAATTGAAACTTAACCCCTCACCAGAGTTGGGAATCCATATGTTTTGCCCCTTTCTAGATGAGGCTATATCAGGGCAATGTCTCAAAATGTCCTGTATTGCAGCTACTGTGTAACACTTTTAACTCATTCCGTGAATAGACACATTTCCTATCCCGGAAGACAAATCAAGGTCTGTATCTGTGACTACTTATAACTGCCCACTGAGGACCTAGACTTCCTGGAGTGTGTTTTAAGCTTGTGAAATCATTTTCTGAGGACATTGTATTTGTTTCTTGTTCCATTCCTACCCTTTTATAAGGTTTTGTTCTTCATTAACTCATGAACTTCATATACTGGAAATAGGTATGTGGTTCTCATGAGTGTGCCCCAGAGAGGGGCAATAATACACAATAATGTTTTGACTGAAGCCTTAGAGTAAAGCCTGTGAAACCATGAGATACTATTAGTATAGTACTATATGTTATGTCTATAATTAATATAGTATCATATTACCTTATTGGTTGTATTGTATATATGTTAAAAATGTGTATTTTACACAAATATTACTTATTACTTATTTTACGGAGACATTACTTAATACATGCTATAACTGTAGTATTATAGTGCCCCAAAAAGATGAAAACACAAAGACTAATACCTGACTAACTCAAGTTCTTACAGTAATCAACAGATCTACAGGAAATCTGAAGCGCATAACAACAAGCGCCTAAGTTTTGCCCTTTGTCTGGATGTTTTCCAAGTGGTGTCTGGGTAATGGGAAGGCCATCTGGGATCTTGCAGTGGTTCTTGCTACTTGAGCAGCACTGTGTGGCAAAGCAGGCACATTCCTATAGCATCCCAGGGGGACGGTACCCTGCATTGTGAAAGGCGAATCTTGGCTCTTTGACTTAAAGAGGGAAGCTTTTTCAAAAGAATAGAGATATGGAACTTAACACCAAAACTTCTGGTTTTATAATCAAGATTGTGGCCCTGATTTTTAAAGCCACCTGTCTTTCAATAATTCTTATAGACTGCAGCTAGAAACTCTATAGATTCTAATTCATTCTAGTGAGACATTGGTTTTTAAAAACAAGTAACATACTAAAATCTGTGTGTAGGGCAGTCACATTACAAATAACTGAATCCCTGTTATTTTATTAATATTTGTTTCTCAAAATTGATACACAAGTTCAACATAGAATCATAGATTCAATAAGGTTAGAAAAAACCTTCAAGATCATCTAGTCCAACCTTTGACAGAGCACAACCTTGTCAACTAAACCACAGCACCTAGTGCCACATCTAGTCATTTCTTTAACACCTCCACGGATGGTGACTCCACCACATCCAACAAGGATTAAACCCTAAAATAACAGTAGCCTCCACCACCCCCTTTCTCCCTCTTCATTTTTAAAAGTTGGTTTTTGTTGAGAGTATGTTGAACAATACAGGCCATAACATACTGCTGCAGGCCTGTTTGCACAATCCAGCCTACGTGCTGGATGGCGAGGATGTGTGGCCTTGAGCAGCAGATGTGTGGCCTTGAGCAGCAGATATGAGAAAGCTGCTAGAGGTAAACAAGAAGAGAGGATGTTATCCAGGGTGTTAGAAACCAAAGGATGGAAGGGTCTGGAAATGTCAGAGTGTGTGCCTTAGATAGGTGAGCCAATAAAGTTATAGCTATAGTGTGTGAAAACGGATGTAACCAATAGAGAGAGTAGAGCATGTGAACTCTGTAGGACCCTATATACTGTGTGTGATTTTGCAATAAACTCAGCATTGACTGTACCTCCATGAGGATGTGTCTTTGACTCTGGAGCTCCTTTTTGCATTTTCTTGCTAAAGGTTTTGATATCAATTATGCACCTGATTTGATGAGGTTGAATATGTATCTCTCTGTGAGTTGTTAAGTACATGTGAATTTGGTTTTGATATTGAAAGGCGGAGATGACCATTTCAGGTCTCTTCCAGTTCTGTTTTAAGCAATTTTGGAAGACAGAGAATGGATTGGATTTCTTTGGAAACAGCAGAAAATATGTACTAAGGCACAAGACTGGCTTTACTGGATAGTGAAACAGGAAGAGGCAAACATTAATAGTTATAATGGCAACCATGAAAATAATAATGAAGATAATAATAACAACACTGACCAGTTCTTTGCTTTTTAATTGATATTAATTAGCTGAAGGAACCACAGAACAAATTGTTGATTTGTATATTCCTCAAAACAAATTGCAAAAATTAACTAACTTCCAAATAAAGTTTTTCAGCTGCTTAAGTGGCACTATGCTCCTGCTCTATCTTATATAGAAGAAGTTTTTATGACCAAAACATTTTGGATTCCATAAAAGGAAAATAAGTGAAATGAAGGTGTTTTTAATTCCAGGAAGTACAAGCCTGAAAGAAGGATGATATTTTTCAGATCTTTCTCCTTTTCTTCCCTTAAGTTGAGATTGGGTGAATATTTGATACTGTAGAGCAGCAGGGCTGTGATTCTGGCAGGCGCTTCACGACATGCCTAATTTTAAGCTACGCATTTACTAAATAAAGAGCCAGCTGGGGCTTGTGGGATCCTCATTCAACATTAAACTTGATTTAGTACTCTTTATGCATTGACACTCAGGAAAATGAGCTAATCCACCTCTGATTCCTAATGGTGATTCCAGTTAAGCGAGTATGTGGGTGTTTCAGAGACTGTTCCTATTTCTCTCTATTTCTGTTTCATTTATACTGTGATTAAAATAAGCATATAATGGATATAAAGTGTGCCCAGACTATTTCTGCATTCAGGAACATTTCTCTCCCAACTTCCCTGCATTTGAGGATGTGCTTATTAGGGTTTTCTCTTTCCCTGGTCAGTAAGGTATAATTTCAGTAAGGTACAATTTCAGTAAGGTACTAGTATCTGAACTAAGTCTTCCATCTATTGTAAGTACTATTGATAAACAATTGATAATAATAAAAAAGTGAGACAATCTTACACTTTTTCTATGATGTGTGGGATCTTTCTCTGATTATAAAGGCAAACTCCAGATTTGCCCATATACAAGTGCAGCCAGTTTTCTCTTGTTTCTCTTGTAAAGCTGATTGTAATAGCAAATATGTGGGGAAAGAAAACTATCTCAGTAGCAGAGGGGATGGGAAAAAGCCAGAGATACTTGCGCTTACTGACCTGCAAGAGAAATTTTAATTTCAGAACTGTAGGGATGTGAAATGTCACCTTTTATGCACAATGAATAAAGGCCATCCTGCCGGTGCAGATTTTTGCCTTTGTTGGACCAGAAAAAGGCTTCACACATCAGAAAACCCCGGGGGCTTTGTTTTTCTGCACATCATCATGTGGTTTAGAAGATGATATTGCTTTTCACAAAGATGGTCAGAGGGCCAGAGCTCTTCTGCTCTAGAGACAGGCTGAGAGAGACAGGCTTGTTCAGCCTGGAACAGAAAAGGCTCTGGGGAGACCTTAGAGCCTCTTCCAGTGCCTAAAGGGGCTCCAAGAAAGCTGGAGAGGGACTTTTGAGAAGGGTACGGATTGACAGGACAAGAGAGAATGTCTTCAAACTGTCAGAGGGCAGGGTTAGATGGGATATTGGGAAGAAATTCTTGACTGGGAGGGTGGTGAGGCCCTGACACAGGTTGCCCAGAGAAGCTGTGGCTGCCTCATTACTAGAGGTGTTCAAGGCCAGGTTGAATAGGACTTTGAGCAACCTGGTCTAGTGGAAAATGTCCCTGCTCATGGCAAGGGGGTTATACTACATGACCTTTAAGGTACCTTCTGACCCAAACCATTCCATGATTCTTAGATAATTCTATGATTATTGCATTTGACTGCTCTTTTTTCTTCTAACTCTCTACCGGTCTATAATTTTGTGAACAAAACCAACCCTTCCCCACCCCAGGGGGATCCAGCTGCCTGAGCCCAGCTCTCAACCGATTCCCAGCACCGGCAGAAACTGTTCTCTGAATTTTAACCTGAAATGTAGGCAAATGGCTGTTGCAGGTGGAGTGGGAGCTTCAGACAAAGTTTACCAGGGAAGTCCTCCCATTGAGTCACGGAGTGCAGAAAGCCCCCTGCCTTTCTAAACTCCTTCTCAGAAAGGAGCCTGGGTGCAGCTGTAGCTCCAGACTTAGGGAACAGTTTATGTTTAAAGGATTACACAGGTGTAATTTAGTCTTTACATGACTTTGTCCTGCGGGATTAAGGATGGCAACCCAAATATATTTATATAAGTAAATGATTTATTTAAGTTCATTATGATAATGATTAGATTAAATATCAATCAGAATTATTTGCTTCACAGTATAGGTAGCTACAACTACTAGTATAGTGCACTATCTTTGAAGCAGTGTTGAGGCAATTATATTAAATCTAGCAAAAAACAGTTATGAAGTAGAGATGAATATCACTTACCCATACCAAGGACCATGGGCAAATCTCTTTTGCTCAGCCTCGAGGAGTAACCTTGGAGGGTGTCCCCACTCAAGGCAGAAATCTCCTCACTGGAAGGGATGTTTTAGAAGTCCCTGCCATTAAAAAGGGGGATGAGGCTTTTGTGGGTGAATGGCAGAATTACAAAACCTGGAAAGAATAGCTTTAGAAACGGGTCCATTTCAGTGGCAGCTTCTCGGGACCGAGCAAAGCAGTAAAACAACTACTTGCATTTTTATTGTACAGGTTTTCCCTGAGTTATGTACTTCCCCAGGTCCACATGGACCCCCATTCGGAACCATGTTGTATCCCTTCCCCGATCGTGGACTCCGCCTCTGCACAAGCATGATAGGCTGTCTCATCCACCTTTCCCCAATCCTTGGTTCTGTTACTGAAATGCGGTCCTCCTGTATTCCCCATTGGTCAGTAGGGCCCTCAAGCCACTCCCTTTCCCTCAGACCTTGGCCCGATCATGTTGCTCCTTCTAGCCCTCCCCTCGAGCCCATATAAGCCACGGGAACTTCAAAATGAAGGTCTTTTCACCTTGGAATCCAGAGAAGAAACTTGACTGCTCTCTCCTCCTGCCAAAAGAGGACCGCGCGGCTGAGTTCTTCTCCAGGAAACCTCTAGTGGGGAGTCCACAATCAAGCTCTGTTAGGCTTTTATAGTTTTAAGTGACTGACTGTCAGTCATATGTCTCCAGGTCAGCTCTGTCAGCTCAGCAGCCTTTGGGCAAGTTATTGTTACTATCACTTTTTGGTTCCTTTATCAGGTACTTTGTTCTTCCTCAGGAGATTTAACTTTGGGGATCAGTACCACTGAGGCAGCTCTGTGGTTTTCAAATGACCAAAAGTAAGGGAGATCCTTGCACGTAGTGATACACCAGCTCCTTTATGTCTGAAATTAATCATTTAATCTGAGAATGCACAAGGACATTTATTGTGCCAAGAAACAGGAGCAACGTGACCTCCTTCCACAAATAAATGCTGGAGCGAGAGAGTGGGAGCTTCACTGGTGCGGACAATGCCATGGTGGGAGATGAGAGGGGGAGCCTGGAACACACAGAAGAGAAGGACAACTCTAAACCCGGGCAGATGGAGCTCGATCAGCCCTGTCAGGCCATCCATCAAAGAGAAGGTCACTCTAATTAAACCCGCATCCTGAGGACCTTGCTGCCACTGTCCAAGCTCACTTGGCCCTGGCCAATGAACCTTAGGATTAAAGGGTGGGTTCAGTTTAGTGCCTCACCTAAAAAATCCATTGTGCAGGCTCGAAGGCCTTACCCGCATTTGCAAAGCCCTGTATCGACATCTTCTACAAATGCAGTCACACAAAGATCAAAAGAAAAAGGCAAAGCCCTGTATCGACATCTTCTACAAATGCAGTCACACAAAGATCAAAAGACAAAGGCATATACACTTGCCTCCAAAGGTGTACCCAAATTAACTCTAGCGTGCTGGAACATCAGAACCATGCTCAATTCTGCGGATAGAGGATGTCCTGAGTGACGGTCTACCCTGATTGCCCATGAACTGTCACATCTCAACATCGACATTGCTGCTCTCAGCGAAGTTCGCCTTCACGAGAAAGGCAGCCTCAGAGAACATGATGCTGGTTACACACTCTTTTGGTCAGGTAAGCCCGGAACCGAAAAGCATATCTCAGGAGTCGGCGTCATGATCAAAAACTCTATTGTTCCTAAACTCGAAAATCTGCCGACGGGTTACTCTGAGCACGTTATCTCCCTATGCCTTCCACTCCACAACAAGCAACACGTTGTCCTCTTTAGTATATATGCCCCAACTCTCCAAGCTGACCCTGCTGAAAAAGATAAATTTTACACC
This sequence comes from Neopelma chrysocephalum, assembly GCF_003984885.1. NCBI lineage: Eukaryota > Metazoa > Chordata > Aves > Passeriformes > Pipridae > Neopelma > Neopelma chrysocephalum. The sequence continues at coordinate 3,497,325 of NW_020925676.1, forward strand.
AACCTGCGCCGCTTTACCCAGAAGGTTCCTGCAGATGATAAGATCATTATCCTTGGTGATTTCAATGCCAGAGTAGGAAAGAATTTTGAAGCATGGAAAGGAATATTAGGCAAGCATGGTGTTGGAAGCTGCAACAATAATGGTCGACTTCTGCTAGAATTCTGTGCAGAACAACAGCTCACCATCACTAACACTATCTTTCAGCAGAAAAATAGTCTGAAGACAACATGGATGCATTCCAGATCCAAACATTAGCACCTCATTGATTATGTCTTGGTGCGTCGGAAAGATGCCCGCAATGTCCACCACACCCGTGTGATGCCCAGTGCAGAATGCCAAACAGACCATTGACTGGTGTGCTGTAAACTTAACCTCAATCTTAAATTCAAACCTAAAAGGGGCAGTATCCCAAGGAGGAGACTCCAAGTTAACAATCTCCAATCAGCCACAGTGAGAAACAAATTACAGGCTAATCTTCAAACTGGACTTGATAACCATTCCACAGATTCTACAGATTCCTCTCCTGAAACATTCTGGCACCATATTAAAAACAGCATCCTGCAGTCCTCCGAAGAAACCTTAGGGTTCTCCCTCAAGAAGAACAAGGACTGGTTTGATGAAAACAGTCAAGAGATCCAGGAATTGTTGAGGAAGAAGACAATCACCCACCAAGCACACCTCGCACTGCCACCCTCTCACATAAGAAAAACAGCCTTTTGCGTTACATGCAGCAAGCTCCAACAGAAACTCCGTGACATCCAGAACAAGTGGTGGATCAGTCTAGCTGAAAAAACACAATTATGCACAGACACGGGTGATCACAGAGGATTCTATGAGGCCCTGAAAACAGCATATGGGCCTACATACCAAGCTCAAAGCCCTCTACTCAGCGCTGATGGTCAAACACTTCTGACAGATAAAACCTCCATTCTGAATCGATGGTCTGAACACTTTCAGACCCTTTTCAGTACTAGCCGTGTAGTCCAAGACTCAGCCATTCAGTCCATTACACAACCGGTAATGTATGAATTGGATACTGCCCCCACTTTAGGAGAAACCCTCAAGGCCATACAGCAGGTGAAAATCGGCAAGGCAGCTGGGGTTGATGGAATTCCACCCAAAGTCTGGAAACATGGGAGCCTTGCACTCCATGCTAAATTTCATGAGCTTGTGGTGCGCTGTTGGGAACTAGGCGAACTACCTTCAGACCTTCGTGATGCAGTCATCATCACCTTGTATAAGAAGAAAGGTACTAAATCAGACTGCTCAAATTACCGTGGTATTACTCTGCTCTCCATTGCTGGCAAAATCTTGGCAAGAATACTCCTGAACAGACTAATACCTGCTATAGCAGAAGAAATTCTACCTGAAAGTCAGTGTGGTTTCAGAGCCAACAGGAGCACCACAGACATGATATTTGTTCTCAGACAACTGCAAGAGAAGTGTAGGGAACAGAACAAAGGTCTCTATGTAACCTTCGTCGACCTCACCAAGGCTTTCGATACTGCGAGCAGAAAAGGTCTCTGGCAGATTTTGGAACGTTTAGGTTGTCCCCCCAAGTTCCTTAAAATGATCATCTCACTTCATGAGGATCAGCACGGCCAAGTCAGATATGGCAACACACTTTCTGAGCCCTTTCTAATAAAGAATGGTGTGAAACAAGGCTGCATTCTCGCTCCTACCTTATTCACAGTCTTTTTCAGCATGATGCTCCAAAGGGTCACAGCAGACCTCGAGGATCAGGACGGTATCTACATTCGATGTCGTACTGATGGAAGCCTATTCAACCTAAGGCAACTGAAGGCCCACACCAAGACCTTAAACCATCTTGTCCGGGAGCTGCTTTATGCTGATGACGCCACTCTTGTTACCCACACAGAAGCAGCTCTGCAGTGTTTAACATCCTGCTTTGCTGAGGCTGCTGAGCTTTTTGGGCTGGAAGTCAGCTTAAAGAAGACAGAAGTTTTCTATCAACTGGCACCTCAGGAAGTCTTCCATCATCCCCGTATCACCATTGGTGAATCAGAGCTCAAGTCAGTCCAACAGTTTAATTACCTAGGCAGCCTCATCTCCTCGGATGGTAAGATTGATGGAGAGATAGACAACAGGTTAGCAAAGGCAAATAGTACCTTCGGAAAGCTTCATAAAAGAGTTTGGCGAAATAAACACTTGAAGAAAAGTACAAAGATCAGTGTTTACAGAGCCATAGTGCTGTCTACTCTCTTATACGGATCTGAATCATGGATCATCTACCGCCACCACCTGCGTCTCCTAGAACGCTTCCATCAATGCTGCCTTTGTACAGTCCTAAACATCCACTGGTCAGATTATGTGACTAATACGTCTGTTCTAGAACAAGCAGCAGTCACAAGTATTGAGACCATGTTGCTGAGAACACAGCTGTGCTGGGCAGGGCACGTCTCAAGGATGAAGGACCACCACCTCCCTAAGATCTTGCTTTATGGTGAACTTGCCACCGGCTGCCGCATGAGAGGAGCCCTGAAGAGAAGATACAAGGACTCCCTGAAACAACATCTCAGCCTTGGCCATATTGATCAACATAACTGGTCTACTCTGACCTCCAATCGGGAGACCTGGAGAAACACTATCTATAACGCTGCTGATGCCTTTGAGAAAGCACGCAGGATCACTCTTGAGGAGAAAAGAAAACACAGAAAGAATCATGCCTTGCAGAATTTACCACCTAAGGAGTCTTTCTGCTGTGCCTTTTGCAAGCGGACATGCCTGTCTCATATTGGCATTTTTAGCCACCAATGTGCTTGTAGGAAACGTGGGTAGAGACCTTTCCCAAATCTTCGTTCGCGAAGCCTAGCCATGATGATAATATTGGGACTGAGTCAGGCTGGTTTCCTTATTCTTCAACACCAAACAGTGTGACCCTCCTTCTCCATTCACCACTGGTAGCTTTGCAAATAACAAAATTTGAATTGTTTTATCCTCCAGTCCAGCAGCCACATTAAAACACCCACAATTTAAAAGGGCCAAAACCCGCTGCGGCCACAGTGTCCCCAGCCAGAGGACAATTACATGCTGTGCTCCTGGGGTGCAGCCATGTCTCCAGCTCCCTGGAGCTCCCAGGTGCTGGAGGAGATTTTAGGGAATGGAGACAGACATTTGCAAATGTCCCATCACATCCAGGACTTTGGCAGCTGTGGGACAAGTGGTAGCAATGTTGTGTAGATTGATTGTCACATCTCATATATTAGCCCAGCATCCATGACCTTTGCACATGTACATTTGGAAACTCTTATTCCTTTTATTTGCTTTCTTTTTTACATAGTGATTTGTTCATTATACACCCTGTTGAATTAACCACAGTTTAGTCTTCTCTGCTGGAATACAAAGGTACCCATTTACATTTAGTAAAAAGAAAAGAACACTGTATTTTTCTTTCTAACTCACTAGCAAATTTGGTTTTGGGAAAAAAAAACAACAAATTTTTACCTGGAAATGGGAAAGCATATACTTTGCTGCTTTTCCTTGTTTGCTCAGGGAAATCCTTTTGTCACTGATGAAAAAAGTACAATGGTCTTCTGCAAAACTTAAATATCTGTTTCATTTCATTTAAGTCATAAGTCTATGTAATTTTGTGTTTGAGATCACTTGATCCTTTTGGTGCAGAATTTGTATGAATCGGAGAATGAAATCATAGTATTAAAGTCATATATTGAACATAATATTTTATAAGCAGTAATCACCAGTCCTGTTATTGTTGATTTGTTACTGATGTCATAATGTGCATAATTAAACCTACAGTGAAATGCGGAACTTTCCCCCTAAACCACCACAGCTCAGAATTTTGGTGGAAATGTTTATGCACATTAGTTTATGCACGTTTACTACCATTTTGTTGCTACATTCATTCAGGCAATAAAGTCATGTCAGGAGCACAAGAAATACCTGATCTTTCCTGTGATATATACCTGGAGTTGCACCTCCTTAAGAGTGTATATGTGAAAAATATTTACTTATGCTGTGGAAACTAAGATTAAAAAGGTGTTTAGAGGAGAGCAGACTTACGCCTTATCTTACTGTGTTAAACAGGCAAAGTTGTTCAAGCTGCTTTTTAATGAATCTGTAATTCTTAAAACTCTCTTGTACATCAGCTTTGACTCCCAGAAAACCTCAGCCCTTCATAAGAAATGCAGTTCTGCTCATGTTTCTGTAATGGGAGAACTGCTGTTTGTTGCAGGGACAATAAGAGTGGGTCCAAAGTAAAGAAATTCATATCTAGGATATAAATAAAAGCAATACAGAGCCACATTGACCACTTACTTGGATTCCAAAATGCTGTGACTATTGTTGCACTAAAAGACAGAGAACAGCTGAAGACTTGAATGTAGATAAAAAATAAGCAAGCCTATATAAAAATATTGCTTAATAAATGAACAAATATATATAAGAAAATAAAATGCCAGTTCATTGCTTCTGTTATATTTGCTTATCTTAGGTTCTGCACAGCAATCCTTGTATGGAATATTATCCACCACTCCTGTCTGGCATGGAAATTGTCCTGTAATTTTGGATGAGAATTTTTCTTGAGTTTTACCTGTGTTTCATACAGTTCCTCCTATTATAGCAATAGATTTTATCTATAAATGAAATCCATAGCTCCTGAAAAATCAGCTCATACAAAATGCTACTGTTTGTGTTTCTGGCAACACAGGCTACTAGTAGAGCCATTGCTTGCTGTCATAATATTTTCCCTAGATTCCTTATTCAAATTCAAGGTATCAATTCCTTCCCTCAAAGCTTCCAGTGGTGTAGTCTTAACACTCCTCAGGATTGGTCTGGCAGTGTAAAACAATGACAGGATTTATAGCTCATCTGTTCAGATGCAAAGACAGATGGAAATTGAAGCTTTCCCTGAGGCAGCTGTAAAAACATGGAACAAAAATCCAGAAGGACTAATGGTTGCTCTAAACCTCAGCAACTCTTACTTCCAGTGACATGTCAGAATAAATATTTGTACTGGTCCCACCTGCAACAACTCAGGGCAGTATGACCATACAAGGAAATATATGGGCAATTACTACAGACTCTAATGCAGAATATCTACCTCTCATCAAAACAAGACGTGTTGCTTTCAAGCTCAGCAGAGTTCTGCAGGATCCATTAGATACGTTAAATAGTGAGTGTACCATATGGTTATAGAACACAGGTTAATATCTAAAGCTTGTTTCTGGAAAACAATGAACATCTAATACACACTTTGTTGCTTCAGCTCTACTATCTACATTACAGGTTAATTCATTACTTTGCTTACAAGTTTCTGTACATAAGTGAATGATCTCAGTTCTTCCTTTCCTGTGCATTCCAACTGTTCATTTCATCATCATGACTAGGCTTCATGAAAGAAGACCTGAGAAGGATTCTATCCATGCTTGCTACAAGCACACTGATGGCTAAAAATGCCAATGCGAGATAGACAAGTCCGGTTGCAAAAGGCACAGCAGAATGTCTCCTTAAGCAGTATTGGCAAGACATGGTTCTTTCTGCACTGTCTTTTCTCCTCAAGAATGATTCTGCATGTGTTCTCAAAAGAAGCAGCAGTGATATGTATAGTGTGTTCATGTCTCCTGATTGGAGGCCAGAGTAGACCAATGATGATGATCAATATGGCCAAAGCTGAGATGATGTTTCAGGGAGTCCTTGTATCTCCTCTTTGGGGCTCCTCTCTTGCGGCAGCCAGTGGCAAGTTCACCATAGAGCATGATCTTAGGGAGGTGGTAGTCCTTCATCCTTGAGATGTGTCCTGCCCAACGCAGCTGTGTTCTCAGCAACATGGCCTCAATACTCATAACCGCTGCCTGTTCAAGAACATCAGTCCAGTGGATGTTTAGGATTGTACGGAGGCAGAACTGATGGAAGCGTTCTAGGAGTCGCAGGTGGTGGTGGTAAATGATCCATGATTCAGACCCATACAAAAGAGTAGACAGCACTATGGTTCTGTAAACACTAATCTTTGTACTTCAGTTTTTTATTACACCAAACTATTTTATGGAGTTTTCCAAAAGCTCTATATGCCTTTGCTAACCTGTTGTCTATCTCTTCGTCAATCTTACCGTCCGAGGAGATGATGCTTGCCAGATAATTAAACTGCTGGACTGACTTGAGCTCTGATTCGCCAATGATGATGTGGGGATGATGGAAGACTTCCTGAGGTGCAGGCTGGTAGAAAACTTCTGTCTTCTTTAAGCTGATTTCCAGCCCAAAAAGCTGGAAAAAACCCTGTAAACATGGCTATTATGTTTATGAGTGCCAAGGGAAGAGAAGGGAAGTAGTCACCTGCAACTCATTATTTTCATGCCCAAGGAGGTTAACATTAAAAAATGGCCCTCACCAGTTATAGAAAAATTGGGCTGGAAAAAGTCCGCAACAAATATTTATAATACACACATACTTTTTATATTGCTACTGTCTTGAGAAATGCATATTGCAGATGAAGATCTCCAAGGTATTTATCACAAGAGAAAAAACTTTTGTGCACTAACAGGCACTGTAATTTTTCATTTAATTATGAATCACTCAAAGCAAGATTTCCACAGTTGTGGTGATGATTCCTATATGAAACACCATCAATCAGTCAGCGCTGCCTGACTGGCAGCAAACAGGTATGTGAAAACCTCCATACTTGGTTTAGGCCAAGAGTTTATGGGTCAGATTAAGATCACTAACACTTAGATTGTAATCTCACTTACAGTAAAACATATAATTAGTTACAAGTGTTGAGCTACCATAGGAATTACTGCATTGAAAGAAGCCAAAGGAATGGAACTCTTCTTTGCTCAGCATGTCTGTCCAACTGAGATGCTGTTTGGGCCAATTTATCTCATTGCACCAGAGTCAAGCAACTTGACAGATATTTCAATCTAATATAAAAATATTTTTGATAGTGTGAAGAACCCTGGAAGCAGAGAAGATGGTGCTTTGAGGCTAAGGAACTCAGAAGTCAGCCTCCATGAGAGAGCAGCACAGTCTCAGACCCCTTGTCTGACTGTGGTGCATTCCATCAGCCCTCTGAAAAGCCCCGGGAAACAATTTTTCCTGTCTTGTACAGGGAAGATGGATATTTAGGCTTCTTTAACTGCCTTTCTGTCCACTACCCCTCCAAACACACTGAGTGTAAAGAGCCCATAAGAAAACTCTTATTCCTAAAACTTCCAATACACAATCTTTCAAGTCCACATTTTCTTTGAGGGGGTGAATTTTCTGTTTTCCCAACAAGGACAATAACATTAACATATTGTTTCATTCTTGGTGGATATTATGATCATAATTCTTCAAATCCTGTTATTCCTACCACAATATCTATGTGGATAAAGCCTGGGAAAATGTAGTGATCTCTATTGTATCCTTAAGCTTTTTCTTTCCTTCTGCTCCCCTCCTTTTCTTGTTTTAGAAAGTGACATTGATCATATAGTCTAGTACAGTAAATTATTCTTAGGGCTTAGTGGGATCTGCAATTGCTGTGTATAAATCTGTTAGTTGTGGAAGCAGAAGTACAGATCAATGGGGATGGTGAGAAATTAAGGTCCCCCAGAATAACCAATGATTTCTCATCTTCGCATGCCACAGTCAATTGACATCTTGAGCACCAGTGGGAATTCATACCAGTTTATCAACACAGAAAGAGCATGAATGTCGGCTCTTGCTCAGGAGAGAGAGAAAAGACCCTGCATTTGAGCACTGTGAATTCTTCAGCCTAACACAGTGACAGCTTGCTGGCAGAATTGGGGAAGCTTCATGGATGAGACACCAGACCAGTTCTGCACTGATCAGCCTTCTGCACCAATCTGTGCTTCTCCATCTCTTTAGCACCTGCCTGAATAACTCTATGTGTCCCACTGTAGTATGTGGGTTGCCCACACAAGAGTGTTTTGCCTCGTTCCCTGTTCTGCAGTGTCTCCCAGGAGAAAGTAACAATAGCCGACTGTAGTACCAATGATTCCTGGCTTTATCTATCATAGCTGGAAAAGGAGAGTGGTTTCTTAATGGTATACCCAGCTTTGAGAGTGAAAGAACAGTCATGTGGTCAAATCAGCTGGGGTACACAGGCTGTGCACAGGAGTCATGGCACAGATATTTGACCAAAGGGTTGTATTTTATTCATGTTTCGGAAGACATCTGCTACACTTCTGCCTGCACCAGCATCTCAGCACTACAATACCTTACTCCAAGCTCTGAAATACACTTTTCTGTTGAAAATACCTGCAGTATGAGAGCTGTGTAATGAATAACACTTCAGTGAGCTTTGGACCTTCACCGCTCTTTTCCTGACTAAGTTAATTACTAATATGGAAAAATATTTGACACACAGATTTGCCTGCAGTCATCCCAGGACAAGTTAGATCAGAAAAATGCACCTGTGACAAGAGCTATAAATCTATATATCAGCCCAAACAGTAACAGAAAAGGAGGAACGTTAATTAAACTGCACTGTAAAGCATTGAATCAGATAAGCATTTCAATTAACAGTTCAATTTGTTTTGACTTTATTTTGAGAAAGGAACAGTATTTACAGCCTAAAGTTGTTAACTCCCTTATGCATTTTCTTGATGAAACAGGACATTTCTACAAGCTGTTCCTTTCTCCTTTCACCTCCCAGACTAAAATATTCCACAACAGACAGTGACTTTCCTCTGGGAGAAAAACATGCTGAGAAGATAGGGTTTGTATCTCTGAGACCTGGATAAGTTTCAATTCCTTGTTCTTGAAAATGGTACGAATTTGAATTCTGTACTGTACACAGAAGCTGGTGTTTCTAATGAATAATTTTTTAGATTCTGCTGTTCTGAGAACTGTTCATGAAAGAGAGAGGTCTAGACTGCAAAATTCAGGCAGACTGGAGACAGCATCCTAACTTTCACATTTATGGGAAGAGCTATAGTGAAGTCAGGACTAGACTTTGTTTTTTGTCTTATTTGACCTCTTGTGAACCCCATGCATTGGTGTATACTGAGAGCGTTTTATTGGGAAATTATAGCATTTATTATTATAATATTTATTTATTTATAACATTTATTTTTTATAACACTTACAACCTCACCACCAGCACCGTCACCTTCACAAACACCTGAGGATGATAGTTGTAGGCAATAATGGCTGATGAAAATGTTTGAGGGAGCAATGGGTGTTGTACTAGGTTAAGAATTAAAGTTTTTTCAGGAAACCATCACACTAATGTAGCCTCAGAAACTGAGCAGCCCACCTGTGTGTGTATCAGCCTGTCCTTTAACATCGAGCAGAAACAGAGGCTTTGTACAATGATGTCCTACAGAGTTTTGCTTGGGCAGGTCCTGGGGCAGCTGCTGTCAGGACACAGAGATCAGAACTGAGTCTCAGATCTCATCATGTCAGATGCTCTGCATGCCCACATTCACAGTCAATACTTGCTCCAAACTCCTAAGAAACATCAATAAAATACCAAAAGGTGGAGTGATTTGCCCAGTTGGCCTAATTTTGATTTCAATGTCCCTAACACAGAAAAAAAAAATTCTTCCAAGCTGTTAAGTTCTCAACTTAAATATTGAAAACTTGTGCTTGTTTTGGGCATGCACTAGACTTAAAGAACTAAAGTTAGTTTGCTAGAGTAAACCAGCCATTTCGATGACTTTGATAGCTTTTATGCATAACACCATAAAAGTATGCTCCGGGTGGTTAAAATAATGCATCCTGGTAGATATAAATTTTCCAAATACTGTTACATACTGCAAATGCTTTTATATTTAAATTCAAATGGACCTTTTTAAGTGTAAGCACTGTGGAACACACTTTAATTGCCGAACTATTTTGGAGAAGCAGCGTTGATGTTGACAACAGCTTATAAGGTATTTGTTCTCTTAGTTATTCTACAACAGACAATTCCTTACTTGTACAATGAGTGTCTGTCTAAAGACTTCATTAAACATTGATCATGTGAAAAGAATTTAGCTTTTTTTGTTAGATGCCTGTACATAAAATAGTTTCAGAAATGCAACCAATGTCTTCAAGAATCACCTAGCTTTGGAAAAAATATTGTAATTGTTTATATTTGTTTTGTTCAACCATAGATTCAGAACCCAAACTGTCACTACAGGAAACCCAAACTTTGGAAGTGGATCGATGTGAAGAAGCTGGTGCTACCCCTGGTAGCAGCAAACCTGCTGAGTGGATAAAGAGATACTGGGCTTTGCAGCGTTCCTGTTCAGACAGAAATCTGTCAGGGCACTGGATTCCTTTAGAGAAAAATGAAGGCAAGGTAATGCTTGAGCTGAGCCTGAGATTTAATTTTTTGTGTTGCTTGGTCCTAAGAGAAACCTAATGCAAGATGCTGGGCTAAAGGAAACATGCATTGTAGTGATATTGACAGAAAGGGAAAGGGGGAGGTGGGGAGGGAGAGACGAAGGAAGGGAAGGAAGAATGAGTGTTAGATGGGGAGACAAAAAATATTTGGGTGGTAGAAAGTTTTGTAACAAAGATGTTCCTAAAGCAAGCTTTCAGTTTCTTCTTGTTTCTTTTCCTCAGAAAGATCAAATTTTTAATCGAAAATATTAAATCTTACTAGAGCACTTATACTTAGATATGCTTTTATTTTGCCTTGGTGTACTTACAGACCACCGTGTTTCTGTCTTCACCAAGCTGGGGCCACACAGTGTGTGGTGCCTCCTGAATTCCATGGGATGCCAACAGAAGAGGCTGTGATGCCTCATTAGGTTAAGGTTGAAATACTCTAGAGTGGCTGGGAGATGAGTATTTTCTAAAAAACAGAATACTACATTATAATCACTTGTTTTCTATTCAATTACAATGAAATGTCTTGAGACCAACAGAAGAGAAAAAAATTGCAGTAATAATAGTCAATACCTAAGCCAACACATTGTTACATCAAAGCAACTTCATGCAGACAACAAACTCCTGGAGCATGAAACCAAAGCATCATGAACAGGTTGCTCATAATAACACTCTACCTTTACAGAGCAGTAGGAAAAAAAGACATTAAAGTATATTTTGCAATTACAGAACAGAAGCAAATGGTAGTCCTAGAGAACTAAGACCATATGGCTTTCTCTTGCTGAGCTTGGTTTGATGTTAGCAATGCAACTTGTTCAAAATGTTACCCAGCATCTACTAGTTGAATGGGGTCAAGGAGGAAAAATCGTTTTTGTGCTCAGTTGAGAAGGTCATTGAAAATCAAGGTTAAGAACGTGAACAAAGAGCAAAAGGAATTCTATCTTCCTGAGACAAAAATACCATTTACTACCTATTAAGTATTGCAAACAGAGTTTTCTCTGTGGGCTGAAAACATAAAATACAAATGCTACAAGATTTTCAGAAATGTAACTTTTGTTATAGAAAGAATGGTGAAGAGATTTGGAGTTAAGTGTCAAAGTAATAGTTTCTTTATTCAATAAAGAATCATTTTAACTGCATTTAAAATTTTTTTCCCCTGATTTGTTTTCCATCTCTCCCAATGTCCAGTCTAATGGGTGGAAGTATAGTCAGAATATTTTTGCAGTGGTCAGTTTGAGCAGGATGTTGGCTTAAATAGATATTACTTGCTATAATAAATATTCCACCTCTACAGTTTTTTTCATGGACATAATAGCCTTATGGAAACTCTAATCATTGTAGTCAGTTATGCTACACATGTACCTTCCAATTTTTAATGAAATTTTTCTCTTCTTGTGGTAAGAGGTGGCTTGGTTATGTCAGTGTCATGCTCTAGCAAAGGTATTCAAGTGCAGCAATTGAATAATCTGCATGAAGATTTACATATTTTTCAATTATTGTGAATTAATTGATTTCCTGACCTGGAGTTCATGTGCAGTGGAAGCTCTACTGTCTTCACTGATAGTCATGCCTAAAGCTGTGGACAAGTTTATTGTATCAGTCAGCTTTCACTTTCAATACATAAAAAACCCCCTCGTATTTCTACTGTGGACCTTAAGCTGGACAAGATTATACCAGCAGTCAGCTTTCAAAATCAAAAGGCTGTTTTTCATAATTTTTCAGCACCCAAAGTATTTCTGCATTTTGATTGAATTTGACCTTTTACTTGTCCTCTTTGATGTTGTTGTAAAGGTTTTGCAAGTGTGTGATGCACAATAGGGACTGAAATAACTGTTTTGGGCACAAGCCATTGAAAATATGATTTAAGTATAGCGCTATTGGATCTGCGGGATCATGGATCCACAAATCCTGCAAAATGCAGTCACCACCAGAATGCAACAGGATGGCCTGCTTTAATTGGTGACAGTCAACTGAATATTTGCATTAAAATCATAAAGTCCTTTCTTCACCCAAGGCCTTTTAAAAAACTAAAGCTGACAGCAGCATTGATGTTGTTATTTTTAGTTATTATATAATTCTGACTGTAAGTAGAGTAATGAGAGCTGGTGTCACTAGCTGCAGATATTGAAGCAACCTCTTCAAGCAACAAAATTAAGGCAAGAACAACAGGAATGGTTTTCCTTGCACTTTCTGTATCCATGGAAGCAGAAATTACAATGACATTGATAAATCTTCTATGAGCTGATTCAGTGGTAAAGCAGTTAGGTGCGAATTGTGTTGACTAAAACTACCTTGGTTTTGCTTTTTGACCACATTAGATCTTATTTTTCTTTCTTGACATTGGAAAAGGATCCACAAAACTCCAATATTTATAATTAGAGATGATTTGTTAGACAATATATAGCGAAGTGAATCTTTGTCTTCTTCTTTCCACCTTAACCTTGAGTTTCTATGAGAATTAATCTCCTGAATCTGAAGGATTCTTTCTACATGTGGGGTTTCAGTCTCTTTTTATGATTTTGTCCCTTGAGGCTTGTCCTATACGTTGTAGGGATTTATATGAAACAGAATACTGAATTATGTCACACTTTTGGGAAAGGTCTTTTACCTTTCAAGCCTGCGCAATGGATTTTTTAGGTGAGACACAGCATGCGCTGAACTGAGCCCACCCTTTAATCCTAAGGTTCATCTACCGGGGCCAAGCAAGCTTGGACAATGGCAGTGAGGTCCTCAGGACGTAGGTTTGTTTACAGTGACCTTCTTATAGATGGATGGCCTCACAGGGCTAACGGGCTCCATCTGCCCGGGGGACCGGGAATCGAACCTGGGTCGGAGCAGTGAGAGTGCTGCATCCTAACCACTAGGCCACCACGGGTCCCTATTATGTCACACTAGAACTACAAATACCACTTTTTTGTCTTCAGGAAGAAAAATGCACGTCCCTTATTCTGCATGGATCAGACAGTGCATTAAAAGCAGATTTAGTTCTCAACAACAGTCCTCAATACAGGCTTCAGACTTCAGAAACCCTTGCAGTGAGACTGATTCATGAGGCTGAGCCAGCACAGCTGTACCTTTCTGCTGCTGTACTGTCCTCTAACAAGCTCAGCAACAGCCAAAGACCCAGAAGTTCGAGACTTAGCCAAGCATCTCTTTTCTTCATGAGATTTTTCAGCACTTGGATTTTGATCATGTCTAGGAATAACACCAAAGCCAGCAGTCTTTTCCCAGGGACTTCCCCAGTACCTATTCCAGTTCTTGCCTGAAAGTGTTTTTAAATATGTCCTTAGTTCTGGGCTGCAATTGAAACATAGAGCACATAAACCATGAAAGGAAATGGTCTGAAAAGGCAGCTTTGACATGACATCTCTGCTCCTTGCCTAGGGCAGTCTGACCAAATTATTGGGAGTCAGTAGAATGTTGCTATGAATTGCATAATTTTTTAATTGTTCTCAGTTTACCACTCAGTAATGTGTTGTGTTTGTACAATTTTTGAGAGGATTCTTCCTTTACCCACGAAGCAGAACATGCTGTCTTCTCAGCTGGATGATCCTGGATGTTTTTGGTAATGTGACATCTCCCTGATAAAGCAACTGAACCGAAGCAAGAATCCTTTTCTCCCTCATTGTCTTCCTGACCTGAGGAGCTCCTGTGGTCTTGGGGAGCATTGTAGGCATTACATCTGCAGCATCAGTCTGAGTCCATGCTGAAGGGGGAGCGAGGCTTGAAAGGGGCTTTTTCATTCTCCTTTCTTTTTTCCCCCCAAAATCCCTCCCATGCCTTCCATGCATAAGAAATACGACACAAACCAGGAACTAAGATAGGCTGTTTGCAAACATGTTACTGCATTGCTTAGCAGTCCACCGAGTACCTACTGAAACAAATACTTAAGTCAAAAAACCCCAATACCTCGAATGAATAAGTAAAATTACTAATTAAAAACCTAAACTTGGCCCATTGATCAATTTTATTGCTGAGAGCAAGAGGTTAAGAGGCTCTGCTTAGATTTATTTGCTTAATTGATTTTGATTTTGACTTCTTACTTGCATTTTTAATATTATTTTTCTGCCTTGTAAACTCTGTTTGATCATCTTCAGAGAGAAAAGAGTTGTTGAAAAATTCATTACTGCCACTTTTTACTTGTAGGATTTTTAATAAACTACAGCTTGCAGACACTGTGCTAGCATGGGAAAAATGAATATTTTATAGAAATATGTTAAGAAAATAAATTACCTATCTCAGAATTTAGACAGGTCAGGCTTTCACTGGTAGCCAGAAATCAAAAAATACTTGATACTTTTATGTTTCACAGCATTATCTTCCACCATGTCTTGTAAGGAGTCTATTTTTATTTTAATTCTCTTTTCTCATATTCCCTCCTCTTCTCTGTTTTTTAATGAATCAGTTATGACAACCCTGGTCAGCAGCAAAATTCATGTTGAAGCAGTTGATATTGCATCAGACACAGCTTACTAACATTTCATGCCCTTACTTTCATCCTTTTGGATTTCCTTTTTTGTTTCCTTGTCCATGCCTCAATATATCAGATCCTGAAGGTTGAATGGGCTGAGGAAATAGGAGAGATGTAATTTGCTGGAAGAGTAGACAGCTTTATCTGACCAGACCATAAAGATGGAATGCAAAACTGGACAATCTTGTGGACATACAGACTTCAGATGGTTTTCACAGCCCAGGTGACAAGATTTTTGCATCCTAAAACTTGATAATTTACTCCATCTTTAGCAGGAAATCTAGGCAAGTGTTATATTTTTCTATTGAGCTTGTTTTTCTCCATCATCTTAGAAAGTAAGCATCAAACACCTTTGCTTTACTTCCTTGTGCTTTTAATTCCATCTTTAGTTGTCTACAGTTGGTTTCCTTTCTGTCTGCTGTGTGACTTGGGGTCTTTGACTACCTTAAGACCCACTGTTGACCCTCTTCTTGATGTCAAATTCAAATTTCCATTCACTTTAATGACACATACAAAGACTAACGTCTTTGCTCCTTTTGTTCTCCTATCTCTACAGCTTCAAATCTCTCCATTTCAGACTTGGGAGCTGTTTCTTTGGGAATGTCTCATAAAATTTGATGCGGATGTCACATGAGTGTAAGGTTATATTCCTTATGCAAGGTAAATAGCTTTTGGCATTTGTAACTCAGAGAAAAAATCCAATTGCATTGAAAGTCAGATTTAGAAACTCAGCCTGAAATTTTAATGCAGGCAATTAAATTCCACTATTAGCATTTTGAGATTAATGGTACAGTGAAACAGGGCTACTCTTTGTGGCTCATTCTACTAAAATTAAATTAGAGTCATAATATGAACATATGGAAGCAGTTCCCTTCATGTATATTTAAATTCAATATTAATATTTAACACTTATATTCAGGGCTATGATTTTTCAGTCAAAATATGGCAAAGATTGGAGCAAAACCTTCCACTGCTGCAATTCTAGGAGCAGTTATTAATTTCAGTGTAATTAATGTGGATTTAAAGCTGAAGCCAACAGGAATGCTCCTGGTAGCAAACTGCCTATGCATCAGTTTTAAATTTAGACTTTAACACCTTGTGGTTCACTTTTTGTTCTAATGTGCCATTCACAAAAATGTTATCTCATTTTAAGAAGAAGAAAAAAAACTTAAATAGAAAATGAGTGGAATGGAGTAACAGTCTGTACTACCAGCCAGCAAATTCGCAACAGCTGAGCCTTATACCAGACTGTTGGAATAAGTTGCAATCTGCTGGAGAGGAGGCTGTATCCCTTGGCTGATGTTAAATGGCACTGTGAATGCCTAGCTCTGTCCAATTATGTTTCCATAAAGCTGATTCTTGAGCAAATCATAATTTCAGGGTGTTGATCCACCTCTCGTTATCTCCTCCAGGACAAGGTGGGAATGGGACACCGTAGCCCTGCAGTTGCAGTGAAGTTGCCAAGAAGTATCACCAGCAGGGCGAGGGAGAGGATTGTCCTGCTGTATAAGTTTGGAGCTGGCTTCCCAGCAAGTCTCCAAGACCCAGCAAAAGCCTTTTCCCTCCCTTCCCCTTTGGGCAAAGGAAAAAAAACTATAGAAGCTGAAAGAAACCAAACCCAACAGAATTATACAAATATATATATATATTTACATATATCACAGTTATATACAATGAGAATACTACATACAACCCCAAAAAGGGAAAGGGGAAAGGGAAGAGGGGAAAAAGGGACAAAACAGGACAAAACCAAAACAGATATGCACAATCGAAACCTGGGAACTAGCAAAATAAAGAACTAGCAAAATGAAATCTCAATACTTCCCTTGAGAAGACAGACTAATGCCACGCCACCAGACTGCTTCCCGGATTGGAAAGAGAAACAACAGGCCTGACTAGGCCTCACTCCCACACAAGCATAGCTGGCCGCAGGGAACCTGTTGCCTCCAGAACTCCCCAGAAGAGAAGAGAGCGTCAATCCCTTCTCCCCTCATGTTTATACCTCTGTTTACGTAAAGGGATAGAATGGAATACTTCCTTGGTTACCAGGAAGGAAGGCCTAAGACTCAAAACCATTACACCCGCTCTGCTCCGCACTGGGGCGGCCTCACCCGGAATATTGTGGGAGTTTTGGGCACCACAATATAAGAAGATATTAAGCTCTTAGAGAGCATCAAAAGGAGGGCAACAAAGATGATGAAGGGCCTTGAAGGGAAGCCATGTGAGGAGCAGCTGAGGGCACTTGGTCTGTTCAGCTGGAGAAGAAGAGACTGAGGGGAGACTTCATTGCAGTTACAACTTCCTCTTGAGGAGAAGAGGAGGGACAGATCTTTGCTCTGTGGTGACCAGTGGCAGGACACCAGGGAATGAAGTTGTGTCAAGAGAGGTTTAGGTTGTATATTAGAAAAGATTCTTCCCTAAGAGGGTGGTTGGGCACTGAATAGGCTCCCCAGGGCAGTGGTCATGGCACCAAGATTGACAGAGCTCAAGAAATGTTTGGACAATATTCTCAGGAACATGGTGTGACCCTTGGGGATGGTTCTGTGCAGGGCCAGGAGTTGGACTCGATGATCCTTGTGGGTCCCTTCCAACGCGGCATATTCTGTGATTCTGTGGTTCCATGAATAATTCCTCCCTTTTCCCATTCATTTCCATACCATTCTGAGCTTCTCAATTTAAAAGAATGGATTAACATCTCCCACATGTGGCTGGCACTGAAATGGAGACCTTTTAATCATCAGGGATTCTTCTCACACCTGTCACCACTCAGACACACCTACGTGTCCTGTCTCTTTGCTGTTGATTTTGGTGGTTGTTTGAATTCATAAATAACAGTTCTGGATTCATCCTTGAGAGAATAACTCAAACCCCTGTGTTTTGAAATTGATATACTGAGAGGGTAGTCATAAACTACAAAAAAGATGGAGCTGTCAGCCTGTGAGTTTGGGACTGTAGCTGATGGAGCTTGTGCAGTTGCTGAGTTGTGTATTCAGGTATGCTAAAACCTCAGAGCTTTGGAAGGTGTGGGTTCTTGAAAAGGCAGCTCTTTGCAAACATTTGTAATTAAAAAAACCCCTGGTGTTGAGAAGTCCTCATCTTCACTGCTATTCACAAGTATAAAAAAGGTTGAAAGCAATTTTGGCACAATGTGGGGAATTGAGTCCTTCCTTTTTCTTTCTTTTTATGTCAGACTATATTTACTGTGGATTTCACGTGCTTGTAGTCTACACATATTTTGCTTTCCAAGTTTACAATTATCTCTGAAAGATACAAAACCTGTTTACTCTTAAAGAAAATTACCCTACCATTAGCATGACTTGCTTCTAACATATGAATATTGCTGTGTTAACTTAAACTAGCAAAATAAGAAAAAAGACAATCCATTTATTCCTTATTCTTGTTACTTTTACTGGATATCCAGATTTTTAATGTGCTCAAGTAGGACTGTTCTTTTTTGCCTAATAACAAACAATTCTCGAAACAGAGGAAATATAGAATGCAGTTAAAACCCCATCTTTTACCTAAACACCTGTTGGTTTTTGTTTGGGGTTTTTTTTCAAGTATTTATCCAGCACTGGAAAAAAAATGTGGTTTTGCAGGGCAATGTGGAATGACCAAATAATCCACAGACAATTAGTGACAGGTAAATAATGACAGCAGCACTGGCAACAGAAAGGCAGTTAAAGGATATTATAAAAATTGTCTTCTTAATGATCTCATCATCTCAGGAACAGGCTGAGAGAGCTGAGGCAGTTCAGCCTGAAGAAGTGAAGGATTTGGGGAGATCTTATTGTGGTGTTCCAGCACTTCCAGGGTGCTTATAAAAATGAGGAAGATGGCCAATTTACATGGGCATTTAGTGACAGGCTAAGAGGGAATGGCTTTAAGCTGAAAGAGGGCAGTTTTAGATGAGATATAGGAAGAAATTCTTTACTCAGAGGTGGATACATGAAGGAGACTGTGACCCTGTGGGAGGCCCAAGATGGAGCAGGGTCTTGCCAGAGACCTGAAGCCTGTGGAGAGGGAAGCCCACGCTGGAGCAGGTTTGTTCCAGGTAGGACTTGTGGCCCCTGTGGGGCACCCACGTCGGTACAGCTCATTGGTGAAGGACTGCACCCCATGGAGGAGTGACCCACAGGACAGCAGTTTGGGAAGAACTGTTGCCCCAGGGATGGACTCACATTGGAGAGGTCCATCAAGGACTGTCTCCCATGGGAGGGACCCCACAGGAGCAGGGGAAGGACTCCTCTCTTTGAGCAGCGGCAGAAACAACCACTGACCGCAACCCCCATTCCCTGTCCTCTTGCACCGCTGGGGGGCAGGAGAGAGAACATGGAAGGAAGGAGGGGTGGGGGGAAGGTGTTTTTAATATTGTTTTATTTCTCCCTCTTTGGATCTTATCCTGTTAGTAATAAATTTCAGTACTATCTCCACTTTGAGTCTGTTTTACTCGTGAAGGTAATCAGTAAGTGACCTCTCCCAGCTTTAAACTCAACTCATAAATCCTTGGTTGGCTTTTTTTCTCTCCTCTGTCCAGTTGCAGAGGGAGAGTGAGAGAGTGGCTTTAGTGGGTACCTGGCATCCGGCTAAGGTCAAACCACTACACACTTCTCCCAAACTCAGTCTCAACATCCCTTGCTTTCTTGTGCTCAGACCCTCCTACCCTCTTCAGCAAGGTGACAACTCCTTGCTGCTTGCTTGTTTGTTTCTTCTGCACCTGGCTTCTACTGATCCCCTGCCTGAGTGTGGGTGCTCCATGGGTTGTAGGTTCTCTTTGGTGTTCCCCCATGGTGTGGGGCTTCCATGAGCCCCCATCCCCCAGGGTTATCACCCCTCTGGATGCCTAATTCCAGGTAGACTGCAGTCCTGAGCTATTAGAGAATGGCGCTGTGAGGCCACTGGCCAATTTCAATCAGAGCATCTCCAGCTGATCCCATCAACCTGGAGAGGTCCAGTCTCTACAGTACGCCCCGGCTTTGAGCTTTCTCTCCGTGGACTAATACATGTCATTGTTTTAAAGCTTCAAAAATATTTTTTTTCTTTGTAGCTCCTTTATTTTTAATTAGATTTCTGTCTTCTGCATGACTCAGTTATATGTGCCGTTCAATGTGTTTGATGTTTATAAGTTCTTTCTTTCTGCTTTTGCTTTCACTGCAATTACTCTCTGACTTATCTGAATTATCAAAGTAATTAATGCAGCAATTATTAAATAAACCAAAATGCATAGTTTTGAAAATGTTTCCTGTCTTTGAAACTACACTGTCCTAAATATTAGTTATATTTTAACTTTTATCACATTTTTTTTAGTCTCTTTGTAAGATCATTTTTTTCTTAAAATTCAAGGGAAGAGGAAAAAAATTTGCAGTAGGAACAGCACACCACAAATCTCCTTTTCCATTGACTCTCAGACACCAACATATCCTGATTTTTTCCAATGTTACAGTTGATTTCAGCAGGTGAAGGACAGAGCTCATGCACCAGCATTGTACCTCATTTGCCACAAGGAGAGCAGGGAGCACGTTCTTTATTTTGGATTGAATGTTTAATGGGTTGCCTGCATTTCGTTTCCTTAAGGGACTTCAAAAATCATGAGCTGAAGTTAGTTCAATTAGTCATGAAGGCTGTTTGAAAACATCTTTGGGTCTTCCTTTGTGTTGGCATCAGAGCATATCAGGACAGCACCAGCTGCACTCGTGAGGAGTACTGCTTGATCTTAGGAGAAGTTAATATAGTAAATCCACATACCAAAAATTTGGACTGAATACTCTCTCCATACATAAACACTTCCATGAATTCATGTCAAAACAAGCACGTCAACTTGAAACAAAAATAAATCAAAAACCAACGCAACAACAACAGTAAAAAAACTCAAACAAAAACAAACCCCAAAGCCAGACAACAATTTGTTTTAAATTGATAAAACATTGACTTTGGGATGAGAACCATCCAATTTGAAATTATGTGGTGACCTTAATTCTGCTTGAGTAATAATTTATTGGATAGTTGTTTCTTTTAAAAATTCTAACTGTTGTAGGTACTGTAGGTAAATATTAGAATTAATTTTGTTGATGTTATTTTATATAATTACTATTTTAATACTGTTGTTATTATTGGAATTAAAGAAACTGCCAAATCTACACACAGTCATGGAATTACTTTTTCCTGTAATTTAGATTCTGAATTTTCTCTTACTATAAATGCCAGTAATATAAATGTATAATATAACATAATAATATATGAAATACATAATATAAATATATAACATAAATGTACATTCATATGCTATGTCATATAAGTCTGTTGTGTGCTGTTCATGGCAAACCTTGTCTGCAGCTGATTACAGGTGTATACATGGCAAAATTCAAGGGATGGGAGAAAAAAACCCTTTTTTTTTCCCCGCTGTGGATCAGTTTACAGTCACCTCAATAACACACTTTCCATGGATCTTGTCCCAAATGAGTATAGTATTTCTTTATGAACTGTTACACTGAAGAACTGCTTGAGTGTGCCTGTATTGAAGGATTTTTTTTTGTTTCTTTCAAGAATTCTCCTTATCTTGAAGGAGATACAAACCTTTATTAAAGTTTCATAGGTTTATGCTTTTCAAATCTTGAAATGATTAATAAATTCTAAACTTGCTGCCAGTTCTAATAGACATCACCAGTGCAACAGACCAGGCTCTTCAGCTCACATTTATAAGCTTCAAATCAGAATGTGAGGTCAGATGCACTTGCAGGGAAATTTTTTCTAGATATACTTTCATTAGCTCATGTTAATAAAAAGGAAATAGTAGCAGCAACCTAGACACAGTGGAATCCGGTAAAATTACAGGAATGTGAATTAAAGACACAGAACATAATCTTTTGGGACATATCTGATTTCACTATTATATTTTGTTCTTCTTCAGTTGTCAGAATCTTAAATGTTTCTGTTAGCAGTTAATTTGGAACATCCAACTGAAGATCTTAAAAAAGAGACTAAGACACTGATCTTTTAATTCAAGACTTTTTTTCCTGTCTTCTTTTAACTCTAACTGGAATATTTTTGAAACACTATTCTTTTGTTAGTTTCTTTGTTTACTTGCCTTTTTGTTATGGAGATGTGACTGGTAGAGATCACAGAGGCTTCTTTTTTCACTACAGGGAAGCAAAACTTGCCCTACAAGACCACAGAGTGTTTTGTATTTCTTCCTTTGTGCTTGATGATTGTCTTAGTCAAGTCTACCACAGTGGTGGCACAGGGACTACCTGAAAACTTTCTCTTTCTGAACTAACAACAAACAAATGGAAAAGTGGTTAAAGCATTATTCTGATAGTCCTTTTCTGTAGATGCTGGAGGGCACTGAAGCTCCTGTCTGAGTCTGGTCTCTCAACAGGCTCTGTAGAGGATGCATGAACAACCTTAGGTAAAGGACAGTGGTCTGAAGTGGTTGAGAAGATTTTGAGTGCAATGACTTGAATAACCACATTACCCACTATTAAGTTGTAAACAAAGGCACATATTAAATGCCGATGGAGGTAGGCTTTTCTACTTAGTGATGTTCAGTCTGTGGTTTGAGGACATGAACTACTCCTAAACCACCACAAACTGAGATTAGAAATGTAAATTCATTGGCATGATACAGCATTCAGCACACAGACATTTGCTTGAGGAGTCTGTAAATCCCCTTGCAATTGTTTGAGGGTCCCTAAATTATCACCATTGCTGGATATTCACACTTGCATATTTCACACCTGTTCTGTTTATGCAGAGACAGTGATCAGCATGAAACACGAGGGCTGCCAAAGGGCCCTCTGCACTGCAGGCTGTGCAGTAGATCTTTCTGTCTGACATCTTTGTATGACACATTTATGCCCGGAGCTCTGGCTATTGTGTTTTTTCCCCTGTGGACAGTGTACATATAAAGGCATGCAGTCCTGCCAGACACCTGGGAGCAGAAGTGGTGGCCCTTTCCAGGCTGTGGACATGGATGCAATGGTCACTCCTGGTGGCACAGGTGCTTAGGTTGCAGGAGAGGAAACCAAGCTGCTCACAGAAGTGCTTTTCCCCTGAGCACTTGATGAAGAAGCAGATAACTCCTCTTTGGTTTAGCCTATGAGCTATAAATGCCTCCCAGTCCTTACTGGCAGCAGTGATTTCCTGCTGGGATTTACCTTTATCTTCCCCACTTTGTACAGGGCAGGACTGAACTCTTTGCCTCTTTTATCTGTCTGAAATGTGAAACAGTTACCAGATGTATTTGCCTTTGCTACTCATATTTCCTGCAGAATTGTTTCAAAAAGCTCAAAATTTTAGTGAATAAATAAGTAAAATACTTTTTGCTTTTGCTTTTCATCATATAGTGTAGGAGCAGGTGTTCAGCGAAAAGCCCCAAAGATAACCGTGGAATTCAGCAAGAGACCTTGGGGCCTGAGCAAGAGAGAAAAAGAGCTGCTAACTCTGCCAAAGTGAGACAAGTATGCCTGAGACAAGTGAGCCACGTATGCCTGAGACAAGAAGCAATTCTGAAGCCAAAAGACTGTTTATAGTAATTCCATTTAGGGACTATATATTGGTCAGTTAACAAGTATGTTGCAATTTGGCCCATGAAGAGTTTGAATAGTTTGAAAAATGTGTAGTTATGTGATGGAAAGTTCTGCGCATTCTTCTCACCCTGTAATCTGTATATCCCTCCGCCAAGTATGATAAATTGTAGCAATTACATGTGATAAATGTTTTTTGGGGGATTCTGTTTGCTGCAGCAGAAACAGAGCTACACTATGTCCTTGTAGTACTTTTTAGGCGTCACATTATAGGATGGGAAGTGTGAGGACCAGGAACAGGCCCAGTGAGCCACACCAAGGTTCAAGCACTGGTACCTCACCTGAGCTGTAGGGCAGCCATGGCTTTGCCTGACACCATGTCTCTTTTCTACTTGCTTCAAAATATAGTCCTCTCAGGTTGGACTAAAAAGACAATTTCAAAAGTTAGGATTTTCTCCCATTGCAAATACTGAAATTTTGTGCTCTATCAAGTTTTCTGCTGGAGAAGAGAGACTTGGAGCCCTTTAACAGAATTTGCTTTGCATTCACAGGAGGAATGTGCTATATACCTATTGATTTTCTTTCTTTATCCAGAAGAGGCTGACACCAGAAATTTTCTATTCAAGTATTCATTGCTAGCAAATTCTTTAGTCATGAATACAAAACAGTTTTATTTTTAGCTTTCAGCAGTGATTCCCTCAAAAATTCCCTTTCAGTGCAGTTTTGTCCCAAACCTGTATTTTGTCACTCAGCAAATTTTGTTGCTGCTGAAAAATCGGAAAATTCTTTGAGATTGTTTTAATCATCTTCATGTTCTTGTATCAGATAAATACAGAGTTTCTTTTCCCTTATCTGTAAAATCACTACAACTTTTAAACCATTCTGAAGACATCTAAAGAAGTGCCACTTGAAGCTTTTATCATGGTATGTAGATAGTGCAATCTGAAGATTAAACAAACAATTTTCGCCGGGTCCTCAGAACTACGAAATCAATTCCCAGCTCCTGGAAGTGCTTTAGCTGTTTTGTGGAAGTCAGATGGGACCATAATGGCTGAACACCACTGCTCCTGTCGTGTCTGTGCATAGGTACAAAGAATTGCTCAGCAGGCAGAGGCTGGACACACAGTCACTGGGAAATAAAACCAAGGCTGCTGTCTCTGAATAGCTCCACGGGCTGCCAAGGTTTCCAGCCAGATGCCTGCTTTGCTAAGGAAAAATTCTCTTTAGATATTTACTAATGGGCCTTCCCTCATAGAGGAAAAAGCAGAGACAGTGGCTGGATATATTAAATTTCAGAGTCTATGAAATAATTTGGCTGAGCATCAACATCTATTAGTTATTGTTAGCCATGTAAAAAACACTGTTTATCTCTAATGTGGAATAAATAACTCTTTCAGAAAAAGTAATGATGTGAAATGCTTTCAGAGAGCTGGAAGAAGTAACAGAATTCTAATTGAATTCATTGTTTTGTGGGGTTACTAACAAAAAAATATAGTCTTGATAGAAATTTTGTAGAAGATTCATTAGTACTTTAAAGAGATTTTTGGCATTTTTCATTGACATGCTATCTTAACTGCAGCAAAAAAAGCTTGCACTATCTTCCATTAACAGTGTTATAGTTCATATAATCAAGAGCTAAAAACAATACGCAAATGTAGGGTTTGAGCAGTAATGAATGCTTTTAGTTACCACTGTCTTGCACAGAAGTAGTGGGGTAAATAATCTATAATGGGTATGTTCTGGGAGAACAAGTCTTTGTCAAGGAAATGCTTGTTGCTACAGAAACTTAATGTTTTTTTCATAGCAAGTAGGTTTTGGAAGAAAATAGCTCACATGACCTTTGAAATATGTTTCTCCCTTTCTGAAGTGCACCTCAGTGTAGCGTCCACGTGGATGCTGCCCTTATATGATAAGGAATAACTACACGCTCTCCGGAGCTGGTGGAATCAAAGAGCCTTTATTTGAATTTCCCGCACTCTTTTATATCCCATAACCATGTGATCCCTTTGCCCAATGGGGGCTGTGAACCTCGACGCATGCTCCTTGGGCCTCTCTGCCCTGGTACATCCCTCTGTACCTCAGACACGCCCCTACATCACCCCCCTCTAAATTATTTAAGAGGATCACAAAAACAGTGCAAAACAACAGTGCAAACAAACATAACAGTACTTGTAAACTACCAAAGCTTGCAGTGACCCAGCACACTGCTTGCCTTGGCCTCTTATGCTTCTAATGTAAACCTTTTCAAAACCTTCTTATATTCCTAAGGGGTAGTGCAACTTGGAGAAATAACTTTATTAACTTAAAGGCCTTGGCCTAACTGTGCAAACTTATAACTTTTATTAACTTGAGGGTTTTAAATAACTGGGCGTTCAACTTTATTAAGGAACGGGCTAAGCTTAGCAAAACTATCTTATCTTAAAGTGACCTTGTGGCTGAGGTAGTGTTTATTGTGAGGTGTCTTGTGTTTCAATATTTGTGCAGTCATACAGCACATATTCATTCACACATCATTCGCTCGACGGCCATCTTCCATTCATCATACACACACTCATGAATTTTTTATTGACTGCTTTTTGCCACATTGGTCGTTCCTAAGGGTAAACCTGAGGTGTAAACATAACTCTTTCATAACTTCTGCATTACTCTGGTTCTTGCTGATGTGAACGTGTACCTAGGTAGGGCCTGACACACCTGGAAGGAATCCATTTTAGCTCTTTCCCTGCACCCACACAGGCATAACCCCTCCCCCACGTCACAAGATCTAGTGGTCCCGTCCACTGTCCAGAAATCAGATCCTTTACCATGACCGGTGGTTTGGGAGAGGCAGGCTCCTGAGGCCTGGATTGCCTTTCGTACTTACTCTTTTCCGTGCTGTCACAATTTAAAAAATTGATAACATACATTGCTTTCCACAGCCGTTCTTGTGGGCTATCCAGGTTCCCCCCCTTTTTTTGTTTTTCAAGCATTTCTTTCAGTGTGCGGTGTGCCCTTTCAACAATTGCCTGACCGGTTGGTGAGTTTGGGATGCCTGTGACATGTGAGATTCCCCAGTCTGACAGGAAATCTCTTACCTTTTCTGAGATGTATGCTGGTCCCTTGTCAGTTTTTATTTGTTTTGGGGTACCAAGGGTGGCAAAACAACTGAGCCGGTGTCTTATCACATCCTTGGCCTTTTCCCCTGTGTGTGCTGTGGCTGTTATGTACTGTGAATGTGTATCTACTGTTACATGTACATATTTCAGTTTGCCAAATTCTGGGATGTGTGTAACGTCTGTTTGCCAGATCTCATTAGCTTTTAACCCTCTAGGGTAAACGCCTTCCTGAGACGGCATGGGTGTGATTTTTTGACAGTCTGGGCATGACAGGATGATGTCTCAAGCCTGATTGGTTGTTATTGGGAATTGTCTTTTTAGAGAGTGAGCATTCTGATGGAAAAATGAGTGAGACAATTTTGCTTGCTCTAAGACTCTGGGTATGGTGTTAAACATTGCTGCTCTGTCAGCTTCCCTGTTCCCGTCAGCTATGGGTCCTGGCATGTCGGTGTGTGACCTTATGTGCATAATATAGAAATCAAACCTCCTGTGATTAACAAGAAACCAAATAGAACGCATTTCAAACAACAAGTGTGGGTTAGAAACCTCTCGAAGAAACGAACCTTCAAGGCGCGATACTAAACCTGCAGCATAACAAGAATCAGTAACAACATTAACAGGTTGCTCAGAAAATTTCTCCAGGGCAATACAGATGGCAGCCAGTTCCAGAACCTGTACAGAACCTTGGTTCCTGGTCTGCCCCTCCTGTTCCCATTGTCCGGTATCGGGGTTTACCCAAGTCACTGCAGCTTTTCGTGTCCTCCCAGATGCATCTGTGAAGACCGTAAGGCCTTCTACTGGTTCATGTTTGCATCTGGTTGTGGCTTTTAAAGGTAAATTACCTATTTCTGCCCACAATCTGTGTTTAGGGAGATGAATGGAAATATCACCGTCAAAGCCTGACAAGGCAGCTTGGAATCCCATGTCCTCAGCCAGCATCCAATCCAAATTGTCCTTCGTAGCTGGAATGTAGATGGTAGCAGGGTCCCTTCCGTCCAGTTCCTGCAGTCTTGCTCTGCCTTTAATGACAAGCTTTGCAAACATCTCATTAGCAGTCCACACAGTTTTAGGTGGTGTATGGGGCAGAAACAGCCACTCTAGAATTTGCAGTGGGTCTTTTTCAGTCTGATCCCACTGGAACAAAACTGCAAATGGCTGGTACCTGCTGGGAACGAGGGCCAGGCAGGTTTGGAGTTCAGGATTTCTCCTTCTGCCTTGCCTGCTTTCTATTGCCCTGGCACAAATGTCTAACGCCTGTCTGGCCTCTGCAGTCAGAGCTCTGTTAGACGTTAGATTGGAGTCCCCTTTTAGCAGCTCAAACAAAGGGTGTAGCTCCTCTGTGGTTAAGCCTAAAACAGGCCTCAACCAGTTGATAGCCCCCAAGAGTTTTTGCAACTCGTGTAAAGTTAAAATGTTTTTTACCTCGAGCTGCAGTGGCTGTGGGGAGATTTCCTGCTGCGTGATCCTCCATCCAAGGTATGTCCAGGGCTGCGATCGCTGGATCTTTTCTGGCGCGACCTGTAAGCCTGCATCTTGGATAGCATGTTTTAGAGCAGTAACAACAGTTTCTAGTTCATTTTCTGTGGCCGTGGTAATTAAAATATCATCTATGTAGTGATAGATGATGGCAGAGGGGAAACGCTTTCTGATGGGATGAATAGCGTTTGCCACTACTGTCTGACATATCGTAGGACTATTTCTCATGCCCTGAGGGAGAACAACCCAATGGTACCTTTGCATAGGTTGTGCATTGTTCAAGGCTGGGATGGAAAAAGCAAACCTTGGCGCATCCTCAGGGTGAAGGAAGATGGTAAAAAAGCAGTCCTTTAAATCAATTACCATTAGAGGCCAGCCCGCTGGGAGCATAGAGGGTGAAGGCAGTCCTGGCTGCAATGCTCCCATGGGCTCTATGACTGCATTTACTGCCCTTAAGTCCTGCAGCATTCTCCATTTCCCACTTTTCTTGGGAATGCAAAAGACAGGAGTGTTCCAGGGGCTAGTTGTGGGCACAATATGTCCTGCTTCCAGTTGCTCCTGTGCAAGCTTTGTTAATTGCTCCAGCCGTTCCTTTTTCATAGGCCATTGGTCCACCCAGACTGGCTGCTCGCTTTTCCAGACCAGCTTAATGGGTGTTTGGGACGGCTGACCAATGGCCCCTATTGAAAAACCTGGCTGCTTGCAGGAGGAATTTGCATCACTGTGCCAAACTGCCCAAGAACATCCCTTCCCCACAGTGTACAAGGAATGGGGGCAACAAAAGGAGCTACCTTGGCCGATTGTCCTTCCGGGCCCAGGACAGTGAGTACTTGGGCACTCTGTCTGGGCCTTTGTGTTCCTCCCACCCCCTGAATGGTTGCAGCTGGGCAAACAGTGGGCCAGTTAAGTGGCCACTCGGAGTCCTTTATGATGGAAACATCAGCTCCCGAATCCACAAGGCCTGTAAATCGATGCCCATTCACCTGGCATGTCATGAGCGGCTGTGTGGATGTAATGGCTGTTGCTCAGTAAACTTGTGGTGTTCCTGTGCTACCGAAAGCTCCTGAACCCCGCTCCCCCTCCCCTGCAGGCGACGCGCTGTAGAAGGGGATTAGTTGGGCAATTTTCTGTCCCTTTGGGATGAAACAGGGGGGTGAAGGGGTCCAGGCCATGATCTGAATCTCACTATGAGAGTCTGAGTCTATTACTCCCGGCAGCACAAACAAACCCATTCGCGTAGTGGAGGACCTTCCAATCAATAGTGCATGCACTCCTGGGTTAAGGGGACCCCAAAACCCAGTTGGAATTAGCACTACCTCGGTGGATGTTATGAAGACAGAGTCCCGGTTGGATAGATCCAGCCCAGCGCTGGCTGCGGTGGAGGGGCACAAAGCGCTGGCAGGGGTGGGGGGGCACAGATTGCCGGCCTGTTCCCTTGTGTCGCATATGTTTGTTGTAGCGGGGCGTGCGACAACGCCCCTCGTCTCCCGTTTTTTGGCACCCTCCTTGCTTTTGGGCGCCTGTGGGGGGCTGCTTCTATGGGTCTCCTGGGACATTCTCTTTGGAAGTGGTCGGGCGCACCGCAAGTGTAACAACCACTCCTGGGTCTGGCTCCCTCCTGTACTCTTAGCTGAGCACTCAGTGCTACTGCTAACGAGTCAGTTTGGTGTCCCACTGAGCCGACCCCTTGGCAGGCACGAACCAGCTCTGCAATGCTGCAGCTCTCCCGTTTAGGAAGAGCCTGCAATGCTCTCTTACAGTCTGGGTTCGCGTTTTCGAAAGCCAGTTTCCTGCAAAGTATGTCTCTGGCTTCGTCACTTTCAATCTGCCTATCTAGGGCAGACTGCAGCCGGTCCAAGAATTGGGAGTATGGTTCTGTCGGGCATTGCATTATTCGCGTGAACGACAAATTAGTGTCTCGGTCGGATGTGGGAAGTGTCCTCATGGCTCTCATAGCGTGTTTTGCTATCACCTCATACACTTCCTTATTGTACCTAGATTGGGCATCTATCGACCGATAATTACCCTCCCCGGTTAGTTGGTGTGTGGTAATGCCTGCTTGTGGGTCATTTGCATACACAGAACAATTCTCCCGAAAGTCGTTCAGCCACACGTTGTACTGTGTATTGGTAAGACTTATTCTTAAGATAGTCTTCCAATCATGTGGCATGAAAAGGTAGGTGGAGCTTAGTGTGTCTAAAAATGCCAGGGTGTTAGATGAAGACGCGCCGGTTTCCCTTATTATCTGCCTCAATTCCTTTGTTAGTTCATGTGGCACAGGTTCGAACCGGCGGCTATTGCATGGACCAATGATGACTGGGCATGCATTAATCACTTGCAAGTCTCCCACCCGTATTGCCTCCTCTCGACACAGACTCCACCTATCATTCGACCCTCCCCCAGTTGCTACCTCGCTCCTTCCCGACGGAACTATAGCTAGCTCCTCCCCCTCCTCCCATCCCCACTCCTCCCCCCCCGTGGCTCCGGCTATCTCGGTTCCCGGTGAGGGGGTGTGGGCAGGTGTCGGAGGCGGCGAGGGGGCGGAGTTACCTCCCCCCTCGCGCCTATGGGTGGGGCGGGGTGGCGCAGGGGGTGGGAGAGACGGGTCAGTTCCCGGGCCATTTGATGGGCAAGATGGCGGCGCCCATGCGGGTCCACGTGGGCGGCGGTCATCCGCGGGACGGGGGGCGAATCTGCTGGGTTTCCCCCCCGGTCGCCGTAACGGAGCCCTGTGCGGCCATCCCATGAACGGGGATCTCACATCGCAGGCTCCGTTTCCTCCCGATGGCCCGTGTCCCTCCGGCTGTGGGCTTCTGACTCCGTACTTAAATCACGAACGCTTCCCATTCCCCCCCCCACCGGACTTTGGGCGTTAGTGTCCCTACGCCTAAAAGTTGGGCGGCTGTTGTTAACAGTATTATTCGGGGGGTGCGTGCTGGTGTTATACGCTTGTGTGGTGCGCTCGTGGACTCTGTGCAGTGCAGACATTATTATCTGCCACGCTGGGAAAGCTCTAATGGCCTGGGGGTCTCCCCCCTCGGCTGTGAGCTTTATGACTTTCCCCAGTTCTTCCCATATGGGTATATGTAGGGCTTTTGCCAGCTGCAGTTCGGGGACAGCTGTCTGAGTAAAGCGCACAAGCTCCGTGAGTTCTGCCCGTGTGGCTTGCACATTGTATGGTCTGAGAAGTATTGCCAGTGCATCTGCGTCTTGTGAAAGTGTGGTGGAGAAAAAAATTCCCATTTTACCTTGTCTCGGCGCTTGAACGCACGTGGTCTGAAGTTCCTTTGTGTGGTGGCTGGCTACTCCCGGTTCTGGTCGGCTGGTTTCCCCGGTTCAGCGGTGGCGGCGGCACGGCGCGCTCGGTCGGCGGCGCTGCTGGAACGGCGGGGCTTCTCGCGGCTTGGCGGTGGCGGCGGCTGCGGCGGCGGCTGCGGTCCCTCTCGGCGCGGCGGCTCGCGGCTCGGCGGCTCGGCGGCGGGCGCGGGGTATTTCTCCTCGGCGGCGGCTGCGGCGGCTCGGCTCGGGCGGCGGCGGTCCTTCTCCTCAGCGCAGCGGTGGCTTAGGGTCTGCGGGGCTCGCTAGGCGAGGTAGGGTCGGGGTGCTGCGGGACGCGGTCGCGCAGGGTTCCCCCGGCCTCGCGCGGCTTGTAGGCGGGCGCGGGGCCGGTGGATGAGGCGGGCGCGTACAGCAGCGGCGGGCGGCGTGGAGCTGGGGGCTTTCTGCTAGGCAGACGGCCAATGCGGGGGTCCGGGCGGTGCGGCTGGGGTGGTGCGGGCAGCTGCGGTGCCGGTCCGCGTGGCTGTTTCAGCCGCGGCGGCGGGCGGTGGCGAGGCAGAAGCTTCCCCGTGGTTTCAGCGCAGCTCGCGGCTCGGGGGTCCGGGCTGCGGTCACGCTGCCGGTCGGGGAGCAGTTCTAACCGCGCAGGCTGCCTTTCAGCTCACTCACCGCTGCGATGTTGTTTCGGTCCCTCTCCGCTTTCTCCGGTGCCTGCCCAATCCGATCTCTCGGCGATTTCTTCTTTCTTCTTTCTTCCCGTTTTTCGTGCACTAACCTATCTTTTTTGAGCTCACTAACTTCGTTCCTTGGACTACCCCAAGGCAACGTTTACAGACGTCTATGTTTTTTTCGGTAAAGGACTCCCACTTTATAAAACTAAAGTGATAACCGGAAATCCACCGACAGTACCTGGTACAGGTTTATAAACTATCAGATCTAATGTAGATTCGGTCCCGCTGGGGCGCCAGATGTAGCGTCCACGTGGACGCTGCCCTTATATGATAAGGAATAACTACACGCTCTCCGGAGCTGGTGGAATCAAAGAGCCTTTATTTGAATTTCCCGCACTCTTTTATATCCCATAACCATGTGATCCCTTTGCCCAATGGGGGCTGTGAACCTCGGCGCATGCTCCTTGGGCCTCTCTGCCCTGGTACATCCCTCTGTACCTCAGACACGCCCCTACACCTCAGTATTAGCTTCTGGATCCATTTGTGAAAGATAAGCATCATTGCCCCCATGCATTATTTTTTGTTCTTACTAGGAATAAACTCAGAAGAGCAGACAGTGTAAGCAGACTGTTCAGATGTTCAAGGGTTCTCGGAAAAAGCACGCTTATCCTTGTTAAAACCTTGGAGATGATATAAATAGAAAAATCACAATTTCTCCTTTCTTTCTTTCTTTCTTTCTTTCTTTCTTAATTTCTTTCTTCTTTTTCAATAAGAGGTGTTCTCCTTCCTCTTGCCACAGACGTAATTTTTTCTTTTCTTTTTGCTTATTTTTTTCCGGACTAGAAAAGCTGCTCCAGTCTGCAGTAATGTGAATTTTCAGTTTATCTCTTCTTCTCTGATTTCAAAGCCTGCCTTTACTCACAGTGCAGTCTGTGGAATAACCCTCAATGTCCTCAGCTTAAACAAGCAGTAGGCAACTCTGTCTTTTCTATTTTCTCCCTAGTTGTCTTCTACCTGGATTCAGTCAGGTCTTTCCTCTCTGCAAGGCTCCTCTCTTTGTTCAGTGCACCACTGATTTCAGTCTAAGTCAATTTGCCTCAGTGGGCTCAGTAATTTTTTGCACTCAGGTCATATCCAGTGTCTTGGAGGAGCTGTATCAAGTCTGACAGATTATCCTGATCAAGACACCTTCTGTAAAGGTTTTATCTATCTCTTCTAGCAAGGTTTTATCCTACAGAAGGCAATAAATAGCAGTACTTCAGAACACAATGTCACAACCTGAAATAATTAATGAAAAAGAAGACAAAAAAACCTCCCCAAACTCCCCAAAAATCCAACACTGGGAATCCAATAAGCTTCCCACTGTGTCTTCAATGCACTGGAAAAACAGGGGTAGGAGCCTAAAAGTAATTTTGATTAGGGGACTAAGCCTTATTTCTGTTTATCAAGTCCACTGTGATACCAGATGCTTCAACCATCTTACTGAGACTGTAGGTTCCATGATTTCAGATATCCAAAGTGTTGGAGGAGGCACTGTGTTTGTAAATCTAACATGTGTTCTGTGAATTTAACCAGTTTAAGAGTACATATTTGGGGCACATGGGTGTGTATTTGAGACAATACACACTGAAAGAGGGAAATTCTGTATCTGTTAACACTATGTATTAATAAATCTCATCAAGCAATTATGAAAGGGCTTTGGAAAGGTAAAAACCCTTCTAATTCAAGTCTTATTTTGTGAAGCAAACCACTTTTCTTCACTTATTTGTGAAGAAAACAGAGACCTATTTTCACTTTAGCTCTTAGAAGCAAGAAGAAATTGATGTGTAATTTGTGCTTTACACACTGGCCACATAGTACAACAATGAGTACTGGAATAAAGAATGACATGCTTTCCAAACAACACAATGTTTGTCAGAAAGAATTTTGGTACCTGTAATTATTGCATTGTCTTCTATTGAGCTATGGTTGCTAGACTGGTGGTAAGGATGTGAGGTAAAACTATTTCCCATTCCCTTGCAGCACTGCCTAATTTTCCACTGGACCTTTCTGCCTCTTCACCATCGAGAGGGGTTTACTCTCCATCCACAGTCTCCTGTCCACATTATATCTGTGAAAGGTAAGAAATTATTTTACTGTTTTGTCTGAAAAATCTCCTGAATCTATCTCACTCCTTAGGGATAAGAGGCAGCTGAAATCTGTGTGATTTAGCAGGTCGGTGAGTTACCAGATATGCAGACTCATGGGGCAGAAACAAACTTATCTCTCCCAGAACACCTTCCTTTGGCAACTAAGGAATCCCAGGTTCACTTGAAAGTCAAATAAAAACAACATTCTTGAAATTGCAGTGATGCAAAAGCTGTTAATCTGTTAAGCATATAAACTTTCCGTATCTTTTAGAAGAGGCTTAAAAGACATCTTCTGTTTCATATTCATAACCACAGTGAAGAACACTTTAGCAGTCTACACTCTAAGGGTGTCCAGTAATGCCAGGAAACCTGAATTCCTCCCCCATGTAGGACCTGTAAGTGTGGCTGTAAGTGTTAATGAAAATAATCACATCTCTGGAAATTATTGCCAGGTTTTCAGGTGCTGAAGAGAACTGCCAACCAACTAGTCATTACTCATTCCCTCTAGGAAAAACAAGGGCAGCTTAATTTGACATGAAATTTGTATGGCATAGATGACCTTTCAATATGAATATGAACAACAGTGATGGAGAAATAGTGTAAACATGGATTATTAAATTATTGACAAGGTTAACAAATATTAGTTCATTTCACCTGGACATGTGTTCTAGCAAACAAGACAAAACAAAACTCATAGCTGAAGATCAGTCAAGATCAGGGCCTTGCTCTAATGCTCTCTTCCAGTTCTCTAGAAATATAAGCTCTTTTCCAAAGACTCTGTCACAGTCCTATGCCCACATCCTTCAATTTAACCTTGCCAATGAATCTGCATGGACCCACACTGACTCTAGAAATCCAAATGTACAAGAGTTAGATTTGAAACTTTGCAGCTTCTAAAACTTAAGTATAGCATTTTTATAACATTTTGACTTAAATTGCACACATAAAATAATTTAAAAAAATTATTCTGATCAATAGCTTGAACCAATGCATTCGGCAATGAAATACTTGGAAATATATGTTTATTGGAAGAAGTGCATGAAATTCTTATACTTTAAAATATTACTCTTTACAGAAAAAAAATAGGAAGGGAGATGATAACAACCATGACTAAAGTAAAATTAATCAATAACTGCTACATAATCGCATTTGCTACTGTTTCAGTTCAACCAGATATTTCACCCACCCCTACCTGTGGTTGTGCAGGCAATTAATATACGTAACTCATGCACATCTTTGCCACTTTTATAAGAACTGATCTCCAGGTAGAGAGATCTTGGTGCTTTCTTTCTTTGTTGTGTAAAAAAAGTCCATTTAAGGCTGGCATTGATGCATTATCTGTATTGACATTGCCAATTCATTTGACAACAGACTTTTTGATTGATTGGCAATAACAACTTGACACAAGGAGAGGATGTACTCTTATAGACCTTTCTTTCCTTGCTGTAGCACAATCTATTTGGTATGTCAGAATTTATTTTTACATCTATCCTTTGTTTTTAATGATTGTGGAAGACACATTGAAGGATGTGAGGAAAATGGATAAGCAACAGAGTGTGTCTTTACACTGAGGTTGTATGGGATGTAAGTAGTACAGAGCAGAATATTATCCTGCAACAGTTAAAACTCCTTACTTTGATCCTATCTCCCAGGACTATTTGAAACACAGATGTTCCTTCCAGTTTCTGCCTTTCTTTTTTTTACCTTAACATAGTGAAATACTGCTACAGGAAATCCTTAATTTGGGAAATCACTGATTATAAGAATAAGCCAGATGTTAGTAGGCATTAGTATTCATCATCAGTAGAAGTTTAATAATGGAAATTTTGTTTTATTTAGCTTCTCCACTGTGGAACCTTCGTCACAACTTGTGTAAAGAAACTCAATAGATTAAATGTCAGTGAACCTTGAGAGCAGTCTGTCTGGTTCCTGCCATTTTTCACTTCAGAGGATCTGAACAAGGCAATTAAACAAGTTGGAGCTGAAATCAAACTTTACCAGATCTTTACGGAGCTGCAAAAACGTCTTTTTGTTGTAGTTTCTTGTGAACGTGTTTGAATTGTCACAAAGTCCAGTAAATGGCTCCATTCTGTCACAGTCTTTTGGAGGCAGAAAAGGCTCATGGTACTGTTAAGCACAAAAATGACACAGTATGGTCATTAACATTTGTTTCACACACTTTCAATTTGTGGCCTTTAGAAACAGAGGAACTGTCAGTGAGTTCTTAAGACAGCTTTTACAAACTCAGGAAAATTATCAAGGTAAGTTGTTTTCTCTTTAATTAAAGATGTCTTCTCCAGTGCAATCACGCAGTATTCAGGAAAGAATTAAACTCCTTGGGCACTGTAGCTACATGTTACAGTGATGTTATAATGATGTGATAAAATACATGGATGCAGACCAAGATCAAATCCACTGAAGGATTTTCCAGTTTTAGTCTTATCTAGTGTAGTCAAACATCACTCCTCACATGTACAACTTTTTCATTTCAAATATTCATTTTCTCATCATTTCTGTGCTCTAACATGTTTACAAATATCAGAATATTTGCTCTGCACTGAAGTTCCACTTAGTTAACCATCTTGTTTAGGACAACCTGTGTGGCTAGAAGACAGTTTATTAGCAGGGCAAGAGAATTGTTTTCCTTCTTGGACAATGTGGTGAGACATTTATTTCATGTTCTGGGAAGTTTCTGCAGTTCAGAGCACCACCTTTCTGGTGTTACCAGTGTGTTATTATTTGGCCAGTTCAAATAAAGTGTCAACTTCCCCCTGAAGTTATTAGCGAAA
The DNA here is from genome assembly GCF_003984885.1 of Neopelma chrysocephalum. NCBI lineage: Eukaryota > Metazoa > Chordata > Aves > Passeriformes > Pipridae > Neopelma > Neopelma chrysocephalum. The sequence goes on from NW_020925676.1 coordinate 3,534,050, forward strand.
AAATCAACATTTAGGTATTTATTGCTGTATTTGCCTGCATCACTCAGCACAAGGCTATTACTTTTTAGTGTGATTGTATTCAATAGAACCATAGATCAATAAATTGTTGATATATGCTTTGAAAAGCCTGACAGACAAGGAAGAAGTCTCTGCTCCAGACTCTCTTGAACCTGTCAATGCTTTTGACTCATGTGTGTCTCCTCAGATGAAAAACCAGCTGTTTTAACATTTCAAGCCTTAAATCCCAGGCTTTGCACTGGAATGATGGGGTAAAGGAGCCAGAGAATGAAAAGATTCATCAGAACATTACAACTAGTAAACTGGTTTGGAAAATTATACACTAAATAATAAACTAGAGCTGATGTGCATTCAGCCCAAAGATGTGTTTCCCTGGGCAGTGACATCTGAGTAGTTTAGTCCCACAGGAATGGGAATGGAAACGACTCCCTCAGACAAGTGGCAATTGTAGGACTGTCTAATCTAGTGGCTTAATTTCTCTCCCCACAGTCAGGTGTAATGGCCTGATGTGGTGGTTTGAAAAACCTTTTCTCTGGGGCAGTAATGGTTTGCCCCACTGATAATACTAGACCAATCAAAGGTTCATATGCGCCCTACGGAAATTACATACCCACAGCAACGGAAGAGAAGGTGGTGAAGTTTTTAGTAGGTTGGTAGCCATGATCTGAACCACGAGGAAGCAGGGGGCCAGTGAGCCCCCTCTGAGGGCCAAGGGCCCCAGCCCCAGCTGAGGCTACGAGAGACCCGGTGTAGTGTCAAAGCTGGACCGGGTCCTGTAATCAAGAGGTGGGAGAATTTCCTTACTGTCAGCAGCAGCAGAAAACATTGAAACCGGCAGCGGAGCAGTCCTGAACAGAGACAGCGATGGTTGAAAGCCAAAAAGATAGCCAGTAGCAACAAGATAACATGAAGCCGGCTGAAAGATGCAGAGATGTTCCTGCAGGAGGGAGAGCTGGCAACGAAACAGAGGAAAACTCAACAGAGCTGGTTTGGGGTAAGACTGTATTACTTTCCCAAAACCCAGACACCTGCTGAAGAGCAGGGGTGGACTTCCAAACCTTTAGGGAGTCCCAAAATGCAGCAGCAGCTTCAGAGAGAGAGAGAGGAGCCGAGAAACCCGGAGTCGTCCTGGGAGCTGAGCCAGGACAGAGTGCGGAGGAGGTGCCCGTGCCCTCTGCTGCTGCTGCTGTTGCTTCTATCATGCTGGCGAGCTGAGACAGAGCAAAAGAGCTTTGGTAAGACTGAACTGAAAGCTGCCTTCAATGTTCTAACCCAAGAGGAGTGGAGATCTACAGGGAGATCCCCCGAAGGCTCGGGCTTGGGGTTGAAATTTCCACAAAGTAAGAACCAAAATCCTGACTGCCATACTTAAATCTGCTGCCTTAGGAAAATGAAGGACACTAACCAGTGCCACAAAAAACTGAAACGAAGGAACTGTGGCCTGTGCAGTGACAGAAAGACTTTTCTCTTTCCTTCTTGGACTTTTATTGAAGGAAAAGAGGAATTTAATTCAATGTAAATATATATATATATATATATATATATAGGTGTGAGTAAATAAACCTTTGTAAATATTTTTCCCTTCCCCCAATAACGAATGGTTGTGTTTTGTCTGAAAACTCTCCACATGAAGTGAAAAAGATATCAAGTCCATACCATCACTAAACCCTCTCACAGGGGCAGACTGTGGGAGGGGGGCTTGAACTTAAAAATTGGATCCTTGGGAGTTTCAAACCACCACACCTGAAGATCACACAGAATGGACAGATATAAACACCTTCCTGCAGTGCAGCAGGAGACCAGACAGGTCATGCAAGGGCATCTTAAATGGCCGTAGAAAAGCCATCTTTTACACCTGAATTGCACTCCCAGTACTACTGCAGTGCAGCCATCAGATGAAAGACAATTAAAATAATGGCGTGTAGGTTCCTTGTAGCTCAAGACAAAGACTATATGAGAAAAAAAGACAATTTTTATTATGTTCATAATTATTTCTTTCTTTTTTCCCCTCCTATCTTTGCCCTAATTTTTTCTCTAAACTTACTATTTTTATAAATCTGAAAAAGTGTTTATGGGAAAGCAAGCCTGTTCCTTTCCTCTCCAGTTCAGAGATGGGAGAAATTAGGAGAAAATTTGAGCTCCTTGTCTAAACCAAACAGAATCATTCCTAATCCATAGCAAGGGAAGTTTTAACTTGCAAGTGTTTATTGCTATATGAATAAACCAAATCCAAAACGCACAGGTAGGCCCAAGCTTTTAGCTTGGTTGCATCTGCCGGTATGGAGTGATAATGGTGTGACAAAAATCTTCATAATAATTCACTCACTCTTCTGTCAGAAGACACTCTTGTGTCGTTCATGTAAAGCCAGAACTTTGGTTCAGATTAAGCATGTGAACAGTGTGAATTACACAAATATTACTTCTCAGAAATAAAAAAATATACAAAAATTCATGGCCTTTAATCTAATGCTGACAAAAGATAAATGACAGAAACACAAGGAAGAAGTTAGAGGTTTCCAAAACTCTTCTCCATGGTTAAGGTTTCCCTTGCACACAAGTACTGCTGTAGCAAATGCAGTCAGTGCTGGTATCATTGCCAGATTCTCAGCTGATAAAACTGGCATTAATTAAATTGAGTCCATTGAGCACTGTATTTTTTAAACAAACCTATGAGGTTGTTTGTTTGCTTGTCTGTTTGTTTATTTTGTTGGTTCATTGTTTCATGTCTGGCAAAAACAAACTCCACAGTGGTTGCTAAACTTTTATTTAGAGTTGCTTCGTTCCTGCCCTTTTCAAGTTTTGTGTCCTTTCTTCCCTCACTCAAGTGACAATAACCACAGACCTCATCCCTGAAAATCTTGTCCAGAGCACAAGCTCAGCCTGTAGAGCACAGCCAGTTCTCACTGTCAGTACAGTTCCTACCTGAAATGACTCCTAATATAATCTCTGTCCCACCAGCTGTTGAAGATGCCTTTCCTTTCCAGAGCTCTTGCTCTGAATTCAGTGCCCTGCTCTTCCACAGACTGCTTTTAAAAATCATTTATGTCCACAGAAAATGCAACTGCCTCTGTCTGGGCTGGGTAACAAGCATGAACTGCACACTAGCCAGTTCTGAAACATTGCATGTCACTTGTTCCACAGTGTTCTGAGCATTCTCCATTCTTCCTAATGTCATCAATATTTTGCCACTACAGGAAAAACTCAAATTCTTAAGAGAGTTGCACTGTCTGGATGATGTTCTGGTGTAATCCAACCCAAATTTAACCAGCTGGTTTGGATGATTTTCAGGTTGCTTTAAATAACTGTACAAAATAAAAAGATCTTTAAATTTTTTTGAACCTTCTGCATTAAGGTTCTGCCTGCATTGCAGACTTGGTCTCTTTGCCTCACTGTCAATTCCCCAGAAGGATATGAGTAACAAGAAAATCATGAAGGTGTTCAAAAGCTTTCCCACAGGGATAGTGACTTAAACAGTGCTGCAAAAGAGTGCTTGTCCCTAGCCAAACTTTTCCTCTAGGCCAGAGGATGATATTGAGGGATGTGCTGTGAGCTCTTCTCAGTCATCAAAGATGTCCCCATTGCTGAAGACATTGATCAAATACTTGGACCTGCAGCATGCAGGGAGCTGGTGTAGATTACTCTTTAGACCTTTTCTTCTCAGAGGAAGTAGAAGCAGCACAGAGAAAAACTGTCCCAGATTAAAACCATTCCACTGCATTTGTGGGTAGAATGAAACTCAAACTTTTCTCAGTCTTGAGAAGGCTTTGCTCCTCAGGGAAACTGAAGGATCTGACTCTTATCCATAACTATGCTGCTCCTTGAACTTTTTGAGAGATCTAGGGAAAAGGAGATGGATGCATTTAGCATGACTAAAACTCAATAGTGGGTAGAGAGGTTGGAATAATAAGGTAGGATTTATGCCAGCCCTCCTGAACTTTTCTGTTTGCTGTAGTCAAGACAAGGGCACCATTTACCCTAACTCTAATCCAATAAACAATTTAAAATGAACATTGAACCTCAGCTCCCACCTGCAGAGGATTTCCTCTGCACCCTGTTCAACAAATCACCTTGTTCCACATGACCTTTCTTTATCAGGGTACCAGCCACCTCACTCGTGCATCTTCTAGAGCCAGTGAGGGATGCCTGCCAAGCCAAGCTCACAGTCCCTCTCATCTGTTAATGATCCTCACAAACTTCTGCAGTAGCAAGTTGCCTTACCCAAAACATCCTTATAAATGGATATAAGTAACTTACTTTTACTCCTGTGACAGCGAATTGGAAAAAAATATTATTCCACAAGGACCAAGACTGATATTCTGATTAAGAGAATAAAGAATTACACTGTCAGACACAGTTGCTCAGACATAATAATGTCAGCTTATAATTTAGCCCATTACCAGAAGATTAATTTATGACAGCACAATAAATGCAGCACTAGTTTCTTTCCAGTGGTTAAGGCAGAAGACCAGCAGTGATTTCATTCCATTCTGTAAATCTGGAAGGTTCAATAGAGTTTACTTTTTTCTCTTTTACCGTCAAGTGATGGTAGTGATGCTCATATCTATATTTTCTTTCCAATTTCCATTAACAATACCATGTTGAATGTGGATTTCAGCACTGTCTACCTGTCTGCCCCTCATAAGAAGAGATGATGCTTCCCCCAGTTTGGGTTATGGCATTTTACAAAAGTTTGGTAGGTACTGTCAGAGATGTATTTATCAGAGCATGATTAGAGTGGCAGCTACTATAAATGATCTCAGAGAGAGGAGAGTTCTTGGAAAAGTTGTCCAGCTGAGTACAGCAATTCCTCGAGAGAACATCTGGGAAAATTCAAAAGTCAAGTAAGTAGGAGGGAAAGGGAGGAGCAGAACACCTGTATTGACATAGTGTCTTTCCTTTCTTAATCTGGTGTGGGCATCTGCTCCTATCAGTGAAATATACTCAGTATCTTTTTCCTCTGCATATCTTGGCTAGCTTAGAGTTTAGAGGTAGTTGAAGAGACTCATTCTTGGCTAGATAGTAGTCACTGAAGTAATAGGTGTGTGGAAAATTAAATGGCTCAAATTGTTGCCTGCAAATTGATGACAACAGGAAAGCAGTAAAACAGACAACAAAAGAAATTCAGAAGTTAGCCCTTATCTCAGTTCAAAGCTGGAAAGGGTGGGACAGTGACATGTTTTCATGGCTTCTGGTTGTGAAGAAAGTGAAGAAAGTATTATTTCTCTCCCTCCATGGACTAGCTACATTGATGTTCTTGCCTTGTATGGTTGCTTGTCTTATGCACATATGATAAAGAGGATGGAATTAGTAGCTATGCCCAGTGATCCTGAATTGGCTACAAAAGGACAGAAAATAATGGCCCTGAAGGCAGTGCCAAAGCAGTAATTATCAGATAGTTATTCTCAAGAAAATTTCACCTGAGATAATGAAGCGGCTCAAGAGGCAACTACTAAGAAAACAATACTTCCTTTTGAAAGAACATCATAAAAGAGAATGAAAGAGAATAAAAGCTCGGGTTTTTTAGTTAGCTTCTCTGTCTGCTGTCTACTTATGTGTTTCCCAACACCTGAGTTTTTGGAATAAGCATGAGATGGCAGGCTGGGGAGCTGGTTTTGAAGCCCCTTTCTACAGGAGCCTGGAATGTCTTCTGGGGAAGGCACCTTTGAGACACCAGCTGCTACAAATCCTTTGCTGGCAAAGCAAAAATGTGTCTTCATATCTCTACTCAGAAAGGAAGAATACTGAGGCTTCTGAGTTTGCTTCTGAGTTTTCTCTTCAATCTATGAGAGTTTTCATACTTAGACATCTTGCAGCTGAGCCTAGACATCACAAGTGGAGGAAGGAAATACTCGTGTACTTCCATTTTCTGAGGGCAAATACAGCTTTGCCCATTATGGAAACTGATTTCTAATAAATAATGGAATTTTGAATGACTGCTGTATTTGGGGACTTGTTTTTTCTTCTTCTCACACATCCTATTGCAAACAGACAATTTCTGGCCACTTGCATTAGGTTTCAAGTAGGAAGTAGGAAAAAAAAAGGAAATCCACTATATATTAAAAAAATAGCATGCTATTGTAAAGGATTGGATCACAGAAAATGTTGATCCTGCAGTTCAGTGTCCTACATAATCCATTGAAAGTTTCACCAAGGGACTCCAGCAGCAGGCTGAAAAAGATAAGCATTCCATTTTTCAGTAATCCTGGCACAACACACTTGTAGTTAATCCACTGTACACAAGAGGACTCAATCACATTCTCAAATGTCTGGCTAATAAATTAGCAGCCTCACAGTAAAAGGTCTTATGTACTAGGTTTGCCTCTTCATTAAAATCTGAAGCAGAGAGACATAGTTGTGTCCTGAAGCAGCATTTTGTTTGCTACACCTCCAGTGGTGCTGCTGCTCACTGCCACTGTTTCCCTGACACTCAGTCCAGATCAGCAGAATATTAGAAGTGAAATTTTTATTAAACAGCAGATGTGTTCCAAGCTCAACTGAAGGTCTGTATGCTCAGCTGGAGGCAACACTTCATGCTGAATATTGAACAATGTTCAGTATTGGATAAGTGCTTGATGCCCATTCATGAACACATTGAGTTTTGGAAATTCAGTGCCTTTGTTCTTGGGAAGCAGCACACAGAATTGTCTCAAACATGTTATAGAATACTTAGAAAACTGAAAACCACTGTGAGAAGGAAGACAACTGTGCATAAACTCTGTAAAAATAAAAAAAAAACAAAGTCAAGAAACATCAACGAAGAGTTTGACACTGGAATGAAAACTACATGGTGTTTACCAATATCCATAGAACACATCAGAGGACCTGAGTCTACAAGACTGTGGAGAAAATGCTGGTCAGAACTCCCATGTTATTATAATTTGGTAGCTATAAAATGTAGAGGTAGTGTCATCGTGATTGGTAACTGCGAAATAAACTTCAAGTAACAACAACAACAACAAAAATAATGTATTGATGCATTCTAGGGTCAACGGTCCTGTTTTTATTTTATTTTTTTTCTGCTGCTTTATGGATTTGTTATTTGTATCCCCAGTATGGGAGAGGATTTCTGCTGCAAACTTGTGGGGCTGATTATTTATCTATTTGTTAATTTATTTTAAAAAAGGCCTTTTTAGCCACCAACGCGCTTGCAAGAAACGTGGGTAGAGCCCTTCCCAAATCTTCGTTCGCAAAGCCTAGCCATGAGTGAATTTATTTAAGCTATGTGCGTGTGCTTTTTGATTGAATTAATTTTGATGTGATTCTTCCTAGGTACTGTTATTGGTAGTATAGAAATAATTAATGGGATGATGGGCATGGAGCTCCTTTTCACCATTTCTGTGTGCGTTTTTCAGGCAGGGGCCACCAGCTCAAAAGGAAGGTGGTCCTGCGTGGGTAATGGAAGGAGAGGGACCTGCTTGGGAATGCAAAGGAAAGCTGCTTGCCTTCTTTCACAGTTGAGGGAAAAGGACCTTAACACCATTTTATAAAAGGTCCTTTGGGTCGTATCAGCTGAAAACTATAATTCAAAGTTATTAACCATCATTGTCAGAGTTAGATACAGGAATAGTATGCGGATAATCTGTTTTCCAGAAAAAGGTTATTCACCGGCAGCTGAAAGCAATGTGGGGCACTACCAGTGTAAAATAACTCCACATTCAGATCAGGGTGGATCAGTAAGAGTCTGTATTATACAGCAAGACATCAGCAGGATTGGAAGAAGTTGGGAAGACCTGTATAAATTCTATATCTAAAGATGATTCTACAATGCCCGAAAATGCTTCCAAATACTCCTGAAAGCCCCGATGAAGACTTTTTCTCTGGTATTGAACACTTAATGAAATTTAAAGTCACTTCCTTTGGAATATCACACATGATTAATAACGCAGTTAGCTACTTATGCCTCCCAAGACTCTGTGCATATGCTCTCAGAACGCTTTTTGAAGGCACAAAAATAGTGTTGTTATAGCTGTCATGTTCTAAAAATATAAATTAAGCCAAAAAATGTGAAAACATATTGCTTCTTCCTGTAGAACTTGCTTGCAAGTATTTGCATTTCCTCCACTCCAGGAATGAATAAATCTTGGATTATGTCATAGGCTAAATAACAAGTGCAAAAACTCAGTTTGCATCTGACATTCCTTCACTTCAGTAGGAAACATCACACAAGATGTTTCCTTCAAGTATACTTAAACCTTATCTTCTCACTAGGTCCTGAGTGAGACTTGCATTGATTCACTTGGAACTAAATCAGTAATTCTATACAGCCGCTACTACTTGGCTGCTCTCTCATAGCATGGTCCTTAAAATAAGAAAAAATAAAAAAGAAAAATAAATTAAAAAAAGAAACTAATGAAAAAAGAAAAATTAGGGAAAACCCCAGAAAAAATGTATAATTTGGTTTTCTCATGTGATTATATATAAAGTTATTTGCACTGAGATGCTTACATAAATGAAATTCATTAATTTCTTAGAGTGATCTCCTGCTATTGCTGAAGTTAATGTGTCAGGTGCCTTTAAGGTTCATGAGAAATCATGGGTTTGATTACTCAAGGAATAGGCCAAAAAAATGTATCACAATCTGGTGCTGAACCTGGGAGGGACTATGTGATGGCATATTCCAAGTGGGACTGGTATTCAGAACACACACAGAATCACAGAATACTCTGAGTGCACTTCAGGATGCTCAGTGACAGTGAGACCAAAACAGTTCTTTGTAGACATGTTTTTTGCTTTGGAGTAACCTGTCTTAAAATTAGAGTTCATGAGTTAAAATAGAGATCCCAGCATCCTGTGGATCTTCAGATGCTAATAAGCTCCAGGCCTTTAGATCACTTCTGTTGGCTGTTACTTTTGTCACATGTATATTATAATAACCTAAATGATGCTTACAAAGGAGCTGACATTACTGGTTTCCAGTTATTAGTTATGTCCTTGCTGTGAATTGAAAGATATGAATAATTCTCTTTTTTTTTTCTTTACGTGCTACTCTAAAAAGAGGGAAAAAATTTCCAATTAAAGCTTTTAAAATTTCTCTATGGGAGAGTTATTAATACCCAGAAACTTAATCTGTTGGTTTTTTTTTTTTTTTTCCTTTTTCTTTCTCTGCACTATGTCTCACACTGGTGTTTAGGACACCAGTAATCACCCTTTGATATTTTTCCATCACCTGTTATGAAGTGACCAAATGCCATCCACGCATTTCTGCATGAACAGGAATCCTGTCACCAAAGACAGGCAGAAGCACCTTTTATTTCTGGCTCTGCTAAAGAAAGACCAGATCCATGACTGAGCATTTTGAGACTGGATGATAAATAATGTTCTGATGACTCAACATGCAAGTGCTCAGCTGGCCTTGGTATCTCTTGAGTCCCTGGAAAGCACAGCTTTATAACCACAGAAATGAGGGACAAACCATATTGGCAGCCCTAAAGGTTCTTGTCCAACACCACCACACAAAGCAGGGCTGACTTAAAAGTTAGACCCAGCTTGAAAGTTACACTATGTTAGAAAAGTTTGTATTCAGAGAAGTTCTAAATAAATCCATGGCCAGAGTTCCAGTGCAGAGATTGTACCTCTGCTGGACTAAAACCAGAAGCTTTGGGTAAATGAGAAACAATTGTCTGTCAGTGCCAAATACTGTTTAGATTGTGGAGAGAAAGCTAAAGTGACATGGAAAAATGGAAATTTCCTGCAACTCTCTGTAATGTTGATTCTTCTGCAGTATTTGCTATATGTGAGTGTGTCATGTTTGCAGTGGAAAGTTTGCAGCATTTATGCACAATCTGCAGGCATGGATTGGTAGAAAGTGCAATAATCTACCAAAAGAAAACCTTGCACAGGTCTTGTAAACATCACTTAGCAGCTAGGAAGTGCACAATAGGTCTGAGAGGGTGTAAGAGAACAATAAAAAATTTTCCTAAATGAAAGGGGGGGGAAAGTGGTTTTGGAAATCTGCATTAAGTCTTTGTTTTGCTGATGATCTGTGTGTAGAAACATCTGCTGTTGCCTTTCAGGTCCATCATCAGATCCAGCTCTGTATGGGCTTTAGCTTTTCTAACCCCATTCCCACATGCTTTCATGGTGTCTTAGTATTTCACTGGGGTTGACTGTTACTGCTGCTGCTGTAGAAGCCTGTGCCTCCTTTTATATAACAGTTTAGTGAGGAGCTTCTTCTTCCACACAGGCTTCTTGCTGCCCCTTTGCTTGATTTCCTACACTCTTTTGAGTTTGCAGGAGGGGACTTTTGAATATCAGCCACAACTGCTACCTGTTTTCTGTGCTATTTCCCCTAAAATTCTTCCAAGAAAATCTGTGAACTGGACAAAACTTTTAAAAGTTCTTTTGCTAGTTAGAAATAGTAAGTGGGAAAAGTTTCTAAGCTTTTGTGTGTTTTTTCTTCTTTTTTTTTTTTAAGCTTAGTAGATGGCTTTATTTCATTCTATTTTTCTCTGGAGGAACGATGGTGACTATTGGTAAAGAAATGATGCTAAACATGCACAAGGGAAAAAACCCCACCCACTATAATATAGTGAAATACAGAAACAGGAGTTTCTGAGATCAAACTGCTGGTTTCTGACTTCACATAAGATCAGGAACTGGTAATATTCAGGCACATACAGATTGAAGTATATGTGCTTTACTACAGTGGATATTTACTTTAAAAGAATGATAGTTATTTCACTGGCTAACTGTCTTTGCTACTTAACCAAAGCAGGCCTAAAATATACCTGCAGAAGCGTGCTGGGTAGGATTGCCCTGACCATACCAGCAGGAACAGAACTGTAAATGAAAACTCCTGATCACTATATCACAACAGAGGAAGGAAAATACATCTTCAGTGTAGAAAGCTCACATCTGAGAGAAGCCCTGTGAACTGGCAAATAATGGCATAAGCTGTCAGTGGATGGTGTTCAGCTCATTAGGACATTCAGAGAACAAGCATATACTGGGGAGAGAGAGCACAATATCTACAAAACATGCCTTGAGAATTGTTTTCTTTGTTACCAGTGAGAATAGTTTGGGATATTTGTTATTGAACAATTGCTCTGAATTGCCCTAATTCAAGAAAAAAATCTGTAAGTTCTATAATGAAACTTATCGATTTTCATTACCTTTTTAAAAAGGCCTGAGTTAATTGTAGCTTTTAGTAGTTTGGGGAGAAAATTAGAAAGGAGTTTGCAGTTACTTAGAGATTAAAGGGACGAAATTCACATTCAAGCATCTAGTGGTTTTCTCAAAACTGAACTCCCAAACCACCACATTTGAAGACTGATTGTCAAATACTCTTTAAATAGGCTATGTATTTTTTACTTTTCATTGCATGTTATAACCTCAAAAGTATAATTTCTAAGCTGCTTTTGTCCTCCATATCCACAGGTCACTGATTTTTACCTATGCTACTACTGGAACTTGAAATTACTTTGCTTTCACGTTTGTGTGTTGAAGGTCTCTGAACTCAGAGCAGGATTTGGACCAAGCCCTGCTCCCACATGTTACCTATACATGTCTCTTCCCAGACCCATGTGGAGGCTCAGAACTACTTTCTTGGCGTAACTCTATGGTCAGCCATCAGAAATGTGCCCTCAAGCATTTTGAGTCATTCTGCCAAATTGTCTTTTACAATATTTTCATCTGTGACTTCTAATATTTCTGCCTGTGTGGATATGATTTCATGAATTTAGGTAATTAAGAAGAGTTTCTCCCATGATATCTATCTATCTATCTACTTATCTATCATCCATCTATCATCTATAGATAGATATGATATCTATATATAGATACGATATAAAGCATATATATATATAATTGATATGTAATATAGAGCAGGAGTATCAGAAAGAGGGAATCCAATTCACATCCATTCTTGATTCAGCTTTGAGATGGATATAAACAGGACAAAGAACAATTGGAGGTGATGAGCTGGAACAGGTACCGTGGAGTTCCTGTTGTGAGAAATAAAGCAATGTTTTACTGAAGCCAGAGTGACTATGGGGGGAGAGACTAACCCTTTTTTCTTGTTTATAGCTGCTTATTGCTCAGATGTGGTTCAGACTGTTCCTTGCACCTGTACAGATTTGTTAAGAACCAATAGGAAAGGCTATGCTAAAGATTTGCCAAAAAAGGAAGAAGATGAGGGGGCAATGGGGGAGGGAGACTTGGGGTAAAAGTAGGCGGTCTGGAGACAATGTAAGTCCCTGAGTACCCAGCCAGTGGGAAAGAGGACAGGGACCAACCCCAGCCGGAAGAAGGATGAAAGGTTGCCAATTTTGGTGAGTGGTGTGTCTCCCTGGAGAGAGACACCCAACACAGCTAACTAGTTTAATAAAAAAGTTTTGCTTTGGTGACTTTTTCACCTCTCAAATTCATCAAGTAGTTTTCTCACACTGTTGAAGGTCAAGACCTAGAACGGCATCTATCCAATATGGCAGCAGGGAATGACATTAAGCTGAATTAAATTCAAGTGTGTTACTTAATTCAGAAACTGAATTGGGATTGAGAATATCAAACGTGTTGAGAAATGGGATTAAAATTCAAGTGCTTTATTCTCATTTTTCTTAGGAATACTGAAGTAGACTTAGGATGTTCCAGAGGACTGGCCGGTGGATGTACCACATTGTTAAGTGTCTCAAGGTTGGCCTGAGGCTATTATTATTTGTCCACAGCAGTAGAAATGTACAGCCTGAAAACCGAGATTTCAAGTTTTAGGTTTTTGAAATTTGATTTTACAGGATGGTTCCTTTATTGAACTTAATTTTTTTTTTTTTTTTTAATTTCTTTCTGAAATAAGATCATTCTGAGTCCTAAGAAACTTGTCCCTATAAATAAGCCCTAGTCTGGGAGAGGTTTTTAGGGAAGATGAATGTACGATTCCTATGCGCTAACTCAGGTCAAATGGGGACTGCCCAAAGACTGAGACTATATGAGTGTCAAGCACAGAATTTCATGTGCTGCCAAGAATGCCCCTCAGCAATTTTGAATCTAAATGTTCCAAGCGTATGTGCTGTTCTCCCCAGGAACATGGTAGTGACATTGCACCAATAAGCAGTAGGACCCTGTAAAGAGATATGTGATACTCAGAATGTGTTGATTTGCCTTTCTGTTTGCTGCTCAATGCCTCAGCCAAATTCTACAACTCTCTGAAAAGAAGTTGTAACCAGGTGGGGGTCGATCTCTTCCTAGAAGTAAGAAGTAGGATGAGAGGAAATGGCCTCAACTTGCACCAGGTGAGGTTTAGGTTCACCTAAAGGATAGTCAAGAGTAGTCAGCCCAGGAAGATCCACCCACAGTCCCCAAGTTCCGCTCAGTTATGGTTCCGCTCAGGGTCTGCCTACTTGGTCAAGAGAGTCTCGAGTAACTCCTGAGACTGGGTTTGCACTCGGGGGTGAGGATGCCCAGAACCCGCTGAGTCTGGCAGTGGGGATAAAGGTTGGGGCTTGAGGGTTGGGAGATGTGGCTGTGGGGGCTGTGACATCACAGAGGCTGGGTCACAAGGGGAGCTGTGTCCAGGGTCACCACCAGGCAGCCCTAGCCCCAACACAGTTGGACTCAGGGGACCAGTGAGTGCCCACATAGGGGGAATGCTGGGCTGGATGGGGGTTGGGCCAGATACCTAGGGGCTCTCTAACCCAGAGCGAGAGTTGGGACCCCCAGAGCATGGCATAGTTCTCCCTTTGGGGCTGGGGAAAGAGGGCTCAGGGCTCTCAGTGGTGCCAGGTGTCCAAAGAATCTTTCTGGGTGGGACAGGTGTCCCCAGTCCCCTGTTCTCTCCCACCCAGACCTGCTCACCCCCTTTTTTCCCAGCAGGCCATGTCTCCAACACTGGTCCTCATTCTGGCTCTGTTGACCATCCATCCTGGGTTGAAGCTGGACTACCAGATGGATGTGGACACAGCCAAACAGATGCTGGAACGGGAGAATTACCTACATCAGCAGATGACTTGGCTGCTGCAGGAGATTGAGGAGGGGAGCACAGACATGGTGGAAGGCCCACTCCTTTCTGCCCCGCGGCAGCATTGGCTGTTTTGGAGCCCTGCAGCAGCAGTCCTGGTCCTGCTCACTGGGGGCTGCTGCTGGCTGGCCAGGAGAAGGAAGCGTGTCTCTGCTAGCTGCAGGGAGCAGGAGAGTTCCAGCAGCAAGGACAAAGGTGACAAGAAGGAGAACTCCAGAAGCAAGGAGGCCAACAAAAAGGTGAGCTCCCACAGTGAGAAAAAGACCAAGGAGCAGGAGAGCTCCGTCTGCAAGGAGAAAGGCGACGAGCTGGAGAGCTCCAGAAGCAACAAGAAGGCCAAGGAGCAGGTGAGCTCCAGGTGCAAGGGCAAAGGTGATGAGTGGCAGAGCTCCAGCACCAAGGACAAGGCCAATGAGCAGGAGAAGCTAAAGGGTCCACACAGCAGTGTTAGCTCTTTGGCTGTACCAGTCCCGTCACCAATGGACACATTCAAGGTAAGGCTGGACAGGGCTGTCAGCAACCTGATCTAATTGAGAATGTCCCTGCTCACTGCAGGAAGGCAGGGGGTCAGACTCGATGGCCTTTAAAGGTCCTATTCTAATGCAACTATTCTGTGATTCCATAGCAAAACTTGTCCAGCACGAGTAAACAACTGAAGGAGCTGGTGGGTGACCTCCTTGGCATATGCCGAATGTTTTCCAAGAGGAACTTCATGCCAGAATTGCACCCAGCCACTGAGACCAGCACCTCTGAAGCCTGGAGCATCCATGAGAACAGCATCCACTACCGCCTGCTTGTGATCCTGCGACCACCCCCTGGGCACTCGTTCAGCCTGGGCACCACAGAGCAGCTGCCAGCAAGTCGCTCCTGCATCCGTGTGGTGCTGGAGTGCTTGTGCTTGAGGGAGCAGCTTCTGGGGAAGACGTGGTGCTTTCTCCATCGGTCTGGTGACCAGCTGCTGAGTGATCAGGACTCGTACCTCCTGGGCACCCTGTGCACAGGCAACTACCTGGATGTGAAGAAAGTTGTCTGCTGGGTCCAAATGTTGGTGACATCAGCCTGGCTGCTTTTGCCTCAGTCACGGCACTGCCAGCTCATGGTGCTGCCCTCCTGCCAGTCCTGCAAGTTCCAGCTGACAGGCACCCCAGGGATGCAGATCACCATGGAGATGGTGTTTGCAGTGCAGCAGGGCAGCTCAGGTGCCTACGTGAGCCTCGAGTAGGCAGCAGCCAGTCTTGCCAGTAGATGGTGGGGCTGGAGAGCAGCCGCCTGTCAGACCCAGAGCAAAGGCCACCCAGCAGGACAATTTCCACCTCAGAGCTGTGGACACCCTTCCCTGTCACCCAAGTGGGTGATGACACGGTTCAAGAGGAGCTCAGCACAATCAGAGCTTGGGCAATCTCTGCCTGCCCAGCTGAACCACAAAGCATAGAAGTGTTGGAGGATAGAAGTATAGAAGAATACAAGCATAGGAGCAGAGAAGAATAGAACTGTAGGACCAAAGGAGAGTAGAAGAGTAGAACACAGAAGAGTCAGAGAATAAAAGCATAGGGGAATAGAATAGGAGAAGTGTAGAAGTGTAGAGGTAGAGAAGAATAGAACTGTAGGACCATAGGAACATAGAAAAATAGAAGCATATAAGCATAGAAGTGTAGAAGAGTAGAAGAGTAGAAGCATAGTACCATAGAGGAGTAGGAGAGTAGAAGAGCAGAAGAATAGAACCATAAAACCTTACAGTTGTTTGGGTTGTAAGAGATCTAAAAGATTATTAAAGATATTCCAGGAAGGAAGGAAGGAAGAAAGATGTAGGAAGATGTCTTCTTCACTGTTTGCCTCTCTGAGAAGAAAAGATGTTCCTATTAATAGTTCCCAAAAGCTGACTCAAGAAGAATGGTGTTGATCGCAGTACTGAATCCATAGGCTACGCTAGTTTCACAACCAGTAACATGGTTGAATTCTAAGATAGTACTACAAAGTACACCAAAACAATCTTAGTCCAGACCTCATGGAGGGAGGATAAACATCTGGAAGCAATAGGACAAGAGGAAATGGCTTCAAATTGTGACAGGTAAGGTTTAGGTTGTCTATTAGGGAACATTTCTACATCGAAAGGGTTGGCACAGGCTTCCCAGGGCAGTTATGGCATCACCATCTCTGGAGCAATTGAAAGCCCTGGAGATGTGGCACTAAGGGACATGGTTCAGCAGTGGGCTTGGCAGTGTTGGGTTAATGGTTGGATTCAAGGATCTTAGCGAGCTTTTCCAACCTAAATGATTCTATGATTCTGAAGGAGACATGGCTAAAGCTACCCAGACTATAAACATACACCTGATGTGCTACCTAGAGAAATCAAAAGAGCTTTTCAATGTGTCTTTTAAAAGTGTGTGAGGAAGGGCTTATTCTGGGTTCATGATACTTGTCATTCATGTAATGCTTAAGCACACCTGGTTGGTACTTCCTTTTAGGTGGTGGGGACTTTTCTAATAGCCACTTGTAGGTTGTGAGGATGGTGTTGGCTATTTTCAGGGTAGTTTGGAAAAGAGGAGGAATGTGAAGTGGCCTGGTCCACCACAGGCTGGTGGCAGTCTTGAAGAAAAATGAGTTGAAGAAACAAGATCAGTAGTCCACGTAAAGTAAACATGCTTGCAGTCCAGAAATCAGAAAAAATGGAAACAATAAAAATTGGGAAACTTTCCTACTAGGGCTCTACAAGGTTTTTTTAGTTTTAATTTCCCCTCATATTTCCCTCCCTTTTATCACTCAACGTTTCCTGCCTTTTTCTCCCCTCACATTTCTCACCCTTTCTGCCTCATGTCTCTTGCCCTTTTCCCCTCACATGGTGCTAGAGTGCTTGTGCTTGAGAGAGCAGCTGCTGGGGAAGATGTGCTTTCTCCACCGGTCTGGTGACCAGCTGCTGAGTGATCAGGACTTATACCTCCTGGACACCCTGTGCATAGGTGACTACTTGGAGGTGGCAAAAGTCACCCACTGGATTCAAATGCTGGTGGGATCAGCGTGGCTGCTTTTGCCTCAGTCGAAGCACTGTCAGCTCATGGTGCTGCCTTCCTGTTGGTCCTGCGGGTTCCAGCTGACAGGCAGTACTGGAGAAAAATGACTCAAAGTAACGAGGTCAGTAGTCCAGAGGTAAACACGCTTACAGTCCAGAAATGAGAAAAATTGAAATCAGAGGTGTCAATCTTTCCTGCTAAATCTCTACAACACACCAAGCCTGTATACCGAAAGCTTCCAAATTTGAAAAATCCTCTAGAAACTGACAGAGAGACATTCAAATGACTGAATGCCTTAGGAACGGATGTCTTAGTTATTTTTTGGCATTGCTGTTCTTGTTCTACATCTCTGGTAGGTGGAGATGTCATCCTAAAAAAGAAGATCCAACTGTTAATTGCAAAATTTATGCTTTTCCTTCTACATAAAATCTATTCATTACTGTTAAATGAGAAAAGAATACTTCCTACAATAATTTGTCTTTGTAACTATAAAACTCTGTTCTAAAATAAGAAGGAATTAGACTATTGACTGAGTCTTGAGATGGATTGCCTCATTTTTTTTAATGAGCTTGATGCAAACTATTTTTAAACATGTAGATTGGTAGGAAGGGGGAAAAAAAAGAACAGAAAAGAACCTATGTCTATTACTTTAAACATGCTAGAGGGAAAAGAGCACAAGGGAAATCAGAATCCTTTCTTGAGTATAAATATGCTGACACACATCAAATATTCATCAACTGAGTCTTTCTATTGGTGTCCAGGATCCTGTGCTTCAGAGATAAAAAGGAAAGGAAAAAAAAGCAAACACCATAAAGAAAAAGATGTGGAGTAATCTATCCCAAATTAGATGTCAGCCTGACCTATGACACAGACTGGCTGAAGTCTTGAAGCCCTGAGTGAATTGATGGTTAAAATTTAAATGTGATATAAAGTAATGAATATAGGTCAAAGGGACATAAAGTAATGAATATAGGTCAAAACTTTCTGAGATGGCTCCTCAGATACAGAAAGAGAATCCTTTTAGTTTAAATGCTGCCGTACAGCACTAAGCTATGATAAAAAGAAGTCAAAGATGTCCATCCATGATTTTTTATATGTGCTTCATATGACAGTATAAGAGTCAAAGGTAATCTGTCTGGCAGCAATCCATCCATGTGCCTTCTTAGGATGTCTTTAACTAGGCTGTAGCACATGGACAGCTTCTAACTACTGTCATTTCAGTTAATGATGCTGCTCAGATGTAGAAATTACTCATTTCCATTCTTCATAGTGTCATAACACCAGTGGCACCCAGTAATAGAATACAAATAAAGATAAATTATAAAATAGATTATTTACTTGTGAACCCTATGAAGACATTAGTTTGGGCTTGTTATAAATATAACACTAAAGCTTGCATTTGGGAAATGAACTAACAGGGTCTCTTTCTAGAATCATAGTAAATCTGTGTGGGCACAGTCTCAGTTTCATATGAAAAAAAAAGAACCTCCTCTGATTACTAATCATGATGGGTATTTTAAAAGGTCAATAAAGTGGAAAACAGAATTCAATTCAATCTATTGGGAGCAAGAATTAGCTCATGCAAAAAGTTAAACTGGTAACAGTGAATGTTAAATATGGAGGAATTTTATTTAATTATCAGCTCAGGTTATAAATCAATCCAAATGTAATGAACATGATATATGACTCCACCTCACTGCTGCATTACTTAAAGTTATACACTGAGAAACTTTTTTGATGGAATCTGAAAAGGTAGAAAAGACAAATTACTAAGTTCAAACCTTGCTTTCACTGATGAAAAATAGTTAAATGGTGACAGCAACTTACGGTTTCTCAGTGTAGGTTTTTATTAAAGACATACTATTGTGGTTTTTCATCATTGTGGTACGTCAATCAGTTGTACCCTTCACCTGATCAGTTATAGAGTTTGAAATCTTCTCCTGCTCTTTTTACAGGCCTCAGGAAGGGTACAAGCAAATAATTCCTTTGTCCATGATGGTGGAGGTTTGTGTAGGGTATCCAGAACATGGAGAAAATTGAGGCAAGGATCTTCCAAGGTGGACTGTGAAGTTTTCCTTCTCCAGCAGTCCCTGTTTGTTTTGTCACTTGCATTTACAACAATTAAATAAAAAATAAAATTATATGGAGTTTTCTTGGAACACCCTTACTTTTTTTCAGAGGATGACTGTGCCTGCTCAGAAGTTTCAATAAACATATATACTATAACTTCCCAGGGAAAGAATTATCCTTTTTTCTCCAATGCCTCCATAATCAAAATATGTTACCTTCCAATCTTGTTCATAGAAGGGTGTTGTGTACAAAAGAACCATAAAATAAACTAATCTTGTATAGTCAATCAAGTATGAATGATAAAAACTTCAAATATGACTCTTTTTTAGAACTGGTCAACTGTATGCATTGCCTATGAATGTAATAAAACCTGAATATTTTGACTGATGTTGTTAGGAAATAATGGAGTTTTTACAGGTTCTAATAACCAAGACATTTACTTTTCCTTGTAAATTTTCCTTCCGGTGGACTGTGTTCAAAACCAGATGTTTTTAGGATCTTTCCAAAATTTGGAGATATATAAAAGTATTTCATTCTCATGCAGCTTCCTTAGTGATATTGTTTATTTTTATGAAATTTTCCAGGGATAAAATTCTTTCTATCCATAAAGATGGTGCTAGTAATGCCAAGGTCATGGTTTCAATCCCCATATGAGCCATTCACTTAGGAGTTGGACTCTGTGATCTTTGTGGGTCCTTCCAACTCAGAATATTCTGCAAAAGCTTTAGATTTTTATTATATTTACATCCAAAGCTGAATATTTTCAGGAATTTACAGATAATTTCAGTTGAAAGCAGATTTCTCTCCCCTACCCATCTCCATGAGTGGAAAGAACATGGGAGAGAAGAAACACTGTGCCAAGGTATTTAGGGGAACAAAGAGCGTTTCACAGTTGCTCAGTGATGATGCTCTTCTCAGCCCTGCAGGTGCTGAGCCTTCTGGGAGATCCCAGGAAACAGCCTTGCATCCATGTCTGCCCCTTCCTGCTCTGCACATCATAGTACTCTGCTTCATCAACATCCCTAAGGAATCCGGGTCTTGAGTTCTGACATAATTTAGGCACTGATCCCTTAGAACCACCTCCTGGCCTCACCAGAGGTTCAAATTTTGGGTGTGTTTCAGCTGAAACAGTTTGGAGTGAGCAAACTGACATTTTCCATAAAACTTCGGAGTTTTGTGAAAAGACTCACACTAAGTCCACTTCATTATATAATAATAGCAAGACTAAAAACAATGGCAATAATAATTTTAGTAATATACTGTTATATAGCCATAATTGTACTATATCACAATAACTAGGTAGTTACCATAGATGTGTGAGACAATGACCAAGGTAAAGTTATATTTTCAATGCATTTGAGTAGCCCCTGGGGGTTCAGGACATACAGAACTCTTAAAATAAACACTTTTTTGATCATTATCACCTGAGAAGTTAGGTAAATGGAATAAAATTTTAGTCTTTGCTTCAACAATTTTTTTAAATAAAACAGATAATTAGTAGTAACTTTTGAAAACAAACAATCATTTGTAATTCCTTTTACAGTAGACTATCACTGTCTTGCAACTCTTCCTACCAATTTGGAGGTAGTATTAAATTTGACAAATCTATTTGGAGGTGATAATAGAAAAAGTGGTAAAATTGTTCCAGGTTATTGTGAGTTTGTTTTTGATGCAGGCAGGTTTTTGTGTTGGTTTTTTTTTTTTTTTTTTTTTAATTTGTTCTGTACTGTTATTGCATTTATTCAGCCCATTAATATCTATCTGGATGACTTTCTTGAGCAAGGAGATTTCTGGGAAGCTTTCAATGATCATTCAGACAAATGGTAGTGTTTAAATACCTATGGAAAATCAAGCTACCAGTAGCCTCCAGCACACTCAGGGAGCTTGTCTCTTTTCCTGAAAATGTCACTACCTTTAAGCTATTTTTGGATGGGTCAAAGGGTGCAAAGTTAGGGTGAAATGACAAAACCCAGAAAAACTGAGAAGGCCCTAATCATCTTCCACATAGATATTCACTCCTTACCTAAGGTCCTCATTCAAGATACATCCTTAGTCAGAACCCCAATAGTATATACTTAAAAATAATACACTCCGTCATGTGTTCAAATGATGTGTGAGTCTCTAAAACTAACTCAGTCTTCTTCAGGCTTCTATAACATCCTAGTCAATTTACTGCATTTTGGAAATAAGTGCTTTGAAAACAAAATAAAATAAACCCAAACAAATCCATTGGAGGTTAATATTTTCCCATAAATAATCAACCATAAATTTGGTAGTGCAAGTTAAAGAAAGGAAGTATATTAAATGAGAATGTTCTCTGCTGCAAAAGCAAGTCAGGTGGAGATACAAATTCATCATTTTGCTTTCAGTAGTAAGTTGGATGGAATTATTAAAGTAAATTTTTCTCCATCAGCTCAATGCTGGCAGCAGTCTGAAGGGGTTTCAGGTTTGCAATGGAGTGTTAATTAATCCTGTATGTCTCACTGAGCACCAAAAGGAACAGTCATTTTGACTGATGTAACTGAACAAGGGTGGATATTTTCATCTTTGGGACTAAGATATTAAGAGATGGAAGAACTGCACAAAGGAACAGCTTGAAAAGGAGGTGTGCACTAATTCTCTTCATTTTGTTATAGCCTTTGCAGCAAGAAAGATCTGTGTCCTTCTGTCAATGCCTTTCTCAGCCTACAGAGGCTGGTACCCTCTGGACTGATGTGCAGGATGTGGCTCTGCAGCTGGATGTCCTTTAAGGATACTGCCTGGGCCAAATGCAACCTCTTCCTCCTCTAACAACACAGTGAGAGGCTTGTTTTTCACCCAGATTGGATTTAAGAATTAACACTGAACTGTTCCAAATCAAAAAGACCAAATCCCTTCTAGATGTATCCCACTCTGCCTGGCACACAAAATCTTCAATATTGATGCGACTATTGTAAGGAAGGAAAGAATGTTAAGAGCTGCTGAGGCAGACATCCCAGGAGAGTGATCTTTGCTCCTCAAAACCTGGGGGAGATTCACAGGGATTTTAAGCCTTAGAATTCCTGTTCTTTTGTTCTGGTACCAAGTCATGTCTTCAGTAGTTGTAGACCTTGATTCAACTTTGTATTGAAGCTTAAAAAATTGAAATCTTTTTTCTCTGGACACATTCTTGGCTTGAATTTAAGACACCATATTCTCAAGGATATGATGCCTTTTTAATGGCCTGTTATTGTGAAAGTATGCATGCCTCTGTACTCCCTCACCCTGGGAGAGGGAGGGAGTTGTGTGGCTAAGAGTCATAGAAGAATTTGTCAGGAATCCGGTGAGAGATTGTCCTGAGCCACAAATACAGATGTTTGCCCAAAAGTATTTCTTTGGGTCTACTCAGAATACTCTTATCACCCCCAAAGTAACCTGAAATGCCCTATGAAATAATTTCTGCTTTTGATCTTCCCTCTAATAGAATTAGTGGTCCATTTTTCTTCTACTGCCACTTCTGTATCAGGCCAGATAGGAAATAAAATACCTGTTACCAAATGCCCTGCTAATGTGTCAGCCACAGCTGCAGCTGGATAAATGCCATTGGATTGAAGAAATTGGAATTTAATGCAATGATGGTTTTTGTCTTGGTTTATTTTGGTATTGTGCCTTTGCTTTGTTTTGTCTTTGTTGTTTTGTTTGTTTGAGGTTGGCAAGTCTATCATGTGAGAGAACCTAGCACTAGGTGAACAAAATGCATGGCACAAATCCTTTGAACTGGACAAACTGAAACATGCTTATTAGCTTGTTTTCTGATTTCCTTGTGCCTTCTTCTGTTATTAATTAGCCTGTTTCTGTCTAAAATAGCTTCTAAGGAAATATGCATATTTTTCATTAGAATTACTCACACAATGTTTCCAAAATTCAGGAGTTCAGGTATGATCCAAGATTTGTTAATCTGAGAGGAAAGCTCACTTTGATTAAAGCAGATTTTAAGTAAAACCTGCAAATAGTTCCTAAGCAAACCAAAACCAATTAAGCATGAAATATATTTGATCCTGGGTACTGTAAATACAAATACCTTGTGACTATTCATGACAGACATCAAAAAAGAGAAATTTATTGAAATGCTGCATAGAACTATACTTAATACAGACAGACCAACCTCATCTACCTAAATTTGTTCACGCCAGTTTCCACAACTACAGGCTTTCATAACTCTTGGGTCTTTTATGAAATTGGATTACGTAGTTAGGCAGCTGATAATACCTCCGGGTATGCAATTGCAGAGATGAACTTGTGTGCCAGACTATTCGTTCTGTTTACTGTGCCTATATAGAAAATAACACAGAAAATGCAGACAGAAATTTTTATTTTAGGTTCCTGACATTACCAACACTGTGCCTGGGGCTCCAGAGCAATGCTCTGCAGTAATTGCTGCTTCACAGACGGGGTCTCACAGCGGGTTCTGGCTGGTCAGCAGCCAGCCAGGGTCTGCTGACTTGGTGTTAGTGGTCATTATTTGGGAAACAGTCTGTCTGAGGAGACAGTGTCTGGTGGGGAGTCAGAGACAGGCACGCAGGAAAGTCAGTGGCTGTTGCCTGGGTGAGGAGAAGGATGAGTGGACTGGACTTTCCCTGGGACACAGTGTGGAGAAGAGGACATGTCAGCAGAGCAGAGAGGACACACGTGCTCTGCAAGAGCCTGGCCTGGGAAGGCGTCAGATGAGCTGTGGGAACCCCATCATGGGCAGGTGGGGGTAGGCCTGGCTGTGACATGGCAGCTTTACCAGCAACCTCCAAAGATCCCTTCTGACATAACTTCATGACTCAATTACTGTCACTGTCTGCCACAGAACACCAGTTTTTATGGGTCAGCACTTCACTGTCTACCCAAATAGAGTCCTACATAGAGAAGAGAGACTGACATTCTTAGGCACTGAAGCAAAAGATTCATGGGGTCAGGGAGCAATGCATGCCAGCTCCTGCGGAAAGGTGTAAGGCAGGGTTATAGCACAGAGATAAAGCCTTTATGAGCTGGAGTTCCAGGGAACCCATATGAAGATCCAGGGTTTTGCTAAAAGAAAGTTGTACTTGGACTCAGGGAAGGGCAGTGGCAGCAGAGGAGCACTTGTAGCTTGATATTGTGTTCTTATTCTCTGCTTTGTATTTCCAAAAGAAACAGTTCACTTACACTTTAATTACATCAGCTGGACCACCCAACAAAATGTATCACAACCCTGTATGTAAAGAAGTGACCTGATATTCTCCCTCTGTGGTTCACCTTCATCATCTATACAGCAAACTTGCAAAATTTTAAAATTAATTTTAATTATATAAATGAGAATTACTATCAATAGTGGCTCATAATAATAATTTGAGATATTTCAGTTCATTAGCTTTTTCTTTGCCAAATAATTGGTGGGAAACACTGGCATTTAACTAACTATGATAATTTTTCTCTATTTTTAATTCTGTTTTGATAAACAGTTCTTCACGGGGCAATGCAGCCTAGGGAGTGTCTTTGAGATAATTATTTGAACAGAAATGACAGTGATCCTTGTTTCTTGTCACCAGAAAAGGCACAGGTCCCTCTGCCTTATGCCAGGGAGGCTCCTAAAGTATCTTCTAATCTGGTTACAATTGATGAACCCTGTGGAGTGTGGCTGTAAGAAGATCCAAAATTCTTTTTTCAGCTCAGAATTAAATTTTTGCCTCCTATATATTGGGTGGCTTACGATGGATCAAGAGCGGCAGAGGTGTCTGTTGCGTCAAACTCGGGACATTTTCTGTGTGAGTGTTTTGGTCTGTGTTTAGTTATGAGGACAGGCAGCACTCTGCAGCCCTAAAAAGGCTGTGGTGGAAACAGCATCTGTCTTCACAAAAGCACTAAGAGCATGTGAACAAAATAATGACTTTTCTTCATACATAGATGTGCTGCTTCCTGACAGTCACTTCTGTGAGGGTTTTACTGGTACAAGGCTGAGGCAGAGCTGAAGAAGAGGGCAGGGGACAGATGATGCTGTGGGGGCTGTTACTGACCACTGGCCTCTGGCCATCCTGCTTCTCTCTGTGGGACTTTAACCTCTCTGACATCAACTGAAGGGAAATGACGCTGGGCATGAGCCATCAGGGGATTTTTGGAGTGTGTCAGGGGTGACTTCATGGTGCAGTTTCTGAAGGGGCCAAGCAGGGACAGGCAGAGCTGGACCTACTGGTCAGCAGCAAGGAGGGGCTGCTGGAGAGGTAACAGTCACAGGCTGTGGTGACCATTGAGCAGTGATGGTCAGGGTCTAGAGATAGTGAGGATTAGAGAAGAGGACCTACCCTAGGCTTTAGGAAAAGAAGGAAACTTTGGCATGTGTTGAAGAAAACTGAAAAATAAGGGGGCAAGGGAAGATGTACAACATGTGTTGGTGCAGATTTTCAAGGGCCCTGGTTCAAGAGTAAATGTAATGCTTTTCCATGAGACAGAAATTCCAGCACATTTACAGCCTCAGGGTAAAAGCCAAATCTTCAAGGAAAAGCCATCTAACCACTTTTTATTGAGCAAAAAGCAGACTCAAATCATCAGTACTGAGATCTGTACTCTTTTGGTTTGCAGCACAAAATTTGCACCACTGTACAATGTTTTGAGGAACACAGGAATTATAGTTCAGGTACTTTATCTCTTCATTTCCTCCCATGGGTTAGGCTCCCCAAATAACCCTTTTTTTCCCTGACACAGGGTCAGCACGTGACTCCCATGGTGCACTACACGTCGACCTCAGGAGGTGCTTGAGGTGTAGCAGAAGGGGAGACAAAGATGGACAAAGTCATTGCCACTTAAAAAAGGAGGGGACACATGTACACCCCACAGCTGTCCAAAGTGCTTTAAAAGGGAGATGCATTATGTAAATAACTGAAAGGAAAAGTTTAAGGTACAGACAAAATAAAAATCCCAAAGCAACCTCCCAACAAAATGTTTCAGTTCAGATCAATCTGACCAAGGAAAATGCTTCTCTAGTGAAATTAAAAATTTTGCTCGGGGAATTTCTCTTTTAATGACGCTCTCTTTCCTATGAATGTTTTTCTCCCAAAGGTCTTTATTAGATTCTAATTTCCTATAAACTATTTATGCGACACTGCTAAGTCCCTTAGGTCATGCCGAGAAATCACACTGGAAATAATGGCAAAATCATTTTGGTTTTATATGTATATATATACGTACTGGGAAGGAATAGATACACCTCAAGGATCATACTCAATCCAATTACTTTGAAATTACTCAAAATGATGATTGCTGTAATCTGTAGTAATTTGTCTACAACTTTATGGGTTACTAAACTAAATGTTGATGACACACTTCAGTTCATTAATAATTTTTGTAAAATGTGGTGTTAAATCCAAGCTTTCACTGATGGTGGTGAAAGCTGTGGTTTGGAAATGGGGTATTGTCTGATATGTCCATGAACTGGTAGATGTAGAAGTTTAACAGTTCTTATTCATTTCTAGTTTTTATAAGACTGCAAAGTGTCAAAGCCCACAGACAGTATATGCTCTGTAAATAACATCTTGGCTTTCCTATTCCAGCCACAGCTCATAATCCACCACATTTCTCTGGCCCCTAAATCAAGGGTTTTTTAAATACCACAGGCCTCATTTTTGGCTCTTGCCAAACAGCTCCTCAAGACAACACTCCAAAGAAAGGATCAATTTCACTTGTTCTCCCCATTCCTAAGTCCAATCTCTTGTAGAGCCCATCCACAGGGATGGGGCCAGAAGAGCTGCAGAGGGGCCAGAACCACTTGTCCTGGGAAATCCCAAGAATGGGCCATCTGGGAATTGGGGAAGCAATTCACTGGAATCTACCTCCCCTAGTAAAATAGGTCTCTCCACAAGTGAGAGGTCCCTTCACTCTTGGAGGGTCTCCCTTGGTTACTGAGACCTGAAGAACCCAAAGGAAAAAAAAGAATTAAATAAAAAAACCTATGCATTAATTCTGCATTACTGTTGGTGACTGACTGGCAGGTTTCATATACTGTCTTTATTTTGTAATTAGTAGAGTTCTCAACAGACAAAACAAACCTCATTACACAATTTCTTTCTTTTCTTTTTTAAGTTTTTGTTGTAAGTTTACCCCAAACGCAGAGCATTCCGCTGCCTTCAGTACAGGTGCATACACTGTGGGTAGATGTAAATTATCCCACAACTCAGAAAAAGTGTAGTTTTGTTTACATGCTTCTGTGGCAATGCTTTTCTTTCTAAAAAAGCCTCAACCTACAGAAAATTCAGAAAGAACCCTCTATACCTTCTTCAGAACAATGCAATCAGTGTGCCATTCAATGTACAACAACTTTCAGGAGCTGAGAGGCATTTAGAATTATTTGATAACTAAATTGCTGATGGTACATCTAGCTCCACCATTTATAAAATCATTGCACTGTTTTCTCTCTACCAGGACAAAACCATTAAAAAGAAGTTGCAGTAGAGGTGCTTTGCAGTTATTGTGCATAATGGTAATTTTAAATAACTGAAATAATGGTTTTTCCATCCATAGACTTACACTGGGTCTCTGCTGGTTGCAGCTGGCTGCACAGTGAAACTACATGAATCTGGTTGCTCATTTGCATACCCTAATATTTTGGTAAACCACTCAGTTTTTGATGCCAACCCACTCTTACAGCCAGGCAAGGTGCTTCATTTGGGTATTTCTTAGCTCTGCCTGGGTCTGTGAGGTCGTGAGTTATTAGTGTTCAAACTACTAAATCTCTTAATGACTAAAACATTTTTAGAAGTTTGGTTTGGAACAACACAGAGTCAATTAAAGCATCATGATTTGTCACAGATTTAGAAAACTACACAGATGCCTCCATCCTACTTGCTACAGAAACACTGAAATAACACCATGGGTCACCATGACCCAGAAAGTTTTTCTTTAATTTCTGGAGATTTAGCAGGAAGAGCAGATCCACAGTGCCTATAGATGAGGTTTAATGGCAGGCAAGGATGGCTCGCATCCAAAAGGTTGCATTAAAGCCCTTTCCTGGGGCAGTCAATGAAAGACGTGACATTTTCCTGTTCCAAGGAGCCTGAAAGACATTTTTTCTTATGAGACTCAACACATATGTCACAAGGAAGACCAGCATCCCAGAGAATGTGCACACCTTTAAATTCAAACTTTGATCTCAGCCCCCAGCCCTTCCTCAGCCGCTCTCCCTCCCCTGCTGCATCTTTGTTTTCATGCACACAGAGATACCAGACACTGACATAAAACCTTTGTGTTTTGATCCCTCTCCAAAAGTAGCCCCAGGTAGAGTTATGTAGATTTTATTTAACCTGTCTTAACTGCTGTTGAGAGTGGGACATAATTTGAGTCTGCCTGGCACAGCACAGGCAGCTGAGAATTGTGAAAATTTGCAGCCTGGGGAAGTAAATGAACAAAACCAGTTTCTGATGGGATTTTCTAAATTAATTTTCCTCCCTCTCAACATATGCACATGAGGAGAGTTATGTAAATGAATGCAAGTGGATGACAAGCATAGCAATACCATCCTAATGTGAAAATTAAAACCGTCTGAAATGGGAAGTCAAATTGGATGCAATTAGAGGGACCTAAACAAAGAAACTTACTTAGAGCTACACTGATTTGCGCTTATCAGGTCTCTCAGTCACGGGTAAAATAATGAGTCTGATTGTCTCGCTGTGACCTTGTTAAGTCTGCTGAGCATCCCCTAGCACTTTACAGGACCTTATCTCATGCAGGGCTCATCTTTTCCAGTCCTTTACTTCTTTTTGCCGGGAAAGCCATGACCTGTAACATCAGTCTAGTTACAGGGAAAAAAAGAAATGGTGGCATGCAGCCTGGTACTTTCAGTGGCAAACTACTAGTTTGGAATTTCAATGAAAACAAAAAAAAGAAGGCTTAGGATAAGGGGGCAATAATGCAAGAGTTTAACTTCTCCTGTTTGACATTACCCTTTTTAGCCTGATTCTCCAGTGAAGTGCAAAATAAAGAGTTTGTTCTCTTCTCCCTGCCACTCAATTTCTGAACTAAGAGACTGAATTTACAAGGATGTTTTATGTGTGGGAAGACTCCAAAGGTTCCTCATGTTGCCTTAAATCCAAGAATTAAGGAGAAAAGGGAGAAAGGGAGAGATCCTAAACCTTCAGAAAAAGAAGAGATGACAGTCTAACTTCTCTCCAGGGAAGTGGTCATGGCACCAAGCTTGCCAGAGTTCAGGAACCATTTGGACAATGCTCTCAGGCACATGGTTAAGCGTCCTGCTCTCTTGAGCAGGCACAGCCTTCCCTGCTTTTCCCCAACCTTTTTTTTCCCCTCCTCCCTTATGAGAACAAAATTAAGCGCAACGATCAAGGCAGCTAGTACATTCTTTGTTTTTATTTCTCACCCTGGTTGCTCTAAGCAGCTTCACTGCAGGATCATAGCACCCTGTGCTAGGAAATGTATGAATAGAGAATTAAGAACAAACATATAAATAAAATTTATAAACTAGAAAACATCAACAGAAAGTAAAAGAAATTTTTATTTTCTACTGATTGCTAAAAATTAAGATAAAGGAGCAGAATATTGGTTTGACTTGATGTAAGTCAAACTGCTTACAAAAGCCTTGTTTTTAAGTCATACAACACCTTACCTTCTTTCCTTAAAAGAGTGTAAACTGCCAGCTGACAATGCTGCTTCAAAACACAGATATTTCCTTTTTACTCCTTTGAAGGGAAATGCAGGAAAACACTGACATATTTGGAGTTTGCCTCTCCCCAAATGGGCTGAATATCATCAAATACTATTTACTTCCTCAATTCACTTAATTTTTTTAGCAAATGTTCTTTCTATGAAAAGTCTAAGTTATTGCTAATATATATTATCATGAACAGTAAAGCACTATGGAAATTTTGCTGGATAAGGCTTTCCCAGGAAGTTCTGCATGTATGCTTAGAATCACAGTATTACAGAATCATTTATCTCAGAAAAAATCCTAAATATCATCAAGCCCAACTGTTAACCCAGCACTGTCAAGCCCACCACTAAACCATGTCACCAGGTGTCACATCTACACATCTTTTAAATCCCTCAAGGGATGATGACTTCAGCACTGCCCTGGGCAGCCTGTTCAAGTGTTTGACTCAGTGGATCAGAGATACTATCTGGGCTTGTATCTCCTCGTGACATCTTGGTACTTTAACAATGTTCATATAGAATTTATTAGTACCCTTTAAAACTTGCTTCATGCAAGACAATCTCACAGTATATAAATCTGTACTGAATTCAGTCTTTTCTCTGACTCGTTTTCTTCTTTTCTGGTTTATGAAAAAGAAAGACCTCAAATGTTTCCGTGCACTGAATTTAACTCTTTTCTCTTTTGCACTCAAGTGTTCTCAGTTATGTCTGTGAAACACCTCTAAAATACAACAAATTGTAGTCTGTGAAAGGAAACACACCTGGAAAACCAGAGGCCGGGTGCTGTTCAATGTGGTCTGCACTCAAGGGAGTGACCATTAATATAAAAAGTGCAAAAAGGCAACTGAGAAAATGCAGCCTGGTCCGAAGGGGCAACGTAGGTTGCAAGGGAATGGTGGACACATGCAAAGCGGTGGGGAAAATCTCTCCGGTGGTATGAATAGTCCTGCCCTGTGTTGCTGCGACCCATGACAAAACTGTTCAAGCATCCACAAGGGTGAATGAAACTCTAACCTCTTAAATTCTTTTTCTGTCCTTTTTTCCACAAGCATTATTTCAAACTATCTAATTTTTGCCATCAAGTTCTTAAATCTTTTGCACTTCTTCCTCTATTTCTCCCTCTGTTACTCTGTGTGTTGGGCTTAGGGCAACAGACACTATCTATTTACTCATCCATCAGTGAAAAGATAAACATGACTCTCATGATGAGCCAAGTTTATGTGAGGTGGGTTTGCAGGTCCTTTCTGGATTGCTAAAAGTCTTATCTCTGAAAAGAAGAAAGCTCTATAGGTACTCTAGGTTAAAGCACTGAGACCTCCAGTCAAAAGGATTACCCCCATTACTGCTTTGTGTCTGGAAATGTACGTGTCTTCCAGGGTAACGATAACTTTTTTAAGTATGTCATACTTGGGTGTATGAGGAATGTGGAAAGAAGGGCAAGACACTGCAGAGGTTGTTGCTGAATGAATTTAAGCCATGACTGGTTTAAGTTAGATATCTCTGTGGTTTTCAAGGTGTGCTTCCTTGCACAGCCTACGATTTGTTGTATTTTCAGAGATATTTCAAATACTTAACTAAGAACGCTGGGTGCAAAAGAGAAGAGTGTTAAATATTGATAAAGTTAAATACACTTGATGGGTGCCAAAACCAGTCTCTTGGTAATTATACTCTAATGGAGCTAAATATGTTAAGTCTTTTAATTGTGGACATGCTAAATTCCACATTGCATTAATCACATGATGCCTGCTCAGCTGGTGCTAAGAAAAAATCCAGGAGCCGTTAATTAGGGTGAGATAAGGAAAAGGTTTAATCCTGCCAAGGCAATTGATGGTATACGATGTGCGCGCCGGCTGTGTCCAAGATGTTACATTTATAACAATATCTGGCCAATCTCAAGTGTGTCCACCCCGTAACTTTTGCTCTGGTCCACCCCCTGGCCCACCCCTTAGAAATTGGGTCTGGGGTGCATTTTGGGACCCTCTCTTCATCATCCTTCATCATCTTTGGGGTACAGAGAGCAGAGTCACACAGTTCTTTGACTCTGTCCTGCGGTTTAGGCCAAGACACAAGCGTTCCCCAAACAAGACATGCTTGCCTTGACAAGAGACTAAACATCTTCTACTGGATACGGGGATAGGGCTGTTATGGGGAGTATGGAACGGGGTAAGAGGGTTAAGGAATGTATAAACTAAGGGGTACTATGGGGAAGAGAGAGAAAGGGTTGCTTCTAAAATCTACTTCTATTACCTATAAAACTTATAAGGTAGGAAAATAAAAAAACCATTAGGGGCTTAAGGCATCAACATGACAATCTGTTTTCAGTTTAGAGGGGTTTTGTGTGTGTGTGTTTTTTTTTTTTAACATGTCAAACCATTTTCTGTCTTTATAGCCCATCAAATCTGACTGTTTTTTGTGATTTGAATGTTTCATAGGGACTATTACTTTCAAGGCAGAGTAAACAGGAAACTTTTAAATGTGAGTCACCAACAATAATACAAAAGTCAAAGTCACTGTTTTGAAATAACTTGTCAGAAGAAAACTTGGTGGTTTGGTTTTTCCCCTGTAGCTTTAACTTGGTGTTCTAGGACAGAGTCACTGTAATTCTCTGCATTCTTCTCTCTTTCACATGGACATTTAACTTTCATCCTCATCGTATCCAAGCAGTTAATGCTCCCTGATTCTCACAGCATTCCTTTGAAGGGGAAAGAGCTTGTCACTTTTCCTGTAGATGAAGAAACGAAGCACAGAGCAAGGGCCACATCTAAAGTGAACTCAGAACCAAGAAGCATGGTTTCACAGGACCTATTATTTGGCTTACAACTGAGATATTGCCCAAATGCATCCCCTTCCAGCCCTCCTTCAGCTCCATGCTGCTTTCCTTGAATTGATGCTAAGTACTCCTGTGGGTATGTTCAGCTAGTTCAGTTCACACATCAATCTAGAAACATAATCAAATAAGAAAAAAAAAAAAGAAGAAGATCAAAATATCCCATTGGCACCTGACCACACCAGCACATGGCATGGCACAAAAGGTACTACAGGAATCAAGGGCTAACAGGCCAAGGGACAGTAGTAGATTGTGATTTCTGTTTGGAGCATTAGCACAGAGAATGTTAAGTCTTATATTCTAAATGTGTTGTAGTGAAGATAAAGCTTTTCAATGGCACCCCCCATCATGACTCAGGCTCTTTGGCTGCCTCTGCAATGTTCCAGAGAAAAGAGGTAGATATTTCCATACAGCACCCATGGAAACTGGCACAATGCATACACTTGTTATACATCATGAAGTGATGCCCACGCCAAGAATAATAATTTATTTGGGCCTAAGCTTAGATGAAATGAGGCAGATCTGCATGCCCAGACACCGTTTCTTTAAATGTCAGGTCATACGCTGTTCTCTCTCCCTCTTAGTCTGACTTCTGTATCAATGCAGATTTCATCTCACTCAGACTCAGTGCAGGTGCAGAGCTGTCAGCTGTACCGTAAATGACAGTCTGCCTGTCTCTTGCACACAATGCCACAGCTGATGAGTTGAGCTAATTATGTCTATCCCACCCTCACTAACCTTTCAAGAGCCAGCAAGATTTCAATTAGGGAAAGGCCAAGGAAGAAAGATTTTGAAAATCCTGAAGGCTGTCATTTGTGAGACTCAAGACTCTGGATGAGCACAAACATTGCCAAGAAGTTTCATGAAGGTGGGAAGGGAAGAATACCTCAGCAGAGAAATGCCGTTCCTTCTCTGGCCCCATTCTGGCCCATATATTACAAGTCCTTTTGCATTTTTGAAGTTGCCAGAGCTCACCCACCTTCCAATTCCCATGCAAACTCTAATCCTGTCTCATCACACCTCTAGACAGAGAGAAGAAGACCCAAGGGAGCATTATTGATGATAAAGGGCAAGCTAACAATAAGCAACTCAATGAGGGATTCCAGGACACACCGAGTCTGAAAACAATGAAAAGAACACAGGGGAATCTTATTTTCAGCATGAGGGGATTTGGCACATTCTCAGCATTTTCTCTCTAACATATTAATTAGGCGAGGAGGGAAGGAAGGAGGGCAGGACAATGATTCATACTGAAGAATACTATTGGCACAAGAACAAATGGTATCAACTGGCTATTAAAAAGCTTAGGATGCAATTTAGAAAATTATTTCTAATTGTCAAAGAAGGTCACAGAATAGCTTTCCTAATAGAGCCGAGGACAGAAAACTTGGTGACTGTAGGATAGAACTTGATGTAACTTAACGATTGGGATTATAGGATTTTATTTCCTGAACCAAGATGTTCCTGCCAGTTTTCTACTCATTTTCACCTCCATAGTTATGACATCCTTACCAAAAACACATAGCCATTCATGGGTGTCCCTGTTCACATGTTAACATGAATGCTACAGAAACAGGGGAAATGATCTGGCCAGAGACTGCTATTTTTGAAGGTAATGACAAGCATTGATGGCAAAAAAAATATGCCATGTAGCCTTTCAGCTGTGCCGTGTAATATTTGGGCAACAGACATCAGCACCCCATGTTGGGGACCACAACAGGAAGGAAAGGAGAAGCCAAACTGACGTGCTCAGCATTAAGGACAGGGCCACAACAGCAGCCAGGGAAAACCAGGGTCTGTTTAACATGCCTCATCTGTACTGACTGCAGACCTTGCTGAAGGCAAGTAGTTCTTCTTTAGTCTCACATGACTGAATTCCCTCAGCCTTAGGAAGCTAAGGAGGACAGCAGGGTATATGTGTATATGCAGACTCAATTTTCTTCAATCTCTTGAGTAACCACATAATGCTTCAAGTATCACCAAGAAGCAATGAATCTTGGCAATCTTCTTACAAGTTTCTACTTTCTTTCTTTCTTTTTTTTTCCTTCTCATTATTTCTCTTTTTATCTTACTTTTTAATCCTTGTGATTTCTTGACTTTCATTTCAGGTCATTCTAAATCAAACCCGGTGCTATCTTTAGGCACTCTATGCTTATGCCATGAATCAAATTTCCTTTTCTACTCTTATCAAAACCATGGGAAGGTTTTACTGAGATAGAGACTTCATTAGCACAAAAGCAGAGTTTTGCTGCTGCTCTGATGAAGCACAAGATGCCAACATAACTGAACAAGGGGAAGGATTCGGTGTGCTTTTATGCAGCGTTACTCTGGAAGAATAACTGTACAAGATGTTGCTAAACTGGCAGAAGGTTCTTGAAATGTATCTAATTTTCTGAAGCCCTGTGGATTAGTGGCAGTCTGGGTTACACAGAGTTGCTGGATCAAGGAAGAGAACAAATGCTCTTATTCACTCTCATCACTCCCATTCATGCCCTGCTTGTGTTTCCTGCTTTTATCATTGCTGCCACTGGACATGAACTTCTTCCTCTGTGCCGTAGTTTGAGACTCCTAAAAATCCAATTCCTGAGACCAAGCCCCCCTACCACAATTCAACCCAGTGTGAGATACGTTTTCCAGACAAAACACGAGACTCAAAATGGGGGGAAGGGAATTATATTACAATGCACTATACAAATAAATATTATAATACATCATATACAATCTTAACTATCTCTCCTATGATAAATCAGTATTTACAATGGATCAGATCTCTTCTCCCTCCAGTAAAAGTCCAGGAGGGAAGAAGGAAGAGATCCTTTCCACTCTCAGAGCAGCCGTCTCTCTAGGGCAGCAGTCTCTCTTCTTCCATGCAGCAGCTGTAGCTGAATCTCTTTCCATTACACACAAGGGGGGTCTCCAACCCCCTCTCAGCCCTTTGACTCCAAGCGAGGGTCTTTCTCTTCCGTGGGCTGCATTAACCAGGACAAAGGTCGCTTCACTATGTCATATCACAAAGTGCAGGAGTCTTCGTGACAGTCCCTATCCTCAGGAGATTCACCCCTGAGTCAGAACATCAACTTTCAGTTGAAAGTTTTTGCCTCAAGAGTTCTGTCAGAGCTCCCATGCTCTGTCTCAGGCTATTAGCTTAGCAGCAGCAGTGGGGGGCCCAAGGTCACCCCTCCGCATTCCATCTGGCCGTCCCGGCCCAGCTCTGGGATGTCTTGAGCTTCTCAGTTCCTCTCTCCGGTGCATGCTGCACCCCAAGGCTCCTCTCAAATAGGAGTCCATCTCCTCCTCCTCTCTAGGAAGTCTCAGAGGGGTTTGGGGAGTTTGTTTCAGTTCTTACCCCAACTCTCTCTCTCTCTCTGTAGAGCTTAGTTCTCTCTCTGTTGCTGGCTCTCTCTCTCTCCTTGCAGGAGTTCTCTCTGCGTTGCTGCATGCTTGTCTTTGCTGCTTGTTCAGTTCTTATCTCTTTCTGGCTCTCTGCCACTGTCCTCCAGTCAGTGCTGTTTCTGCCACTGCTCCTGCTGCTGCTTACAGTGGAGAAACTTCCCCTAACTCTTAGCTACAGATACCTGGCCCAGTCCTGTTTCAAGTTCCTGCAGCCCCCCAGCCGGGCTCCTGCCCCTTCTCCTCGTGCCTTTACAACATGGCCACTTCTTCTCCAGCTACTACTACTGCATCAGCTTCTTTTCCAGTCTGCTTGTGATATGTTTATATTTTGCAGGAGCGCTCATTGACTCAACCCCAAGGGCACCACCCCCTTGGGGGTTACCATTTTTTTTTTAACTCCAGGGGGAAAACTTTTTTCCCCCACCACACTCAGGCACTAGGACCACATCTTTTTCTAGCTCTGCTGCCTTGCAGCCCAATGTGTAGGATACAATTCTGCTGTGATCATTAGCAAAGAAGAAAGTGGGGTAACACCGTCAGCTTTATGCATGTTTGTTGGTCAAGGCTTTTTGATCTCTGTTAGGATAAGTACTCAAGAGTACTCAAGCTAAAGGATGAGTAAATTCCTTAGAACAAACCATAATTAGTTTTGTTTCCAAAACCTTTGATGTGCTTTCTCTGAATGTTATTAAATATAATAAAACCTGCCTGACTTATGAAACCTGGATAGGTACCTCATTGTATTGAAACCGTATGAATTAGTGGCTTTAGGTACCCGGCAATTCTATCTTGGAAGTAGAACAGGATCATCTGATACTCTAGATAAGCACCAAACCCCCCAGTAGGAGACCAGTTTGTGAGAAACCTCCTGAGACAGTATTGATAACCTGCTGTGTTGTAAAAGGTGTTCAACACACTGTACTTTTTTTACTTGTGCTTCACTTGTTTGTTCCATGCCTCTGGATGGGCAGAAGTCCCTTGAAGTTCCTGAGTCTTCTACAGCACTGTGTTAGAAGGCAGAGAGTCTGTCCTCCAGAGAGTCATTACATATACTTTAGAATTTAAGAATTTACATTTTGTTCAATGGAATGACACCAGCATAAAAATTAGTCCCCACATTTATAGTTAGCAAGGTCAGGTTGTTAAGAAAATGTTATGTCTTTGTTGGACTAAAACATCACTGAAACCCAAAGAGATAATATTTTCAATATCTATAATCTTTTTCCTAATTGCTTCCCAGAGAGCAAAAGTTCAAGCCTCAAAACCTTCACATGTAATATACTTTGCAAACAACTTCTTAAGAAAAGATGAGAGACGTAATGTTAAGAGTATCGCAAAAATGGGGGCAAAATTATAAACACATGTTAAGCAGTGGCTAAGAGGACTAAATCCAATTGGTTTCACGTATGTCACATAAATCTATATTAAGCTAATTTTAATTTGAGTTCTGTGCAGCTCACTTTGTTCAGTGTTCTGTAGGTATTCCTTCCTTATGGTCTTGCAGATCAAGGTTACTTCTACAGCCAGGAAGTTTCAGTCAGTATTTTACAGTATTTCCTGAAGTTTTGGAGGTATTTAAAATTATGGGTTTTTTACTCTCTGAGAAGGCAGGCAGATCATACTTAATCTCCTTTGTCACGAAAGGGTAACCAGCTGCAAAGAAAACTTGTAAGAGAGAGTGAAACTCTATGTTATACTTTTCCCAGCACATCGGGATATGAAAATGCAATTTAAATATAGTGCTTATGCATTTTATGAGATTCACTTTTTTTTTCCTTTAAAATAAAAACTTTGTTTCCCAAATTTACCTATCCTAAGCATGTTGAATTGCCCTGGAACGACACACCATCTGTGGAGGACATTTCACCCTCACATGAGCAGTTGTGGGAGCTTTCATAGTTTCTTTCCATTCTCTATTCAGCCTCAGACCTCTTCTGCTTCAGAAGTGCAGAACTTTTATGATACTTCAAGTCAAAGGAACACACTTGTACTTGGATAAACACCATTCTCACACTCCTCAGGCAATCGGTTTAATTAAAGGTGCTCTGTTCTGGCTTTTTTGTTCTCTGTTTTCTCTTAGAATTTTCAGTTTCCTCTGACTGAGCAATATTTTCAAGTATTTTGGTCAGCTAATACAGACACTTCACCTTTTACAAGTCTTTTCCCAAGTCCTTACTGCCATCTGGTCATTGCATACATTGCTTAATTTTTTTTTTTTTTTCTGAAGTCAACACAGTATAATTCTGGACTTAAAATCATATTATGACATACTTCAAAAATAACATCCTAAAAGTGGCAACAGTAGGGATTTTATTTAAAAAACACTGTGATTTTTTTTTCCTCCTCTGTAGGAGAAGGTTCCTACAGAATGAGTTTACATGTACAGAGATTGTACACAATAAATGAGACATATGAAGAAGGATATGATTCAGAGAAGAAATTCACCTTTTTTAGGCAACTATACACAGATGAAAATTTTAAGTTGCAACCTGTGTTACCCGTAAAATGTATTGTTCTGAAATATTTGTTAAATTTGGCACACACACTGTGACTAATTTTTTTCACTATTTAATAAAAAAGCTAGTTACAGGCATTACCAACACTAGTTACAGGCAGTACCAGGAAAGACAGGACCAAGTGCATGGCTTTAAAAGTGTGTCATTTTTAGACTGCATTTCCTTTTTTAAAGTTTTCTAAGTTAGTTTCTTTCCAGTTTATGCTTTACAAAATATGAAACCAGAAGATATATACTGACATGGACCATAAAATAATGACTGAGTAATAATGAAGTGATAGCAAAGGGAAGCTGGAGTAAATCCTTCCTAAGTTTATATCTTTATAGCTCGGCCCTTCTGCCCTAACATGGACACCTACTTGGCTTCTCTGCAAACAACACACTTG
This sequence comes from Neopelma chrysocephalum, assembly GCF_003984885.1. Taxonomy (NCBI): domain Eukaryota; kingdom Metazoa; phylum Chordata; class Aves; order Passeriformes; family Pipridae; genus Neopelma; species Neopelma chrysocephalum. Next base: position 3,572,853 of record NW_020925676.1, read on the forward strand.
AGTCTATCCATCACCAGGGAGTGGACAGCTTTTACAAGCTTGTGATGGATTTTTGCAGGCTGACAAACTGGTCATGTACTACTTTTCACTGAAAGTGCATTTTACAAGCTAAGGAATTAGCTGATAAAGTGGTTATCAGTGGCTTTGCATACTGAAAGCCACCAACTGTAGATGGCTTGAACTTTCATTAAAGCCATTTTAGGAAAAGCCTCTTGCTGCAAAAGCATTCTGTCTGACAAAATTTCCACATTTATCTCGCCTGCTTTTCTTGATTTCTTTTATTTTCTTCTTACAAATAAAGAAGTATTTTCATGATTTTGCAACAGTTAACCACAAAATTGGTATTACTTAGCACTCCTGCCTTCAAGAACAAGCTGACGTAGGCCTAAAAAATTTGAAGTGTCCATTACATATTCCTCTGGGACTGTGTCATGACTGTGAAAACAGTCCTAACCTATAAAGAAAAATTGAGTGAACAAAACAGTTTCAATTCTGATGGATCGACAGTTAAGTTTTCCACTGTGAAAACTGTAGGTTTTTGGTCACAACAGGCTTTTGTCATACATTCTGTGGCATACTGTGATGTGTTTCAAGCTCTGCAGATTTACACTTGAAATCCTCATTCCCTATTTCCTTGCTTCTTCCCAGGTAAAATGTTGACAATTTAGCAACATCACATTTTACAGGTAACTTGAATTGTGCAGGGTTATGAAAGGCAGCACAGGTTCCAGCACAGATCCTGATGGTGTTCATATAATTGTGATAATGCAGATCCTGTGACTTGGAGTGCAACTGTTTTTGAATAGAGCAATCACAGAGAAGTTGTTGAGCATTTGGGGTTGCCGATGGTGTTTATTCTTGTATCAAGTGTTCTGCAAGATAAATAAATGCTTCAGGTTTTGTTGCTTGATCGTTTGAATATTTCAGGACACATTTTACTTTATTTCTAGAACTGCCTGCTTGATACATGTTGTTAAAAAACACTTTACCTTTGAGTTAAAAAAAAAAAAAGACTGTCCTGTGAGACAGTCTGGCTCTGTAATTTCTACTGTAGAGAAAGAATGAGTGAATGAGGTGCTGTGATCACAATTTTCACAAAACACTGATTCATCCCCATCAGAAGCCAGTGAGACGTTTAGCCAACATGTGTTCTTGTATAGTGAATATCTTTTTTTTGCCTTGGGGCAGATTTACAGAAATGCTTTGGGGAAAAATATGTTTTCAAGTTTTCTAACCACACAGGCAGCTTTTTACTTCCTTAGATTCTTAAATAAAGGTATAGGTATGGCACCAGAGGCTACTAGATGTTTTGAGACAGAAAGTCCCATGTTTTATCTGTTTTTCAGTTTTTAAGGCAAGACAGTCACATTAGATAACCTATTCTAACCTTTTGGTTAAAAATACAATTAAAGAAGAAGGGTAAGTACATTTGTAACAATGACAAGAGAGATAATTTCTCTTATTTCAAATAGTTGCATCTCTTTAGTGTTCTAATATTGCATAGTAAAAGTTCTGAATAGATTTCCAACTGAAAATAACAAAATGGGAAATGAAAACAAGAAATAGTGGATAGGGACAGTATTTTCTTTTCTGCATTTGCAACTTAGTTGACAACTTAATATGGCAACATGAGATGTAGATGAGATGAGAAAGGCACAATTACAACTGAAGATGTTACACATTTTGTTGCTTTCTATGATTGATCTCACTTCTTTATTGGGAAAACCACTACTCCACCAATCGGCAATTACACTGTAGTAAAATATTATATATATGCACTATACTAATACGTAGTAACTATATTTATACATCTAAACATACAATATAATAATATGGATAGTTTTTATTCTTTATCTACCAGACTTTTTTTCTGTCTCACCTCACTTAAATTAAAACCAACACTTACACTGCTAAATAATAACAATGACAATTATAATTACAACAATAATAAATTTATGACACTTGATCTGAATTTAAGAGATTACTTTGATCTCAAAGAGAGTTTTCCGTTTTGTTAATTTTTATACTATCCTGAAAGAGGACTTTTTCTAACTCAGATCAGAGCATGAGTACCAGAGGACAATGTACGTGTCGTCTGTGTACGATGTGAGCAGGTGAATGATATCCTGTGCCTGGTGCCAGAGCTCAAGGAAGCGGTAGAGAGATTAAGAAGCATTAGGGAAAGTGAAAGGGAAATAGACTGGTGGAGTCACACCCCTTCCCCCCCAAAAGAAGTCCAGCAGGAGACAATGAAGCCCTGCCCCTCCTGCCATCAGGCAGATGGAGCAAACCAAGTAGATGGGGGGAATGGAGAGAGGTCCCTGACCAGAGACGTAAAAGAATCCCCTCCTGACCCCCATCACCTCCCATGGTTCCCTTAAAGGTATGAGGCCCTGGACTCAGAGAGCCAGGCAGAGGGCAGTCAAGATGAAGATCTGTCTGGAGGGTCTCCTGGTTGCACCCCATCTACTAGACGGGTTACAACCACAGCTATAAAGAAAAAAAAAAGGGTAGCTGTAGTTGGTGACTCCCTTCTGAGGGGAACTGAGGGCCCTGTATGTCGACCAGACCCATCCCACAGGGAGGTCTGCTGCCTTCCCAGGGCCCGGGTGAGGGATATTAGTGGGACACTCCCTGAGCTAATCCAGCTCTCAGATTATCATCCATTGATAGTAGTCCAGGCTGGCAGCGATGACATTAATGATATGAATGGAAGAAGTACCAGGGTGATTAAAAAGGACTTCAAGGCACTGGGTCGATTAGTTAATGGGACAGGAGCACAGGTGCTGTTCGCCTCAGTTCCTGCAGTAGCAGGGATGAATGAGGAGAGGAGTAGGAAAACTCATCAATAAGTGGCTAAAGGATTGGTGCCACCGGCCGAATTTTAGTGGTTTTGACTATTGGGCAAATTCCATGGTACCTATGTCCTGGTTAGAACGGCTGGGACCAATTCATCACTGGATGGGTGTAGCCCAAAACTGTGTATTCTATAGCCTTCCATGCCATTTCCCAGAAACTGTTGTCAGTAGAGGCCTGTGAGGTAGGAAGATGTTCCTGTCCTCATACCCTTTTATGGAATTCCTCTCTCTGGGGGAGGGACTGAGCATGCTCATGCCCTTTTATGGAATTCCCTGCTCTGAGGGAGGGACTGAACACTCCCGCCTGAACTGGAGAATATATAAACTGGGAGTTTCAGAACCTTTCCACCACTCGTGGGATCCAGAGGAAGACTGCAGACCACTGCTCTCAACCAGACTGAGACCACCACCCTCAACTGGACTGCAATCACCACTTTTGACCAGACTGCAACAGCTCTCCCACCAGCAGGTTTTTCCCCTCTCCCTTTACTTTGGACTCAGGGGGGGCCAAGGTACACCACTTTTGTTCATACCCCAGGGTGCTGGGTTATACATTTGGGTTTTGTGGGTTAAAACCAATTGTCTGTCTGTATAATTGTACTTATTGTATTATTTTAATAAATTGTTATTCTGACTTATAATCTCTCTTTTGAATTGAGTTCATTTCCCCTGCTGGTTAACTTTTAAACCAGCACAACCTAGTCTCTTCAAATCAGATGGGCTTCATCTATCTAGGAAGGGCAAAAGGACTCTTGCCGATAAGTTGTCGAGGCTGATCAGGAGGGCTTTAAACTAGGTTTGAAGGGGGAAGGGACTGAAACCGGGTTCTCCAGAGAGGAGCCTAAGGGTGGAAAGCCCAAGTTAAGAGTGAAATCAGCAGCCCAGCTGAAATGCACGTACACCAATGCATGCAGTGGGGGTAACAAACAATAGGAGCTGGAAGCCATCGTGCAGCGGGAAAGCTATGATGTAGTTGCCATCACAGAAACATGATGGGATGACTCACATGACTGGAGTGCTGCCATGGATGGCTACAAGCTCTTCAGAAGGGATAGACAAGGTAGCAGAGGTGGAGGGATGGCTCTATATGTCAGAGAGTCACTTGACTCTCTGGAACTTGAAGGCAGTAACAATAAGGTTGAGTGTCTGTGGATCAGAATCAAGGGGAAGGCCAATAAGGCTGATATCCTGGTGGGAGTCTGTTACAGACCACCCAACCAGGATGACGAGGGTGATGAATTATTCTACAAGCAGCTGGCATGTGTCTCAAAATCGCCACCCCTTGTTCTTGTGGGTGACTTTAACCTGCTGGATATCTGCTGAGAACTCAACACCGTGGAGAAGAGGTAGTCTAGGAGATTCCTAGAGCATATAGAGGACAATTTCCTGCTGTTGGTAAATGAGTCTACCAGGGATAGGGCCCTGCTAGACCTGTTCACAAACAGAGAGGGGCTGATGGGAGGTGTGATGGTCAGAGGCCGTCTGGGGCACAATGACCATGAAATAATAGAGTTTTCAATACTCAGGGATGCAAGGAGGGCTGTCAATAAAACCTCTACGTTGGACTTCTGGAGAGCAGATTTCAGCCTGTTCAAAGAAGACTGGTTCAAAGTGTACCCTGGGAAACAACCCTTGAAAACAAAGGGGTCCAGGAGGGATGGACACGCTTCAAGAAGGAAGTCTTGAACACACAGGAGCAGGCTCTCCCAGTGTGCCAAAAGGCAAGCCAGTGGGGAAGACGACCGGTCTGGCTGAACAGGGAGATTTTGAAGGAAATAAGGGTAAAAAAGAGAGCCTACCAATTATGGAAAAAAGGGCTGGCTACTCAGGAAGAGTTTAGGAATATAGTTAGGTCATGTAGAAAGAAAATTAGAGAGAGGAAGGGACAACTTGAACTCAATCTTGCCACTTCTGTTAAGGATAACAGAAAGTCCTTCTACAGATACATCAATAGCAAAAGGAGGGGCAAGGAAAACATCCATTCTTTATTGGACATGGGCGGGAATATAGTTATCAAAGATGAGGAAAAGGTGGAGGTATTTAACACCTTCTTTACCTCTTTACCTTTGCCCACACAGAAGCAGCTCTGCAGCGTTTAACATCCTGCTTTGCAGATTCTGCTGAGCTCTTTGGGCTGGAAGTCAGCTTAAAGAAGACTGAAGTTCTCCATCAACCTGCACCTCAGGAAGTCCCCCATCATCCCCACATCACCATCGGCCAGTCAGAACTCAAATCAGTCCAACAGTTTAATTACCTAGGCAGCCTCATCTCCTCGGATGGTAAGATTGACAGAGAGATAGACAATAGGTTAGCGAAGGCATACAGTGCTTTTGGAAAACTCCATAAAAGAGTTTGGTGTAATAAACACTTGAAGAAAAGTACCAAGATCAGTGTTTACAGAGCCATAGCGCTGTCTACTCTTTTATATTGTTCCGAATCATGGGTCATCTACTGCCACCACCTGTGTCTCCTAGAACGCTTCCATCAACGCTGCCTCCGCACAATCCTAAACATCCACTGGTCAGATTATGTGACCAATACATCAGTTCTGGAACAGGCAGCAATCACAAGTATTGAGGCCATGTTACTGAGAACGCAACTGCGCTGGGCAGGGCACGTCTCAAGGATGAAGGACCACCGCCTCCCTAAGATCCTGCTTTATGGTGAACTTGCCACCGGCTGCCACAAGAGAGGAGCCCCAAAGAAAAGATACAAGGACTCCATGAAGCAACAACTCAGCCTCGGGCATATTGATCGCCATAACTGGTTACTCTGGCCTCCAATCGGGAGGCCTGGAGACAGACCATTTATAACGCTGTTGATGCTTTTGAGAAAGCACGCAGGATCACCCTTGAGGAGAAAAGACAACGCAGAAAGAATCGAGCCTTGCAGAATATACCATCTAAGGAGTCTTTCTGCTGTGTCTTTTGCAACCGGACTTGCCTTTCTCGTATTGGCCTTTTTAGCCACCAACGCGCTTGCAAGAAACGTGGGTAGAGCCCTTCCCAAATCTTCGTTCGCGAAACCTAGCCATGAGTGAGAGAGATGAGACCTCTTTACGTTTAGTTTTCAACAGCAAGACAGGTTGTCCTGAGGACAGCTGGCTTCTGGAGCTTATAGAAAGAGATAAGAAGCTGAATAGCCCCCCTGTAATCCAGGAGGAAACAGTGACCTACTGAGCCACTTGGATCCTCACCAGTCTATGTGATCAGATGGGATCCATCCTAGGGCGATGAGGGAGCTGGAGGAAGAGCTCACCAAGCTGCTCTCCATCATTTACCAACAGTCCTGGCTCACTGGGGAGGTCCCAGATGATTGGAAGTTGGTGAATGTCATGCCCATCCACAAAAAGGGCCGGAAGGAGGACCCTACACGGAAACTACAGGCCTGTCAGCCTGACCTCAGTGCCTGGTAAGATTATGGAGCAGATCACCCTAAGTGCAATCACACAGCACCTACAGGATGGACAAGGGATCAGACCCAGCCAGCATGGGTTTAGGAAGGGCAAGTCTTCTCTGACCAACCTGATCTCCTTTTATGATCAGATGACCCACCTGCTGGATGAGGGGAAGGCTGTGGATGGGTCTACCTGGACTTCAGCAAAGTCTTTGACACCATCTCCCACGGCATACTCTTGAAAAAGCCCACAGTTTGGACAGGGGCACTCTGTGCTGGGTTAGGAACTGGCTGATGGCTGGGCCCAGAGAGTGGTGGTGAACGGTGCTGCATCCAGTTGGCAGCTGGTCACTAGTGGTGTCCCCCAGGGATCAGTGTTGGGCCCAGTCCTGTTTAATATCTTTATCGATGATTTAGACAAGGGGATTGAGTCCACCATCAGCAAATTTGCAGATGACACCAAGTTGGGGGGGAGTGTCGATCAGCCAGAAGGCAGGAGGGCTCTGCAGAGGGACCTGGACAAGCTGGAGAGTTGGGTTGATTCCAACGAGATGAGGTTCAACAAGGCCAAGTGCTGGGTCCTCCACTTTGGCCACAACAACCCCATGCAGCGCTACAGGCTGGGGACAGAGTGGCTGGAGGGCAGCCAGGTAGAAAGGGACCTGGGGCTACTGACTGGCAGGAAGCTGAACATGAGCCAGCAGTGTGCCCAGGTGGCCAAGAAGGCCAAAGGCATCCTGACCTGTATCAGGAACAGTGTGGTCAGCAGGACCAGGGAAGTGATTCTTCCCCTGTACTCAGTGCTGGTGAGGCTACACCTGGAGTGCTGTGTGCAGTTCTGGGCCCCTCAGTTCAGGAAGGATATTGAGGTGCTGGAGCAGGTGCAGAGAAGAGCAACAAGACTGGTGAAGGGACTCAAGCACAAGTCCTATGAGGGCAGGCTGAGGGAGATGGGGCTGTTCAGCCTGGAGAAGACGAGGCTCAGGGGAGACCTCGTCACTCTCTACAACTCCCTGAAAGGAGGTTGTAGCCAGGTGGGGGTTGGTCTCTTCTCCCAGGCGGCTATCAGTAAGACAAGAGGGCATGGTCTTAAGCTGTGCCAGGGAAGGTTTAGGTTAGATATTAGGAAGAAATTCTTTGCAGAGAGGGTAACCAGGTATTGCAATGGGTTGCCCAGGGAAGTGGTGGATTCTCCATCCCTGGAAGTTTTTAAGATGAGACTGGATGTGGCACTCAGTGCCATAGTCTAGTGACCACAGTGGTAGTTGATCAAGGGGTGGACTTGATGATCTCAGAGGTCCTTTCCAACCCAGCTGATTCTATGATTCTATGCTATGGCTTCGGACCAAATGACTGTTGCTCCCGTGGGGTCTCAGGAGTCAAAAACCGGAGCAAATGTCTAACTTGTCATGACAATAAAGTGCAGGTAGGATGGAGATGGGGAACTGACAGAAACAAAATGGGAGCCTCCAGAAAATGAATATTAACACACCAGCTGGCCTGGAGGCAGTCCCATTGCAGTTCATTTACAGTGGTTTATAGATATATAAGCAATGCTGATACTGGACTTAGTGCCAGGAGAGGCCTGAGACCACAGTGGTCTGTATTCCAGAGACTGTCCAGGACAAGACTTTCTAAAAGTTGTGTTGTCTTTTGCTAGAAATCTGATCTTTAGTGGCAATGTGTGATGCAATAGTTCTCTTTTTAATTCGGACTTGGATTTGATTTTATGCTCTCCAAGTAGAGTGATCAGTAATATATTATAAGAAAGAAAGAAAAACACATGGATTTTAAGACTCAAAGATGCTTTTTACTGATACATTATCACAAAAATTGCAGCTAGTAAAAACATACAGTCTATTACTGAAATTTCTGTGAAGCTGACAGCCTGTTTTGCTTTCTTAAACTCACAGTTTGCAACCAATGTTTGGCCCATAATTTGCAGTTAAGTAACTGTGAATTTAAGAAGTCAGTGGGAAAGTCCTACATGACTTGGCACTTGACTTAAATGCTGATACATTTGGATTGTCTGTGCTGAAGGCAGTGAATTAAACCTTAATTGACTGCCAGATTCTGAATAATAAATTCTGAATTCCTTTAATGATCTTCCTCAGCATTTTTATGCTTAAGAGCGTACACGGCATAACTTCATCACTGCTTCGCTGACTAGCCACCCGATGCCTCATCTCATAACAAGGTATATTTTTGCATTTTATCACTGAAAACTTGTAAATTTTGCCTTCTGTTTGAAAATGTGACTAGTAATTTTGCAAGTTTTCTATGTGTTTCTGATGTTTTCCAGTCTCCTGTAAAAGCCTGGCTTGCCATCCTTTGGCCTTCTCCTCAGAAGGTTATACTTGTCTATAATACAGTCTCAATGGTTTCATAAGAAAGGAGGGAAAAGAGAAGATTCCAAGGTAACCAAGCTGCTGAGTCCTGTGCTGCTGAAGACTTTTATGGGACTGTTCTCAGCAGGGGTTGCCAGGATGCTTTGCAATAGGAAGGAATCAGGGGATTCCCATGTCAGAATCAGTAGTGAATCCAGAACCTTGGTCAGTTGGTATTGAATTGAAGCCTCTTGATGTCTGTTTACCTAAGTTAAAATGGCAGGTTTCCTTTCACATTTTTTTCATTTGTTTGTAGCTTGAATGACACTATACACTTAAATTGTTAAATCATGAATCATAGAATACTCTGAGTGGGAACAGACCTAAAAGGATCATCAAAGTCCAACTTCTGGCCCTGCACAGGACAACCCCAAGAATCACACCTTGTACATGAGAGTGTTGTCCATATTCTCACTGAAACCATATATTTGTTTTCTCTACACACTACACCTTTTTGTCCATATTAATGTGTTTTTAATGCAATTTTTCAGACGCAAAACAAAAAGAAGACTTTACACTGAGACCTTGTGGTTTGGTTTTAATGAAGAATAGGTTGATTACATGTTCACTATAGTTTGCCCCAAGATTTGAAACACAAACTGTCTTGCATTTCACTGTGGGTTTTCTGAATAATTTTAAAGCCTTTGGAAACGTGAATTCCTGCTTGCTCTTTTGGTTCTGAAAGCCTGAAAATAATTAAATTGAAATAGAATTGTGTTGGTAAGGCATGTGGATATGTAATATGCTTTATAATGCTAAAACTCCTTACAGGGTTTTGCCAAGTATACGATGAGAAATCAAGATTCGTAAAAATGTCATTAATGGACTTCTTGGTTAACCACACCTGGGAATTCCTAGGCCATGGAGGCTGTCTGGCATTGAACAGACTGTGTTTACCCTAGTAAACATTCTTAACCTCCAAAAGAGGGTAGCCTGATACAAATCACTTTGTGTGAGCGGTCTCTTGAGAGAATTGTGCTCAAACCCTTTCTAGCAATTATTGTACGGACTGTTAATTGGCACGGGACAAAATGATGCCAGAGAAGACTTAGAGAAAATACTTAGAAATGTTTCAACACCTTGGAAGTCTCTCTGGGTTATTCCTCTAGCCTAGAGATAACCTTATCAGATTATGGCACTGCTGGCTGTTATATGTAACGATGGAATGAATCAAAAGAGACTGAGGAATAGAAAAGAAGAATGGATGGAAGCCTGAAGAAGACAATTAAGTTATGAAATCAGTATCATGCATTTTTTAAGGGAAGGTTCTGTTTTCTTTCTCCTGAATTAAGTTGCACTACCCAGGGGAAGTATCTGAGATGTATGTAAACATTTCAGGTCCAGGTATCTAAAGACGCTTGCATTAATAGCAGAGTTCTGGAGTTACAGAATGTTGGATCTCAAATTCTGGGAGCTCAGACTTAAATAATGTATATACATCAACTGTGTGCCCTGGGTGCCTTTCGACAATCACCGTCAAAATGTTTCAAGAAATTGCCTGCAGTTACTCTTCAGATTATTGAAGGCTTCTGAAAGCCTGAAAATAATGAAATTGAAATAGAATTGTGTTGGTAAGGCATGTGGACATGTAATACACTTTATAATGCTAAAACTCCTTACAGGGTTTTGCCAAGTATAGGACGGGAAATCAAGATTCGTAAAAATGTCATTAGTGGACTAAGGAAGCATGTTAATTATCCATTTTCCATTGATTATTGGAAAAAATATGAAGCTCACTTCAACTAGTTTTAATTGATAATAGAAATGTATTTGTGCTTTTCTCTTTTTTTTTTTTTAAGATAAATACTGCCTTAAATGTGTCTCAAACCTTTTTGTAGAGGATATACAAAGCAAACAAAACATTTTTTTATAATTAACTGCCTAAAGCTTTCATTACAAAACCAACAGAAGAGATATTTTTTACTGTGACAGGGAAAAAACCAAACCTGTGAAGCTCATTTATTCATAATTTGGTCATTCCAATTTGAAAATAAAACCAGATGCATATGAAAGATGTCTTCTTAGAACACTGTTTGTTTGTTTGTTTCATAATAATTGTAATTTTTTGATTCCTAAATAATTGTTCTTTTTGTTGATTTTCAACAGTGACCTCTAACCAAAATATAGGTCAGAATGATGCTGCCCTTCCAACAGTCTGACCCCAGCTAATCCATGGCACATCTGTCCTTGAGTCTTCAGTGCTAGATTTGTATCAAAAGACCAAAGATAAGACAGCAAGATAACTTAAGTGAGGTACTTGTCTTACTAAAAATTCAATGCTTTAAATTTTGAGAATCAAATTAGCACCATTTTTTGATAAAATGAAGACTTAAAAAAAAAGGGAGGGGGAGGCGGTCAAGCAGAGGAATTTTTTCCCCGTTTTTAAAAGAAATACATTTGTCATGCCATACTTTTGACATAAAGTCTCTTATCTTGAAAGAAGTAAAAACAAAACACCAAAGCAAAACTAAGAACTAAGAAAAGGTGTTAGAATAGTAATGGTAATTTCCCAAGATGTGTAGGGAACAGAGACTTCTATTAAATATATAAATACTATATGTCTCTGAGGAGTTGTATTTTCAAAAATTAGGTTTTACTTCCTTCCACTGAAAAAAAGCTGTTCTGCTGTCAGCTGTACAAGGAAAAACTCCTGCTAAACCATCTGTTCAGTTACACTTCTTGGTGTTGAGGGTAATGGACTGCTTGCAATTCATCGCTTAGCAGATAATTAAACATCAGTTTATTTAATTATTAATATCAGTTTCAGTAATTATTGAAATTAGATTTAGATTTTAATACTTGTGCAGGAGAAAAGTCAATTATACAGAATAAGCTTTAAAGAGGTAGTTCTACATTTCATTTTTCTTATTTTTCATTGAAATAATTGGTGAATTAGGGAGCTCTAATTAGCTGTTCCTTCCTCTCCCAGTCTGTGGGACAGACATGGTGTCTAAACACAGGAGACTTTCTATACAGACCTGGAAGCAAAAACTGCTTCTTGCAAGGTGTGCAGATGGATTTTTGTGTGCTGCAAAGCCAACTGCTTGTAGTGCACACAATTTGCAGCAATGGCAATGAATGTTTAACAACTATAGAAGCTGTACTGTAACCCTCAAAGGAACACCCACAGTCAGTGCAATGGGTCTCTCCACTGACAGCTTGGAAATTTTGATCTTTATGGTTAGAAGGAGCAAAGGACAATTGGAATATCCCCATATTTAATTTTCTTTTAAAACAGGTTGCCCTTCTTGCAATTTATCATTTCCAGCAAGATTCTAATCACAACAGCTCTGGCCATAAGAATGGCACATCCTTTTCAGCACTCTGGACCGAAACTGTCTTAATACCAGAAGCTTTTTCACATTTGGAATCATCTCCACTGTGAGAAAAATCTCATTTATTGAATTTAGAAAGACGGCAAAAGTTTGCAGAACAAAAGGAATAAAATGAAAAGGAAAAATTGTAACACGTGTTGGGTGTCCTAGGCACGCAGGATTCCCAGGAACACCCCCTTCAATTCAAAAGTCCCGCTTTTTAAACATTCTTAAGGTTCAACCCCGTTTACGTCATAGAAGAGGCGTTCCCCTCTTTCTGGTTGGCTGTGTCGTGCTGGGAGGTGGAGTGTCCAGCAGCATGGCAGCTTCCAGGACCAGCCATGTGGTATAAGGGGTTTCCTTACCAATATTCATTTACAGTTCCCTATTCCCGTTCGCATGTTTCCCTGACACCAGTTCCAGGCTGAATCCGGCGTCTTACAGCTCCGCGATATGCCCTATAGGTTAGTAAAGAAAAACTCTTATGTTAGTGATTTTTTAAATTCATTTGCTTGTAATAAAACCGATTCTTTATTTCTCACACTACCAACTCACTTTTTGACCTGTCTAGCACAAACAGTTACCTTGATAAGGCACTGGCATTTATTACTGCTACACTAGTTAATTTGCAATAACATGTATTTTTGGCTTATCTCCCTTGTGCAACCAACATGTTGATACCCAGCAATTTTATAAAAAGTCACCGTGTGCATAGGCTCATTCAAAATGCAGTTGGATATTTTTATGGCACTGCCTGTAATGAATCTGCTTATTTTTCCTCTTCCTTATCCTGTTGAGGTAATCCAGGCTGTCTGAGTGCACCCTGGCCTTTCTGTGGCTCCCCTCTCACTCTTTCCTGTTGCTTCTCTTTACACTATGCAGGGCAGATGAATTCAAAATAACATTCAAACCCAATCTGTTAAAACCAGAAAATTCAGGAGCCTTTATACACTTGTGGGACTTTCAGATTCTCTATGTTGTGAAAGGACTTAAATCAAATTGTTTATAATCAAATTGAGAGACACACAGTGGCTGCTCCTGTCCCCACTTTTCAAAAGGTGCTGTCCAGACGGGAATTTATCCATTTTGCCAGGTCTAGGAATGTCCCATGGAGAGTAGGTTATTCTGAAATTGATCACTTTTGCTCATTGTCTTGCATATAATGCCTCCCAAATGCCAAGAACATGTTGACAAACACCCATATTTGCTGGTTTCTAATCTAATGGACTATCCATGATTCAATATTAACAATATTATTCACACTCAAATACTCCCAGAGTGCAAGCCTTAATCTCTAACCCCACATCCAAAGAAATGAGTCTCTGTTTGATTCTTTTTTTTTTTTTTTACAGAGCAAGCCAGTACTGAAGAGTTTAAATGTCTTCCTTATCAGGCCTAAAGTTTTGGTGAATTTTTTTCAAAGGCATTGGCATGTCTGTCTCCTCTGATTCACCACCCTGTTGCTTTGAGTTCAACTGAACAGCTGATACTTAAAAATTTGGGTATTAGTCTTCAATAACATGGCTTTTGGTTTCTGTTTACTTAGTTTAAGTAACTCTATCAATGTTTTTAAAACACGGCATTGTCTTTTAAAGAAAGATAAAACATACTCAGCTTTCCTACAATATTGGGCTGCCAGTTGTTTGCAGAAGAAAACCCTGTCCCAGTCATTCAGTGCTGTATAGACTCTCTGCATTCTTTTCCTTTCTCTCTTCTTTCTCTTCCAGTCTGAAACATCTCAGGCTTTGAGGACTATGAGTACATTTGACAATTGGTACATTTCCGCACAATTTACAAAACAGATGAAACCAACTTTCTGCATTCAACACCTTGAGTGGTGGGTATGTTTAAACTGCAGAAGGTTATTCTGCAGCATCACCCTCATTCCAACTCCTACAAAGAAAGCTCTATAAAAGCACAACAGCAGCCAGTTGAGAAGGTAATATTTGCATTTACTGGTTAATAAAAAAAAATCTAAATTGAAGTTAGGCATTAAAAATTTCAGGTTTTTTACCGCTTTTCTCCTTTTCACTTGCTTTTACCTGAATCTCCAGTGTGTAACATAACAGCAAATTAACACAAACAAATTAAAAAACCTGAACCAACTGAACAAAACCCCCACCTTACCCCCATTGGTCCCTGCCCAAGGAGTTTATTTTCAATCTATATGATAATAGAAGAAAGGTCCACCGGTGGAAGCAGCAGAAGAGATGCAAAGACAGCTTGATGGTGTGTTTTAGGGTGGACAACAAGCCTCTGGTGTTACTGTAGAAGCAGGATTTTTGGGCTAGCTATCTGAGAAATGTGCACATGGGCATGACTCTGATATCCACAGTCATAACTGAAGGACCAGCTTGAATTTCACACTCCTGACTTCAGCACCATTGCTTTTGGCACAGCTCATATAGCTGATGCAATACTTTATAAGCCTTTCCTTATTAAAAGGGAATTTGAGAAAGCAGCTGAGAATGCCCACAGAAAATCTATATTAATCTACCTTTTTTTTTTTGTACAATAATAAATGAAACTGCAGCTGAGAAGTCAGTCTGCAGTGGCTAGCAATAAACGCCCATCCATCCCCTTGTAAATGAAATAAACCACTGCTATGTTTTCATTAATTCCTCCCTGAGTGCTGAAATCCAAACCAAACTCCCAGGGTTAAACTGCATTCTCTCCTTTCAGCACCAACTCTGGAAGATGTTTGAATAGCATTCACTGAGCTATGGAATGTGGTTGTTCACCTTTGTGATGAAGACTTGCAGACTTGAGAAAGGTGTTTAGTACCTATGTGAGAGGCAGGAAGAAAGGTGTAATTAAATCACATCTATGCTTTTGAAAGCTCTTAAGCCAGGAACTTTGATAGAAAACAGCATAGACATACTTTTACCGCACTGAAATCTCTCTCTCCATAAAGATATGAAAAGCCAGACCCACCGGTTTTGGGTCTGGAAGCAGTCTAAAGGTGTTGATTTGATGCCTTTCTCTTGAGATTTCCCTAGCTTTTCCTTTCCCAGGATGGTTCAATGATAGCCTGGGCTGTGTAAGCAGGAAAAGGGAGCACCATCGTTTAGCTGTGGCTCAGTGCTTTAGCAGGTGTCTCAGCACTGGGGAACTGTCAAGGGCAAAGAGTTAAATCCACCATTTCATTTCTTCATGTGCCCCTGAAAATGAAGAGCATTGATCCTTTAACTGCCACCTGAGAGAACATTGTCAGGTATTTAAAGGCAGTTTCGTGTTTAAGATAAACCGTGAAAAATCCTAGATTTATAAGGAAGAAAACCCTCATCCGTTAGATGCTGAATGTAAGGAAGTATATCCCTAAAGGTATGTGTCAGCCTGCTTTACTTCTGTCTTCAGTAATTATTTTTCCTCTCTTTGTTCAAAATGGAAAGTACTTTAGTTTTACTTAAAATGAAAAAAACTAAGAAGAATTCTAGAAAAAAAAGAAATTCCAAGGAACAAAACTGAAAAATAATGGAGAAAATCACATTGAAAAACCTAGATCTGCTGCAACCACCTGTTCCCCTCTCCTGCTCCCAGAAAGTTGTGCTTGCAGGACACAGAACAGAATAGATCACATTTGCTTGGCTGCAAACACATATTTTGCAGTCTAAGCTTGAGTGAAGGACTTGTTTTTGTTCCTGTTCCCATGTCATTCTGAGGCAGGAGAGTGGGAACTCGCAGGTCTGAAGTGTCAATTGCAGCTGCCTTCACACCTTCTTCTTTTCTGTAAGTTTTAAATGTGGAAAACAACTTTGTAATGTAAATAAATTATGCAGATTCTGAGTGAAATATCAAATATACACTAAACTCTGATCTTACACAAATTTGTCTATCACAGCTAGCACGATTTACTCCCAGAAATGCTAAATTTCATGAGATGGAAAGTAAGAAGCATATATAAATTAAACCAATTTGACATTATATTATAACTGTAAAAGTGTGGGGTTTTTTCTGTTTTTTTTTTTTTTCTGGGCTTTATGAGTTTATTAACAATAAGGCGTAGTTAGAGACAGTCTGTTGTTTATAAAATTCAAAATTATTTGCCATGGGCTTTTTTCTGTAGACCAACTGTACATAGGCAGAAAATAAATCTGTACTTGCCACTGTTATTCTTTATACTCAACTTAGGTTTGAAAATGTTTGTAGCACAGTGTAAGTGGAAGAATGAACAATTTGATAATGATTTATTAATGCTAACATTTCTAATTATCTTCAGGTCTTAGTAGACATAGAGTACTCCAAAGTTTTAAATTCTGCATTTCTCTTTTTCTAAATTTCTAATTAATTTAAACTTAATTTTGATTTTTAAGGTTTTTGGTTTTTATATTAAGTACACCGTTCACTCTGGAATTAACGCCAGTAAAGGTGATGAAAAAGCCCTGTTATTATGAAAGCACTCTAGACTGTATTTCCGGCAGAGAAAAATCTGCACTGAATTCTACTCCTATAGACTTCAAATTGTTTTTTTCACACCTACCTTTCTGGAGCACACAGCACTTGGATGGAACCCTTTGGTCCTCAGGGCTTCTGCTCTGGCTCAAGAGATGATCCCATTCCCAGGAATCCAAGACTATCTCTGTCAGTGAACATTTTGGCATTTGTAGGGTTGGAGAAGGAGTTGCCCGGGGTGTTTTTGTTTGTTTATTGGTTGGTTTTGGGTTTTGTTTGTTTGTTTGGGTTTGTTTTGTGGTTTTTTTTTAACCCTAGTTGTTCTGAGCAGATGTGAGCTCCTCACTTTGCAAAATATGAAGATAAACATTGCTGAGAAAGTGGTCAGGACCAACTAGTCCAGAAAAATCAGAAAAATCCAGAAAAATCCCAAGCCCACACACTTTCCATTCTGTACTTAGCTTTACATAACCCTAAGAGAATTGATATTTCTCTCATTTGAAAACTTAGAGACTTAAGTCTTAAGTTTTTCTTGTCCATATACTCCAAATAGCAGAGCTGTTAAGGCATGACTCATTAAAGCCTAGCGTCAATGTGCTGAGACCCTGCCCTTCACTGCACTTCAGAAGCACTCAGTGCGCAGGTGGAAAGAAACCTTGCTTCAATGCATCCTTTTAAAGGCAGACAATATTTCACTCTTCTTGACTCTGAGCTAGCTAGCAAACAGTGAAAGGAAAATGCTTTATAATGATGACATTGACAGGGGTTTTGTTGCATGTCGGCCAAGCTGTGATAGAGCAAATGAATCCAGACTAGTGGTAGGCCACTCTTGCAAAGGACTTAGGAGTATATACAAAAGTATTTAGCATGACAGAAGCTTCAAAAAAAGCATAGGACTAAGGACTCCACACAATTTTCCATGTAAAGACATTACACACTCAGCAGTAAAGTATTTCTCTAAGGCACATGGTTTTATATTCATAATCAGATTTCACAGATGGCTCTAATTTATATAGGCGGCAGCAATGTGAAGTACAATAAATATATCTAAGGAGCATCCCTTTTATTATTACCTTCTCAAGATTCCATGACAATTTCTTTACCTCAGCAGTAGGTTTTTTTTCTCTATTAATTTATGAAGTTGAAGGGAATTTTCTCCCTTACAGTGAACCAGTATGTGAACACTTTACAGTTATTAAAACTTTGACTGATGTTATGCCTAACCTTACTGAATCTGCTGTGACTCATTAGATAGGAAACTTGAAAGCCAACCTGTCAATATGTCTGTACATCTGTGTGCAGCTGTGTCAGACATGCATGTATTTTTAAGTCACAAAGAAAAAATTATTTGGAGAAGAAAAGGGTCAGAATTTATTAGATCCTTTCAGAAAAATGATTTATTAGAAGAAAAGAGTTTCAATTGAAAGACAGGACCATTTAAAAGAGGAAAAATGTGAATTTCTTCTTTTGCTCATTAGCTGCATACAGAAAATGATGTATACTTTAAAATCCATTCCCAAGGTTTCAGTTATTTTCCCTAAAGGGGCACTGCTTCTCAGCCTGAAGTCCTATTCTCAGTCCTAAAAGTGTGTCAACAGATAACAGACTGGGAACATCCTAATGTACATCATAATTCATGTGTATTTTTGTAGTGTGCACATTCCCCCCATTGGTACAAAACTGAATTTGGCTTTAATAACAGGTGATTTTCAGAGAAAGTATGGAGAGTGTAAGCACAGATCTGTACATCTTTAGGAACAATGAAGCAGAAAGCTCAGGTGCCTCATGCTCAGCATCATCCAGCTGAATCTGGACAACAGTGTCACCTTAAAGTCATGGTCTCACCATGATTTCCTGGGATTTTCAGGAAATTGCAAGATGTGCTTTTGAAAATTGACATGAAGGAGAAGTTAGATGTTTTGCAATAAGCCAACATTTCTTTGCCTAATGCCAGTAGAGTGGATTTATCTTCTGCTCCAGTCTTCTGTTTCAGAGATACAGGTAGACATGAGGCAGCCAAGGTGGTTAGCTCAGAACCACATCTTTAATCCTACTGTTCAAAGTTCGCATAAACCTCTTTGAAAAAAGAGGTGACTCATGGCAGGCTCAGGCTGCATGTTGGACACAGCCTTCAGACTTTTCTTAGTCATTGGGAATTAGTGAAAAACTCTGCAGATGTTACTAAACCATCAAAATAGTAATCTGAGGACTGATGTAATTATAGAAGGACCTTCTAAGACTCATGTTTGAAGGTAAGTAAATTCAATGTAGACAAAAGAAGAGGGATGGATACATGTGGGAAAGGAGACGCAGACAACTTCACATATACAGCTATGGCCATGAAGATGATCATTGTAATAGCCAGTCCCAGGAAAACACAGATCAGTGCTCCAATGTAGTTAAAAAATAAATGATTTATTAGGAACTATTTGAGTAGGATTGGAGCACAGAGAAGTTTTACACTGTAGTAGTCCATGTGCTATCTGCAGTTTGAAAACTGTGTTCTGCTTTGGCTCCCCTCCTCTCAAAATGTAGAAGACCAAGAAAAATTAAAGGGTGACAATGGCCTAGAGCAGAAAGGAGAAATAAATGAAATGAAAGAATGAAAGTTGAGCTGAGTGTATGGTGAAGGCACTGTGACTGAAACGGGAAAAATTATCTGGGTTCCTCAGAGTTCAAGCAATCAGGCCATCCCCATGCAGACAATCCTCTCTGCAGGGCAAGCATGGATCCTGGTGTGCTGGATCGTGGCTGGGTGAGCCTTTCTTCCCTTTGCCACCTCTTTTAACAGCTTGTTCTTCTCTGAGCCATGACTTACAGTGCTGTAGAGAATTGTTGGAGCCAGTGGTGTTATTCTGAGTCAGAGCACTCTGAGACAGAGCTAAAATTCAGCCAACCCCTCCCAAGGCTCGTTCTTTCAAACGGAGAATAAAAACAAACCAAAGACAAATTGGTGTTGAAGAGAGCAGTGGGGGATCCTGCTGCTTTAAGCATTCCTCTTTGCTGGCTTTGGGAAGACTTGTGTGTGGCTGAGGTTTCCTTTCAGGCATGGGACACAAAAAGTCTGTCTCTGCTGAAATAATTACCTTTATAGAAGCCCAGACAATAAGTAACATGTGCATACTCAAGGCAAACATGGATAACTTTATTTCAGCAAAGCCTTGTTGTTAAACTTCTAGATATGTCAAAACCAAAACCAAAACAACTGCAGGTAAACTATTCCTTTGTCATTAACAAGCACTTTTCTTAGAAAGACACCAGTCTTCACCTTGCCATAGGCCCCACTGGCCCCTAAGAGGGTCTGTCACAGCTGTTGCTGTCATCAGGCCCATTGCTCAGGGCAAACTCAGCTCCCTCCAGTGCCCACCTCAACACTTGTAAATAGCCATGGGGTTTAGGTAATGGCAATGCTAATGCATTCAAACTATCCACCTTTTTCCAGCAGCACTCCTAATAGACACTACCATTGGAAACTGTTTATTTCTTTCTTCCCCACCTGATCTACCTTTATGTGTGAAAATTTCCCTGGAATAGCCTCAAGCTGAGTAATTACATTTAAGAACAATGAGGTTTTCCATGCAAGCTTGAATAAAAATGAGAGTAGTGGCTAAAACAAGCATTCACAGTTCCTGCAGACAGGCTATTTAGGCTGAACCTACCACAGTGTGAAGTTAGTTGAACCAAGTGTTATGCGCACTGGTTGGTATGATTTAGAAACATCTCCTCAGAACTAGTCCTGTCACCTGTGAAAATAAACATTTTTCTGAATTTGCAGGGGTCCTGAGGACCATAAATGGGAGAAAGCTGCTGTATTTTCATTCGCTGCAGAATTTCTGCACAACTCTGCCCCTGATGCTGAGAATCAGGCAAAAGTCTGTGCTCTTACTGACCAAAGTGAGAAGAAAACAGTGTGCTGTGACCTGTGTACTGGTATGGGCTGCCTGTATCCTGCATCCACAGAACTTCCTCAGGAAGTCCCCTGAAGTGTATATAATCATTCATATGGGTAAGCTCTCATTAAATGAGCTGAATTGCAGTGTCTTGTTTTTAAAATTCACATCTATTGATGAAAGGAAATGTTTAGTGTTTATAGACTGCTCAACCTCATTAAATCAGTCCTGCACCTTAATGAAGAGGAATATCAGAAAATAAATACAGAAAAGTGGCCATCATTCAGACAAAGAGGTTTTCATCAAGAAATTGTATTTATTAAAAGCTGGTTTTAAGGTCAGTTTCTT
This sequence comes from Neopelma chrysocephalum, assembly GCF_003984885.1. NCBI lineage: Eukaryota > Metazoa > Chordata > Aves > Passeriformes > Pipridae > Neopelma > Neopelma chrysocephalum. The sequence goes on from NW_020925676.1 coordinate 3,593,438, forward strand.
TTGTTCAGCATCATAAGAAACACCTCAATCTCTACTTATTTATTTCAGATCTTTTTACATGAATAACACTAATTCTATTGTTTAAAATGCTGTCATTTTAATCTTTAAAAGGAAAAAAAAAACAAAACCAAAAAGAAAGGACTATTTAAATCTCAATTCTTCGTCTAGACAGAAAAAATCCTGAAATTTTTGGAAAATGGGAAAAAAGTATGATTCTCACTTCCCAGGTCTGACTGTCTCTTTCACACTGTAACTGAAAAATGAATGTCTTTTCCCCATTCCCCTCTTGCTTGCCCATCAAGGTGGGCAGGTCTCTGTCAGAAAAGCAACTTACTTCCTTGCTTTCCCCTGGGTGCCTTTCTGAACAAACAATCTTTAAACTGTATATTCAACTGTATATTTTTTTTCCCAGGTAGAAAAAGCTTTTGAGAGTTTTTTGCTTCATTTTCAGACCTATTCCGCACTGTGGTTTCCAAGAAGAATTTTCACTTACAGTTTATCTGATGCCTCTACTCTAAATAACGATCTTAGTACTAGATGTACTTTATTTTAAATTTAGGGTGTTTTTCTGTCAAACCAGAGTCTACAGGTTGAATTTCTAAGCAAACAAGCTATCTAAAGACAGATGACAATTAGCTTAACCTTATAGTCACTTTATGGCAAGGATGTAGCTTTCAGAATGGTAATTTGTCAGTGAATGACAGAAAAAATATGACTTAACTAAACAGGAAGACTGTTGTGAAGCTAATCTGAATATTATAGAGTAGATGATCAGTTTTAGTCCTTCAAACAACTTCAGAAAACCTTTTACTGCTCTAATTAAAGAAATAAAGAATCAAATAGGAAAAAAAAGTCAATCTTTCTACAAAGAAATTAATTACTAATGAATAATAATGAGGAATAAATACACTTAGTAGACCTCACTATTTTTCTTTCAAGAGACCAGCTCACTACAGCTTCAGTCTAGTCATCTGCATGCATAAATGATTAGTCAATCCAGAATGTCATATGTAAACAACAATAAGAAACTAATCATAGTGTAAAATAGCTCAGCATAAACTTTCATTATTTGTCAGCTGCCTATCAGGAAAGCAGCTCAGGCAAGGTGTAAGGTGAAAATATTGATGATGTATAGTTATTGGTGGTAAAAGGTGATTCAGAAGCCCCAGATAGATGAGTTCTTCACATGCTTATGGAAAAAGAGCATATTTAGCTTGGTAACTAGAGGCTATCAGAACATCAATTTGAGGTTGATAGTCTAAGATACAGGTTCTCCAAAAATACAAGTTCCATTTAGTTCCAGATTATCACTGCACTGTGATGGAATTTTTCCTTAAAATTCACTGGACATAGTCTATAATACTTCATACTCTTCCATTTTATGTTGGTTTTTTCTTCTGTGTTTTTCTCATCATATTCAGACAACTATATCATGGAAGCTAATAGAGTTGTAAATCTTGATATAGTGATTTGTCCTGTGGTTCACACCTGTACAAATGGTGGATTTATACTGGCACCTATGTAGTGTACGGAAGCTTTACCTGAGACCCAGCACAGCCCTATTTGGTGTTTATTTATGCTGAATATTTCCAGAATGTTAACTTCAAAATAACAAGATGAAGCCAAAAAGATCATAAACAGATATTTTTGCTCTCACAAATGGATTAAGAGCATACCCAGGAAAGGACTGAAACCATGCTGTTATCCATACAGATGCTTAAAGCTGTTTCTGCAGTTACAAATCACCTGGAAAGAGTGGATGATTTGTGCCAACACAGAGGAGGATTTCTAGGAACAGAATACATATAAGCACCCAGACTCCAGCAAAGCAAGCTGGCACCAATATTCTTGAAGCTTCTCAACACCACAGGGCAGTATGAAAAAATTTTATACATATGTATATTTAAAAAAAAAAGTTATCTAAGAAATGGTTTTTGAAAGAAAAAGACTAATGGTTTATTTCTCACATTAATGGAGAGATTAGAAGTCCTTCATAAATGGGCATTAAAATTTTCAACTTTATGAAAAGTAAAAAGTCATGAAATTTGACCAAGGAATTGGGAAAGGAAATACAGACTGTATCTGTAAAATAAGGAGACATACTAGTAAGGCAGGAAAAAAATCTACAGAAAGGCACATACCTACCCCAGGCATTGCTGAAATAACAGAAGAGAACAATATCCTTTTTGCAACAGAGCTTATTCCAAAGGACTGCATGAACGAAAACATGTGTATAGAGATGGATCTTAGCATGGCTCAGGACAACAAAGGTCAGTCAAAAGAAGTGTGATTTCACTTGGCAAAGTGGCCTCACAGCATTGCAAGCACATGCACATACATGGATGCTCCAGGTTGCTCACTCAGCCCACAGGGCACCCTCCTTGGTCTCATAGGAGACCATTCACACAGCACATACATACGCAAACACCACTACAATTCGGAATCAAACATATGACCATCTCTTCTCCCCACGTGCAAATGTTTCTTTAAAGATTCTGGTGGTTTTTCTATTAATTACACTGTTTCTGGAGATTAGTTGTAGAATAGGGGGCTTTCACTGGGGGGGGGTGTGTGTGTGTGTACATGTTTAACTCTGTCACAATGGTTGGTTCAACACTGCTGAGATTCGCTGGGATAGGGAATCCCATATGGGACACTGGTGTCACTCATGAGAGCAACAATACAACAGCCTGCTGTTGTGGAGCTGCACCCTCAGATGTGCCACTGGCATGGAGTCAATCAGTGTGGAGGCATGCTCTTGTGGAAATTCTCAAGAGGAGCATCTTGAGAAGCTTTTATGGCCAGGAGCATTTCTTTCCACAGGGGCAATGCATATCCAGTGTTTCACTACAGAACACAGCTGAATATCTGCCAGGATTACCCTGTAAAATACCACCCAGTACCTGAAGCTGGAGAGAGACTACTTACAAGAGAATGTAGAGACAGAAAAAGGGGGAGGAGTTTCAAACTGTAAGATAGTAGGTTTCTATGAGATATTAGGAAGCATTTCTTCCCTCTGAGGGTGGTGAGACCCTGGCACAGGTTGCCAAGAGAAGCTGTGGCTGCCCCATCCCTGGAAGTGTCCAAGGCCAGGTTGCATGGGGCTCAGAGCAACTTGGTCTAGTGGAAGGTGTCCCTGCCATAGCAGGGGTATTGGAATGAGGTGATCTTTAAAGTCCCTTCCAACCCAAACCACTCTGGGATTCTATGACTCTGTGACCTTTTACAAGCCAGAAATGAGGGGAAAATATTATATGAGACTAGATCTACAGTTCCACTTATCCACAGGTTTTCTTTCACTTAGAACTTCAGCATCAAAAGACAATGAATAATAAACCAGTTTTATTACAGAACATTAAATATGGCATGCAAATATATTCAGAATGCATAATGAGAGCACTGAGATATGGTCTGCATGACAGTGATTGAATATTCACATTTTATAGTGTTCCAGACATATCACACCCTTCTAAATAGCGCTCTGTAATGTCCATGACTGTTTTGGTGCATGCTGCAAGTTGTTAATCATGCTGGGTTTTTGAGCACAAGCTGAGATACAGTTCAGGCAAATATAAAGTTCAAGGATTTTCTATACTTATTTCTGGAGCAACTAGTCATGCTAACATACAAAGTGTTACTCAAGTTATAAAAATGTAACAAGAAAAGAGGAAAATGATAGTTTAATATAGAATTATACATTAATTCAGCTTGGAATGGATGGCAGGAAATTATCTACATATACACAGATTTATAGATATAATTAAATACATTTATACCATTAAAACAATCCTTACTATATGTTGTGGTACAGGTGGTACTTGCTTGATACTTATAATAAGTGATCCAACTGGACAGGGAATAGAAGAGGAAAAAGAGATAAATCAATTTCTCTAAAGTCACCTAAAAGGAGGCAAGACAGACCTTCTGATTCTTACACCTGGCTTTTAATTAACAGTAATGTTCAAAGAGATCCATCCAAATGTGCATGACCTGTAGCTACAGTAGCTGGAAAAACCAGTCTGTTTCAACTTTGTGTGGGGAATTCATTCCTCCTCCTGGACTGACTCCTAAAGCTGCTGTGCTACCAGGATATGATCTTTTTATTACTTTGTTCATTACTCAGACTACTGTTCTCTGGGATCAGCCACAAGAACAGTCTATTTGGTCATGACAAGCAGCAGAAAAAAGTACTAATACTGACCTTCAGTGAGTTGTTTCTTCTGTTCCTCAGCTTGAACACTGTCAAGGTCCAATACTATGAGAAGGGAACGTAAACACGTTTCAGTACAACACAGACAGATCAAGTCTAGAGGTGCTGAGAGCAGCGCTGTGGTGATCACATATTCGCTGAAACTTCCCCAAAACAGCAATGAACTTGTTGATATAAAACAAAAATAAGTAAAAAGCAAAGCCATAATGAGCCCTGTCGATACAATTTAATCAGCTCCTACAGCTGCATTAGGTGTAGCACATGTGAAAACTGCCTTGCCTTCACTGACTCATACTGCTAACGATGCATTGTGTGTGCTCTATGCTCACTGCATACTGCCGGGACCCTGTTGTAGGGATCGCAGTTGTAGGCTCCAATACTCATCATGTTATAACTCTTTCAAAGGCTAAGTCTCGCTCAGCTCATTAATTTTTTGGCTATTCTTTCATGTGTGTGCTTGTATACATCATTAAGCAAACACTTTTGTTTTTGTCTCAAAGTGCACGAAAGTTATTGAGGTGAATTGCTAATCAGCTTAGAGGTAGGCCAGGGACATTAGTAAAAACTGCAGATAGGTTCCTGCTGTGTTACCCTAATGTGAGTTAAAATCAGCTCGAAAAATGCATCCTGCTTTTTCACTGAGTGCAGTGTCACAAAGGTCAACATGCTTACAGTGAGCTTAAAAGAGCAAAGAACACAACCTCTTGATTTTTCCTGCTGATAACAGCTAATAGAAAAATTTCTGCTTTTTTCTAGAAAGCAAAAGGGTTCAATTATTTTAATGTTTTTGAAGGGTTCACTTCTAACCTCAGGTTCAATGGCAAAGCTTGTGTTGATAGTGATGTCGCCTATGTTTGAGAATGAAATTTTGCTCTTGACATACTCATATAAACAGGATTTAGTTAGCAATAAGTGGAAAACATCTGCAATGTGCAGGCTGTATTCCATTTTAGGGTCTGAGGTTAATGCTACCACCACGTAAAAGTGCTTTGCTCTTGAGCTCAAGTGACAGAGATTTCATTCTGATGATGGTTAACGCATTCCAGATAGGATTACAGCATGAACTTGGTTTTCTAAAAGTATAAAAATGAAAAAAAAATAAAGGTAAATAAGAGATATCTGTATGGGAAAGTCTTTTAAAATAGGTAAGAGTAAAGTGCTTGAGTGCAGCATCACCAGCTCACCAAAGCCTTATCTATGAATTGCACTCAGAGTGTTCGGGGAGATATAAATGAAGCTGATGGTCCCGGCTGTAACTAAACACTGTCACAAGGGATTATCTTCCCAAAACATGCTGCAGGTCTCAGCTGTGCGCGGCCTTGCTCACTGGAGTTGCCCAGGTCTAGTTCTGATTGAGTGATCCCAAAGGAACATCTGACTTATCCTCTCCTTTTCTCTCACACTCGCTTTCTGAAGTGCTAGCCATGCCCACTGCTCCAGCAGCAATTCTGGGCTCTGGGTACTCTGGGTCAGGGAAAGAGGTCTCTGTGGCCAGGGGTTGGGGTTGTGTCACCATCTGTGTGTCTGCTGTCACCCTCACTGTGACTTCTCACTTCTCTTGCCTTCTGCAATGGATAACACACAGTACAATCCGGAAGGGGCACAGAAGGAAATGTCTCTTTTCAGCTTAGATCTTTCCAAGAGAGTCTGAACCAGTGGATTTTGGACTATAGAAAAAAAAATCCTCTTTGTTACCATCACCTTCATCACCATTATCATGACCTACTAACAGATTCCTAAAGCCTTTCCCACTGTGGCAACTCTTCTTATCTCAGAAAGGTAAGGCAAGCTGCAGCAATCTCTGGAGATCTGCAGATGGATGAATCACCTAAATTTTGACTGTTTGTGACTCAGATCCATTGTGAATAATCCAAACTTTAGTTAGGCACCTCCTGAGCTGACTTAAGTGTTTTAGTTTGATACGTTTATTCAAAGGTAACTGGATATCAGCTTCCTGTTCTTTCAAAAGGGTCTCTTTCTCCTTATGTCAGGCAGAAATAGCAATGGAAATCAAACCTCACATAAAAATAAAAATATTAATTTTAAGTTTAGGAAAAATTATAAAGTACTATGAGTACGTTTACTTTGTGCTTAAAAATAGAAATGAATGCTCTGATTTTGACCTTGTAGTTTCAAAAACCCTTTTGACAGTTCTACCAAGGCTGACAGATTGACATACTGTCCCCTCCACACTGTCTCACCTACACAGTGTACTGAGAGTATGATATCATATCAGTGAAACTCTTCTTCCTTTCCACTCCCCCATGTGTCCTTGTGTTATAGAAGAAGGCATCCTTTGCCAGATATCAAGACTCATCAGGTGTTGAACCCTGGGGGAGCAATGAGTCATCCACATCGCTTTGGAAGGACAGCAAGAGAACAACAACAGAATTATATGCAGGACACAGGTATTTGGGTCATGCCTTGAGCAGGGGGGAATTTCTCTGGACAATCCATAGCTGTGACAAGAGCTGGGATTCCCTGGTGCTCAAGGAGCTTGGACATGATGTACAAAAATGACTTTGTGGTGAGAAGGAAAACATGACTGCGTGGCACAAGCACAAAAGGTTTCAAGTAGGAATAGCTAAACAATTCTGCCTGTATCCTGGATGCTCCTGTGGCCATTTCTAGAAGGTCTATATTCCCAGGCTGAAAACAGAAAGAAGAGATGGCTAAAACACGAGTAGTTAAAAGCTACAAAAACAGTTGAAAGGTTAGCAAAAGTTTGCAGATTATCATTGCATATTGAAACTGAAATACTTGAGGAGCTGACCAGAAGCTACAACCAAATAAGGAACTGAAAAGTTATCAGAGGAGGCTTCAGCCTTCTCCTAACAGAGAGAGTTGAAGCTGAAGCTTGACTTCCTTGGAGCAAATGTGAAGGAAATGTAAACATTAAAGATAACTCGGCAGTAATGTACCACTGATTTGGGTGAGTCCTCCCAGAGCAGCAGCTTTATGCCACGGAGCTGAATAATTTTTCTAAATTAAACCTAATTTGACTGTGTGGGCTTTTGCAGCCTAATTCTGTGTTGTGACACAGGAACTACTTCATAAAACCCTATGACTTCTGAAACTCAGAAAGCCAGTCTGAGTGGACAGAAGGGGCCTTTCTCCCCTTCACGGAAGAATTCATAACAGTGGGTTTCTAATGGACTGGGCAGCTCTTAGGCAACTCACACTAAGAGTTTTAAAGACACTTAGCAGCCTTAATTTTTAATACAAATGTCTGAGTAGGGTGATTCTATAACTGTGAACTGGAAAAGCACTGAGGGTTCCACTCATCTCCACTGCACCCTGCTGTGTTGATGCTGTAGCATTTTGCCACTTGCCGAGACCATTTTGCATCAGTGGCATTTGCTATGGTTTGTCTTAAAAGTAGAAAGTTTTGCTTTGCAATCTCAGGCACATTCCTGTTATAAAGAGAACATTTCTCAAAAAGAGACTTTCAATTAAAATAATAATAACCAATGCCTGAGGCAAAATTCCATTAGGTGTGGGTGATGTTTATCCATCCCAGGATAAATCCACTTCCTTTGAGGAGATAGCTTCAAATTACCACTCAGACCCACTGAAAAGCATTAAACAGAGTTTATAGAGAGTGGATGTCCCTGTCAGTAAGTGCTCAGCACAAGGCTGTCTCTGACGATCCCTCTGAGATCTCCTTGGCATCAGTCAGCAGCAGGCAACAAGATGAAGCAAGATATTCTCAGCATTAATTCAGCACAATACAGAGTCCCATACTCAGACACTGTGTAATCCTGCACACATTTATTATGCTAATGGCCTAATTATACAGTTTTAGGCCATATTGCCTAATTTTGACTCAAATTAGAGTGGTTTAGTGATGCATGGTTTTGTTCAAGGGAAGAAAAGAATAAGCAAAACATCAACGTCTGAAGAATTTGCAGCTCCAGAATATTAGTTTTCAATGAGAGATGTCTAAACTCATACATAATTCTCAGTGTTATGAGAGTCTCCAAAAGAATGACATGGAAAAACTTATTAATTAATATTTTTAATTATACTTCTTAGAAAAACATCCCTAAACGTTAGTTTTCTTCAGAAAGCCACGGGGTGTGCCATCATTTCTGTGCTTTAAAAAATGTAAGTCAAAGAATGCAAGATGAAAAGAAGTTATATAAATATGCTTAGGATATATTAAAATACACATAGAACATTGAGAGGTTTATGTTTTACTATAAAACAAATTCCACAGTTCCCTGTGCACTGGTTGGTTTACACCATCTCAAGACTTACCAGAGATTTTGCACACAGCTGAAAATCTGCACACGTTCTGAAATATAAGTATTGCCAGGTTATTGTGCTATTGCTCTTTGCAATCAAGAGGCCCAAAGGTGGAACAAATTTCATGCTTTATCGCACAGGAACACAAGATTACACAAGGACAGAATAAAAAATCCAACTGACTTGCCTTCCCCTTGTACTATCAAGAGCTGAGCAATCATCAACAATCACTACACTTCAGGAAATTACTTGCTCAAACAAAGGGTAGAGAGCGTTCAAAGGTTAAGACTGTCCCCTTTTACGTGTCTACAGTAATAGCTGAAATAATGTTTTATCCATCAAGATTTTTAGTGACTTTTTTCAATTAGCTATAGAATTGAAGAGCAATTTGGGGTCTATTTTAATTCCATATTCTGTCAGGTGGTGCATATTTCTGCTAATGATTTTACTAGAAATCATTATTTCTCTCAGCTAGCTGGGAAACCAGTAAAACAATGGATGTTCTCTGCAGCAGAGACATATGGCACACTGTACTGAGCTATTGAAGGGGGGATGCAAAGCAGATGGAACCAGACTCTTTCCAGTGGTGCCCAGTGACAGGACAAGATGTAACAGGCACAAAGTAAAACTTGGGAGGCTCCCTTAACACCAGAAAACACTTTTGCACTATGCAGGTGACCAAGCACTGACACAGGTTGCCCAGAGAGGTTGTGGAGACTCCATCTTTGGAGGTGTTTAAAAACCATCTGGGCATGGTCCTGAGTCAAGGTGTCCCTGCTCAAGCTGCAGGGGTGGACCAAGTGACTTCCTGAGATCCCTTCCAACCTCAACCACTCTGGACTATCAGGAGTCACTGGTTTTGCAAAAGTTCTTCATAGTGATTGCTGTGAGTCAGTAAAGTGGAAATACTAACATTTCCTTTGTGAGGATCACAGCTGAACACTTATCTATAAATTACAGATCATTTAAAAGACACTCAGCAAATTCTTTAAGATCCAGCAAATGGTGTACCTAAAGTACTACAGCGGACTTGAAGAAATCATCTGGATAGTTACCATTCAGCTTTCTTGAACTGAAAATTTTTTTTTTTTGTGGTGTATATTACTACTTTCTAAAATATATATCTACTTCTCAATCAACAAAACCAGAAGAACTTCAGTCCTCAAAATAATAAGCCTTAAGAGGTAAGACAAAATGCTGGGCTGGAGCTTTACCAGTCTCTTTCTCTGGTTAAGGAGCAGAAGACACACTTTTCTTTTTTTTGTGTATGTGTAGCTCTTTCTTAAGCTTTTTTAACAAATATTCATGACATTTGCTAGAATGTTTATGCCTATGCTGTATTCACATCCAATAGTTAATAAAACAAATACAATTTAGAAATTTTGAGTGACTGAGAGATTGGAATGGCATTATCCTTCACTTTGGGTTGTCAGATAGATACTGAATCTATTTTACCAGGTAAACCGAACACCATACAAACACCAAGGGATGTGCTAATGAGATTATCTACACTGATGTTTGCTAATGACCAAACCCCGTGACCTCCAACTGCTACATCACATCCTTAATTTTATTTGAACAAGACTCTACTTATCCTGATGCACATGAGGACAGCTCTGGAAACTTCTTACAAGATTATCCAACCCATCCTGTGGAGCATAGTCAGGCCTTAAATGATGCTCCTCCTTGCAGTCAGCAGCAGGTTTCACAACTTTGATGTGGTTGGGCTAATCACATTTTACCATGGCATCCTCTGGGGGCATCCAGAACACCTAATGGAATCCAGCACACAGAAAACTCTTAATTTTACATTTCCACAGTTCCTGAAGGCACAAGAGCCTTGACTGAAGTTACGCACGTGTGTAACAAGATTGGGGGTTTAGCCACTAAGCAGATTTCTTTCTCTATGAGAGACATTAAAAACTTGTTCTTGGCTCAAGATACTGTCCTGACTTAAAAAAAAATATATATTTAAGCTTTGTGACTAAACCAACATCATTTAATGTTATCTCCGCTGTAAAACTACTTGCACACTTGTGTGAAAATCATGAAGTCTGCTTAGTACTCTAAAGTTGTACCTGACATTGGCAAATTATATTCAATGTGGACTCACCTCCTTTGGCTTAATTTTCAGCACCTGCAACAATCTTTGTGGGAAGCTGCACAGTTAAAATATTAGAAGTCTTTGAAGCCAGCATTAATTATCAATTAGTTGCAACATCCCACATGTTTTGTAGTGTTCAGAACACAACACTTTTCCATTAAACAGAGGAGCTGTTCTAACTGAACTTGTGAAAAAAAGAATCTGATATTCCTTTGTAAACAAAAGTTTTATATAGAGAAGTGAAGATTAGGACTTAGGGTTAGAGGTTAGCTTTCATGCTTAGAATAAGTGTTTATATTTAGGATTAGGGCTAGGCGTGTTCGTACTTAGGTTTATAGTTTAAATATCTATTATATTGTCATAAAAATATTAATATATTTAAGTGTTTATATTGAGAGTTAAGGTCAGGCTTAGGGTTTATGGTTAGGTATTAGATTGAAGGTAAGGGTCATGTTTAGGGCTAGGATTTGAGTTAGAATAAAGTTGTAGAATAAAAATGCAGAGTAAGGTTTAGGTGTTTGTCTTAGTTTAACAAGATTACAACTTAAAAATTAAGAGACTTCAGATGGAAGTGTGGAAAAGGAAAACAAACAGCTTTTTATTAACAAAATCTGAATAAACAACAAATAGTGCAATCAAAAACTTTCAGAATAAACAAAACAAAGTCCCAAATCCCCGGGGGGAAGGGAGGGGGAGAAACCTGCAGCAATCCGGGGAGGGGGTGGGGGAAAGGCAGGACTATCCCGCCAGTTCAAAAGCCGCTCGCAGCCACGTGTGCTCGCAGCCAGTAATGAAAAAAAACAAACCACCAAGTCCTTTTCCCACAGGCAGTCTTGAAAGCAGAATACCTCGCTCTGAGATGGGTCAGTCTCTCTCAGTCGTCCTCCGCGAGGTGTCCCGTGGGGAAATAAACTTCCTCTCAGGAAAACAGAACGAGGCAGCCAAAAACCGAGCTCCTGCCCTGTCCAGTTCCGGACCAACCCCTCCAAAAGCTCCCGAATAAAAACCTCTCAGCCCTCCCCGTGCTGCCCAGCTTGTGCGGCTTCGATCCCCCCCCCCCCCCCGCATCCCGAAAGAAAGAGATGGGAGGGGCGACATTGGGAAAAAATTCCAACATCTCTTTTCAAACTTATGTCAGCGTTTAGGACTAGCTTTTAGGGTTTGGTTTAGGACTAGGATTAAGTATCGAGTTATGTTTATAGTTTTGCTAGTGCTTAGGGCTAAACTTAGGGCTCTGTATTTTACTTATTCTACACATAAAAGAGATAATAAAAATCAATAATCTGAAGAGTAACTGCAGGCAATTTCTTGAAACATTTTGACGGTGATTGTCGAAAGGCACCCAGGGCACACAGTTGATGTATATACATTATTTAAGTCTGAGCTCCCAGAATTTGAGATCCAACATTCTGTAACTCCAGAACTCTGCTATTAATGCAAGCGTCTTTAGATACCTGGACCTGAAATGTTTACATACATCTCAGATACTTCCCCTGGGTAGTGCAACTTAATTCAGGAGAAAGAAAACAGAACCTTCCCTTAAAAAATGCATGATACTGATTTCATAACTTAATTGTCTTCTTCAGGCTTCCATCCATTCTTCTTTTCTATTCCTCAGTCTCTTTTGATTCATTCCATCGTTACATATAACAGCCAGCAGTGCCATAATCTGATAAGGTTATCTCTAGGCTAGAGGAATAACCCAGAGAGACTTCCAAGGTGTTGAAACATTTCTAAGTATTTTCTCTAAGTCTTCTCTGGCATCATTTTGTCCCGTGCCAATTAACAGTCCGTACAATAATTGCTAGAAAGGGTTTGAGCACAATTCTCTCAAGAGACCGCTCACACAAAGTGATTTGTATCAGGCTACCCTCTTTTGGAGGTTAAGAATGTTTACTAGGGTAAACACAGTCTGTTCAATGCCAGACAGCCTCCATGGCCTAGGAATTCCCAGGTGTGGTTAACCAAGAAGTAAAGGCATTACCTCAGTGGCCTAAGCAAATATTAGTGTCATTTGAGAGAAGAGATTACATTGTATTCCAAGTCCTTTGAACAATTTCTTTTGGGATATCCAAAAATTTCTGTACAAGTTATTCTTTGGTACTATAACAACATTGCTTGCTTACATTGCAGCGTGACTGAACTCTTCCTAATGGGAGACACCATGGTTAGGGTAGCTTCTATCCTGCCCAAGGTCAGGCTGTATCCTCTTTTTTAAATTGTAAATAAACAACACTAAATAAACATTTTTCTCCAAGCTGCTGTAAATGGTCTTCTCATAAACTTATTCTTAGTTTTTCATTGCTCAGTCTAGATCCATGGCTTATGCATTGCTGACTTCTGCAGCAGTGAGACTAAAGAGCTCTGAAGCCAGAATAATCTTGATGGTTGTACCATGACTTGAAGTGTTCAGCTATGTATGGCATCCCACCCTTAAGGGGAAGGGAGCACCCAAGATTTGTAAATGCTCATGGATAAAAGGAACAACAAAAGTCAGAGAGTCTGCAACGGTTCACAAAGTTTTATTATTAAATTAAATGCTTGGCATGGAAATTGGTATAAGTTAATCCCTGATCTCCTTGTATAAGCACACAGCAGTGGGTTTTGGATAAAGGTGTAGGGTGAAAGGGAAGAGAGAAAGGGGGGTGGAAGAGGGGGAGAGAGAAAGAAAGGAAGAAAGAAAGAAAGAAAGATCACCAGTCCTGGCTCCAGTGTTGATCCAGTTGATGGGGGTACCTTTTTTCATAAGCTTTTCCCACCCTAGAGATAAGTTTCTCACTTTCTATGCAAACTAGTTGACATGAGCAGCTCATTCTTCTTTCTGGAAATGGGTCAGAGCGCTTCAGGAGTCCTGAGTGGTCTTGCTCCCTCTCTACAGTCCATGCCCACTTCTCAACCTCATTTCTGCACTTGTGCTGTACTGTGTTGTGTCTGTTTCCAGGAGCCAGAACAAGGATGTTTATCCCAGAAGAGCTCTGCCTTCCCTCCATATTGCTCCCTTCTCCAGTCATATCCTGTTCTTTTTTTTCACAGTTTTTTATTCCCAAAAATCCTTGGTTGTCTCCATGGTTATTTGTCTCTCAGTATCTGAGACATACACATCTGGCCCCTTATTTTCTAGGCTTCTATACCATGAAACCATCTTCCCTACAAAACTAGAGGAGAAAGTGTTTATATACGCACCTTCCTATTACTTCTGAGAATGCTACATATACACTGAAGTACTTTGTGCATTGAGCCACAATGAAATTTCACTTGTGCTCTGACCACCCCTTTGGCTCATGTGGCTTGGCTGCCCAGTTGGTTGCAAGAAACCAGGGTTCTGGCTGTTCATGATGTGCCTGTGAAACCATTGTGGTACACAATGTGCCCATGAAATCACCTGCAGCTGTCAGCTCCTAAAATTATTAGTGATGTGCTTGTCTACACATTTGCTCACAGGCATCTTGCAGGATCTGTGTTTCCATTTTACTGCCATGTTCTTTGATCAAAAAGATATTAATCACCTTCTGAGAGAGTAAGAGTAGAATAATGAGAAATTCATGACTAAATGGGTTTGCCATTATTAGCTCTGTAACTGCTCCATTTTCTCCATGTGGCTGCTCACAGCACCCGCTCCAGTGCTCTGCACCATTTCTAGGACTGTTATGTCACCTTTTAAAGAACAGCAAGTGATGTTTTGTACATTCTCCACACTACCGTGGGTTTCCCTCTGGTCTCTGCAAAGGAACCAGCATGATTCAAGTTATCCCTGAACATGGACCGCTGTGACGAGGCTGCAGGTGATGGAAGACTAAAAGTTTCTCCTGGGAGAGTTTCCAAGTAAATGTAATTATTCCTGCATTTCCAAAGAACCCTGGATTTTGCATACAAACACCCCAAAGTTTCCCCCTATTTCTCGAGCAAGACTGAATATCTCAAAGATGCAGCAGACCCTTCATCCTCTTAAAGGGTAACTGTGAAAGCAGGGGCAAAATATCTCCCAGTCAGAAGTGACAGTTTTTTACCCATGTTAAGATTCACTGCAGAAAGTCACGATGTGCCTACATGTTCAGGAGGAAGCATAACTAGTTCAGAAGAGTGCAAGTAGATACTTCCAAAATCCTGGTGGCATTTCTGTTTCTTTATTGTTTGTTTTGGGAGTTTTGGTGGGGTTTTTTTGGCTCATATCACTATAAATCCAATGCACATGGAACAGTGAAGTTACAGTTCTAACAGAATTTCCTTGTTATCCTTTTCGCCCTGCTCATCACAGCCAGACCTATCTCAACAGTCTTCTCCAGGTTAACACACAACAAATTCTCCTTGATAGGTGCATTTTAAAAATAAATAATTTATTTAGGTTGTAGGGATTTTTGTTTGTTTGTTTTTTGTGGGTTTGTTTGCAGTTTTGTTTGTTTGTATTTAGGTTTGTTTGGGGTTTTATAAAAAATTTAATAATAATCAAAGGAACAGAAATTCAGGCAACCCAAAAGCCCCTCCAAAGACTTGTAAATTGTGAGATCCTGGATCCAAATCTCACTGAATTATTGATATGGGTCAGAACTAACTCATTGTGTGTGTGCATGTGGGGAAGGGCTGGCCCTGGACCTGCAGGTCCATGGTAAGGCCTTCACATCAGGCCTGTGCTGAGGGCACAGGGCAGAGCTGAAGGCAAGGCCTGCAGCCTACGCAGAGCACATGGCACAGCTGAAGGCCCTCCAGCCTCTTCAGTCGGGCTGTCAGTCAAGGCAGAGCTGCCTGGCAGCCCACCCACACCACACCCCTGCAGCCTGTGACTGGCTACAGTACAACTCAGTGGGGACTGGAAGGCCCTGACCGGATATCCTACCTGGGAGGGAAAACTGAACTTTATAAATACATGACACTCCATGTGGTCTCTCTCTTCTCCCTCTCCTGCTGGCGCCATGTGAGTCATCGAGTTTTGCCTGTAACTATTCTCCCCTCCTTTCTCTCCCTCCTTCTGTCTTTCTTCTCTTTCTTTACTCCTTTTAATCTGTTTTCTTTACTCTTTTCCTTCTCTTGTGGGTAACTTAAAACCAATTAACTGTGTTTTACTAAAGCTGGTATATGGACTGTTTCAGTGGGTGTTTCCTGTGGAATGGGTCTTTGTGCTGAATGTTTTAGTGAAAATGCTTTTTTCTTGGTTGTATTTTACTCCTGTAAAAACTTTTTCCCAAAATATCTTTTTTTTCCTCACTAAATTAAAAAGAATTTCTCTTAGAGAAGAGTGTGTACTCTTTCTCCAAATGCTAATTGGAGGTTATAATGAACCAAAAGGCTTCTAAAAAGTCTTAACTAAAAATGTAACCGCTCTAGGCAATTTATAGCTTAATCCAGAGCTCAACATAAATGTCATTCAGAAGACCATGACTGTGATGATGTGATCCAACTGTAGTAATTCAGAGTATGAGATGTTATTACAAATTGTAGAGTTTTGTTCATGCTGTTCACTGTGCCTGAGAAAACTGACCAAAAATAGGCCCATTTAGCAAGTAGAGTTCTGGCAGCAGTGCATTACTGAGATAAAGAAAGGAGTTCTGATTTGTTAATTTTCAATGTTGCCAGAGCCTGTTTTCGACATCTCTACCTCATCCTCCACCGTGACGAGCTCTGGTGCAGCAGAATCAGCTCGGTGTTACTGGGCCACACACAGTTGTAGCTGCTGTGAACAGTGAAAAGCCACTGTAGTAGTGAGACTTTTGAAAAGCAGATAGTTACGTAGAATAAGTTTTAAAAAGAAAAAATAGAGGTACAACTGTGAAGTTCTGCTTTAAAAAATAAATAATTTTTATCATATCTTGTTTTTCAGAGTTTTTCAACCGTAGTTGACTACTCAGGATGAAACAGTTTATGGAAAGGCTGTGATTGCCACTTGTATCACATTCCTATACAAATACAGTGACAGCCCTGCACTTCATTGTGACTGTTCTTACTTCTCTATTTCAGTTCCCCACTTGTTGCCTACCTTACCATGGAAGGCTCAATGTGGTATGGAGTCAAAATCAGAAGTGAAGAAAGGGTTGCTATGGAGTTTGAAAAACACTATGTGATGTGTAATGTCTTGATAAATCAGCATGAGCTCTTTTAACCACATGCCAGTTTGGAAAAATATCCTAATCCACACATTATTGTCTACATATATGGGCTCCATCTTGGAAAGAAGATGTGCCTGGAGTTTGCCTCCCTAAATAGGATTCACTCAGTAGTTTCCAAGCAGCTGGTAGCTTCTGTGACCTTTCTGCACTCAGCTTCAGTAGGACTTGCAACGGATTCCATGGATCACGAGTGAAAGCTGATGAACCTTTGCCATTGGGAAGCCTCTCAGGAGTTCACATCAGCTCTATACTGTGTAATTAATTGTCATGGTGATTTATCTCCTTGTTAGCCTCATGTTGGCTTATACTTGATTATACCAACTCAAGTGCTTTCAAATACAGCGTCTTCAAATTCACCTACATTTTCTTTCAGTCTTCCATCTCTCACTTTTTTTCCCCAGCCTGTTAACCCCTGCAGTTACTGGCTTCTTTGGGCCGCTTCTTTGGCTTCTCTTTTACAGCTGATAAAAATTAGAATTGTTTTGACCCCCAGTGTTTGAAAAAAAGTCCAAAAACACCGGCAATTTTTAGGAGCTCATTGGTCCCTCTGAGGGACCTCTAATTTGCCAGTCTGTGACTGGCACGATTTCTCTCCAGTGTGCTCATTCCTGGTCTACTCTGCAGCTGCAAGGTAGGTGTCAGCAGAGGATGAAGCAGAGGATCTTGGTCCAGCAGCATTTCACAGCAAATGGATGAATCTGATTTAGAAACAGCATGTCCTCTCACATCTATAAGAGAAGTAGACAAAATAACTCCAGTATGGGCTGGCTTGTCCAGCTCTGACAGGCTGCCACAGTGCACCCCAAATGAGACAGATGATAACAGACAGGCTGACAGTAACAGCACACAGCAGCATAGTCAGGTATTCAAGATAACTGCTTCATAAGAGTTTGAAACCAACCTTTTTAGCATAGCCACCAGTGGATTCAAATAATCAGGAAGAAAAACACATTGATTTTAACACATTTATGTACATATTTACCTTTCTATTGATCTAGCAAACAGAAGGAAATTAATCTTAAAGCAAAAGAAGCATTGTGTTGACTACCTCAGTTGCTCTTTCAGATCTTAAAGGGTGTGGGATGCAAGCTAAAGCTAAGATGAGGAACTTAATTCCTCTTCCTCCCTACTTTGATGGGAGCACACCTCTGCCATGAAGGAAGAGTCTAAAGCAGTAAGATAGTATTTCTTTTCTCTTTTTGGTTGGTTTGTTTTTTTGTTTGAAATTTTGCTAAGGCAGTGTTTTAGATTTGTGTGGTGGTTTGAGGCCCCCTAAAATCCAATTTCCAAGTCCAAGCCCCCTCCCTCCCCCAATTTGCTGCAGTGTGAGAGGTTTTTCCAGACACAACACAAGACTCAATATGGTGGCAAGGGAATTATATTACACTTATTACACAAATAAATATTATAATACATTATATACACAATTCTAACTATCTCTCCTATGGTAAAGCAATATTTACATTTGATCAAATCTCCTTTCCCTCCAGTAAAAGTCCAGAAGGGAAGAAGGAAAGATCCTTTCCACTTTCAGGGGAGCAGTCTCTCTCCTCTTCAATGCAGCAGTCGTAACTGGAGTTGTTGTAGCTGGATATCTCTCTCTCTCCATAACACACAAGGGGGTCTCCTCTCACCCCTCTTGGCCCTTCGGCTCCAATCGAAGCGCTCTCTCCCGTGGACTGCGATTGCCGGGACAAAAGCTCGCCTCACCACATGATATCATGGGTTGTAAGACATCCCATGAAAGTCCCTTCCTCGAGGGGTCAAGTTCCCTCGAGTCAGAACGTTTAGGGCAGCTTTCAGTTCAGTCTTTGCCCCAAGCATCCTACCAGAGCTCCTTTGCTCTGTCTCAACTGCCAGTGTGGCAGCAGCAGGGGGGCTGAGGGCAAGGCCACTTTCCCCGCATTCCATCCAGCCGTCCCGGTCCAGCTTTCAGGACATCTCTGAGCTTCTCAGCTCCTCTCTCCGGTGCTGCTGCATTTCAAGACTCCCTTCAGGTAGAACTCCACCCCCTCCTTCCAGAAGGGGTCTCAAAGGTTTGGGGAAAGTAATTCAGTCTTACCCCAAAACTGTCTCTGCTGAGTTTAGTCCTCTCTCTCTCTCTCTCCGTCAGACATTTCTGTGTCTAGCTGCATGCCGTCTTTGCTGCTTGTTATCTTTTTTGGCTTTTGGCCACAGTTCTCTGTTCAGTGCTGCTCCGCCGCTGCTTTCAGTGTCTTCTGCTGCTGCTCATAGTGGAGAAACTCCCCCGGCCTTTGATGATGGCACCCGATCCAGTTTTAACACTGTTCTGGGCTTCCGCAGCCACCAGCCAGGGGCTGGGGGGGGCCTAGCCCCCAGCGGGGCTCCTGGCCCTTCTCCCGTTGTGGCCTAAAACATGGCCACTTCTCCTCCAACTACGTCATCCTCCTTCTTTTCCGGTCTGGTGTGATATGTTTTAGTTTTGCAGGGGCGCTGATTGGGTCAACACCAAGAAACACCACCCCCTCGAGGGTTACCATTTTTTTTTTAACTCCAGGGGAAAACACTTTTTTTTCCCTGCCACAATGTGTCATCTGTGACACAAAAGAAAAAAATGATGCTTTTTGCCCAGCCATCAGGAAGTTAGTAAATCTCTGAAGCAGCCCAAAACACATACAGCCTCTGGGAGTGGCAGTATGTCCACTGAAATGCTGAAGTCTGGGAGAGAATGGTTGTGTCTTGCCCTTCTCTCAAGTCTGGGGGGAAAAAAAAGTGCTTTAAGAAAAAAGCAGCAACCACACCCATCATGAAACTCCCTGAGTGTCCTTGTAGCTGATTAGCACTGTATTACACATCTGTCCCAAAGTGTTCCCCTCATTGCCAAAGTGATGTCTGACAATTAGCTATGGCTTAATTGCAGAGTCACTCACAGGATATTCACAGATCTGCAGATTTAGCAAAAATGTGAGTAACAGCACCACTCTACCGAAACTTTGACTACTGGAGTGACAGATTTGCCATGGCTGTCAACCATGTAGGTCTGATCTCTCCTGGCAGGGTCTGTATGTGCTGTCTGCTTCTACAGACTGGAAAGAACATCCAAGGTCCCCAATGGTGCTACTAAAGGCAGCTTGCCTGTGGCAAAAAGGCAGCTCATTGTGATGAAGGAAATCCTGAAATCCTCCTCAAAGTCTGTCAGATCAAAGTCAGTAACAATGGGAAAGAGGCTTTTGTCAAGCACCTGGAGATGAACCTGTTTCTATGCTGCCACAGATTTTGAAATAAAATACCTATTCCAGCTCCCAGAACAGGAACTAAAAAAAAAATAGGCATAAAAACCTATGACACTGTCTTTCAAACACCAGCTTTGACCTGTTCAACTTGCAGACACTTCTGTTTACCATAGATTCGCCTGTTGTAAGCCAGACCTGTGGATGGCCAGTGAAAAATAAACAGCTGTTCTCTGGGATAAGCATTCCTCACAGCCACTATCACAGATGTATCTGCAAATCATTTGTCTCATTCTTTCCTTTTTAAGTCTGGTACTGTTTGGCTAAACATGTGCAAAGTGGGAAAAGTGACTCAATCCTTTTGAAAGTGAGATGTCTGTGTAGGGAATTCCATCAAAGAAAAGTGCTGGGTGTTGTTGCTGAAGCCTTTAAAAAGAAAGTGAAGCTAGGAAAAAAAGCTGCCTCTGGCCTTTCAGTCTGTTTCTAGGACACCCCTACTTGTGAGAAGTTCTGCTCCTAGTCACCCACCATTTAACCAGACAACAAAAGAAGAAGGAAAAAGGAAAAGCAGCCTGTCCCTGAGGCACTGCAAGGCAGCCACAGAGCCTGAGCATGCCACAGCAGCATCTGCTCACTGCCCATCATCAAAGCTGTGTCTCCAGAAGCCATTCTGGGACACTGCCAAGTGAAATAGATGTTCTTCTACCAATGCTTCTCTTGTGGAGGGTGCCATTCTGGCAGAGAGACTTTGATCCTTTCTACAGTTGCATCGTAGAATTACAGAATGGTTTGGGTTGGAAGGGACCTTAAAGATCACCCAGCTCCAACCCCTGCCATGGGAAGGGACACTTTCCACTAGACCAGGATGCTCAGAACTCCATCCAACCTGGGCTTGAACACCCCCAGGGATGGAACATCCACAATTTCTCTGAGCAGTTGAGAAGTTGGTCTTGTGACAGATGAGAAAAGCAGGCACAAAAAGTACTCCCGTTCGCTGACTGCTCCTGTGCTTCCCTCAGTCTGGCCTTGCAGATTTTGGATGCCTGCCTCCTCTGTGTAAGGCCATTGTCCGCTCAGTGAACAGGTTTACTGGGGTGTTTTACTGAGGAAAAGTAAAATGAAATATAAGACTAAAAAAAAAGGTGTAAGGGAATATACCAGTATGACCTATTTACATTTCCAATATAAGGGTACTTTAGCTGTGTTCAAACATTCAGAGTAAGAATAGAACCATGATTTTCTGACTAGATGTATGTAGGCATGATGCCCACACTACAGATTTATTTGCTTTGCTGTTAATCAAATGAAAATACAAATTTAAAGAATTATTTAAATGATGCCCCACACTTTTTTTTCTAGCTGACATGGAGCAATCAAATGTATTAGTTGAAGAGAAAAACAAGAGGAGATGGTGTTGTAAATAAATGAATTTCCTTTCTATGCTATGACTAAGAAAGGTCTGAAAATCACAAAATTCAGTTTAGGTTATTTAATTGAAGATTTTTTGGGGTTTTTTTTGTTTGGTTAGTTGGTTTGGTTTTGTGTTTTGTTTTTTTTTTTAAATCCAAGGGATCTTCTAAAATAAATAAAATTTCTTTTAAAAAGCATTAAAAGCTTTTTTGAACATCTTCGCAATGTGGTGAAAGTCTTCACACAATTTTCTTTTAATGAATGAATTTAAAGACAGATCCATGGGTGATCACTGTGCTTTCTCAGTCCTGCTTCCACTGCCACAGGTCTGCCTGTGTGACCCTCAGCAAGTCACTTATGGCCACATTTTTAGATACCATTTTTAGTTTTTGGAAGCACAGGCAGATGGCTAACTAAATTTTTAGAGGTGGACACCACCAAAATGTCATCCATTTAAGTGCATTATAGCATAATAATGAAATATATAGTCATCAGTTTCATATCATTTAATGCCATATAAGACATACTTTAATCCTCACAGTCTGTCAGGTAACTTTGTCCACTATGTTTTTCTGACTATTTCCAAATATTATTTTTGTTAAAATCTAAAACAAAATTTTTTTTTTTAGAAAAAAAATGTATTCTTCCTCTAATTTAATTAAATGTGTTAAACCTTTATATTTGGATATACAGTTATGCATATGAATTTACACAGATTATACTCAAAACTAGTCCCATCAATATTTCTGCAGGGGTTCTGATGGGATGGGAAGTAGGTTGCACTCTATAAATTATCATTACTTAAACTCTGCACTGAAAAATGACAAAGCAAGTAAAATAAATCAACTATTTTTACATTTTTTCATAAACCAGAATTCCCAGCAAGATGTCCAGTACCAATCTTTAGCTCCTTTCAACTCAAATCCTCATGTCAGTCATGTTGTGTGACCAGCGGTGAGAAACAGTGTCAGGTTTTAAGGCTTGAGGTGACAGTTTGAAACCAAGCTGACATTAACCTTTTTTTTTACAGTACGCTTTAGATCAGACCCTTGGCAGCTGTAGTGCTGTGTCTCCACTGAACCTACCAAGCAGAGCTAATTCCATGGCAACTGAGAGTCCACGCAGGACTCATAAAGTTCAAAGACCAAAGTCTTATTTATAATCACAGAATCATCATCATGGCTAGGCTTCGCGAACGAAGATTTGGGAAGGGTTCTACCCACGTTTCTTGCAAACGCATTGGTGGCTAAAGAGGCCAATACGAGAAAGGCATGTCCGGTTGCAAAAGGCACAGCAGTCCACAGATTCTGCAGATTCCTCTCCTGAAACAATTTGGCATCATATTAAAAGCAGCATCCTGCAATCCTCTGAAGAATCCTTAGGATTCTCCTTCAAGAAGAACAAGGACTGGTTTGATGTAAACAATCAAGAGATCCAGGAATTGTTCAGGAAGAAGAGAACTGCCCACCAAGCACACCTTGCACTGCCATCCTGTCACGCAAGAAAAATAACCTTTCGTCTTGCATGCAGCAAGCTCCAACAGAAACTCTGTGACATCCAGAACAAGTGGTGGACCGATCTAGCTGCAAAAACTCAATTATGTGCAGATACGGGTGATCACAAAGGATTCTATGAGGCCCTGAAAACAGCATACGGGCCTACATACCAAGTCCAAAGCCCACTACTCAGTGCAGATGGTCAAACGCTTCTGACAGATAAAACCTTCATTCTGAATAGATGGTCTGAACATTTTCAGACTCTTTTCAGTACCAACCGTGTAGTCCAAGACTCAGCAATTCAGTCCATCACACAACAACCGATGAAATACAAAGTGGATACTGCCCCCACTTTAGGAGAAACCCTCAAGGCCATACAGCAGGTGAAAGTCAGCAAGGCAGCTGGGGTTGATGGAATTCCACCTGAAGTCTGGAAACATGGGGGCCTTGCACTCCATGCTAAATTTCATGAGCTCGTGGTGCGCTGTTGGGAACTAGGCGAACTACCATCAGACCTTCGTGATGCAGTCATCATCACCTTGTATAAGAAGAAAGGTACTAAATCAGACTGCTCAAACTACCGTGGTATTACTCTGCTCTCCATTGCTGGCAAAATCCTGGCAAGAATACTCCTGAACAGAATAATCACGGAATAATATTAAAGGAACCTCAGAGTGACACTCGAGCACCAGTGTGAAGTGGGAGCTGGATCATCTCAGCTGTACCACACTGCAGCCTCAACTAAACAGTATCAGACACTTTCTTCAGATGTGCACATCAAGGCCTCTTGCACTTCAAGACTGTGTGGGCTCTATGCACTGGCACAGAAATTTGCCTTTTTTTTTCCTTTTTCCTTTTTTTTTTAAAATGTTTTCTATTGGTTTGTGTATTTCCCTGCTCTGATTAATAGCAAATGAGACATATTAGTGATAGCCTGCTGCTTTCAGGGAATGAAAAATTACCAAAGAGCTCCTATTGAGAAGTGCAGTCTGTGTTGGTAGTAACAGCAGTCTCCAATTAATATACAGAAAAAAAGAGGGATTAAATCCCTATTAAAACAATTTTCTCTCTCTCTCTTTTTTTTTTTCAATTGTCCAGAATAAGTCAGTGACTTCAAATTATGCTTCAGCTGGCCACAGTAAGTTTATCAAACAGGATAATGTATTCTACTAATTCAAGATGTCTCACCCTACATATTACCTAGTCACTGTTGAGATATTAAGTGCTTACTAGTTACTAGTACTGTAGCAGAATAATTTGCGGCATTTTTTTTTTAATTACTATAAATTTCCCTCTTCTTCCATACTCTGGAAATCCAGGAATAAAAAGGAAAGCTAGCAATTAGCAAAGTGGTACACCCAATTTCTGTAATGTTCATAATGGAGAAAGAAATGGGATATGCAAGTGACAGTTCATCAGAGCTCCAATGAGGGACGTGCAGCAGATTGGATTCAGAGGCAGGAACTTCATAGAATCCAACTCTGTGAGGGAAGTCTGGTTGTCTGTACATAGAGTCCAAACAGTACTGAGTTTAGAAGAAATAAAAACATACCTCTAGGCAAATTGAGCAGCTCAGTGACCCTTGAAATAAAGCCTTTTTCTGCCTTTTAAGCTTGTTTCCATTGTTCTGCAACACACACAAAGTCTGCTTTGCAATGAACTCTTTACTGCTGTTACAATCTCCTGTTCTGAAACCCCAGAAACAACACTGAACTTCAGTTTTTTCATGGCACAAGCAAGACTGGAGACATTTTGGAGCTTATGCCTGACATTTCTGGAGGTGAGTGAGCCTTTTCATTCCCGTCTAGCAGGGAAGGTAGGCAGAGACTATGGCTCTCGTGAAAACCATGAGAACAAACTCTCTGAATGCATCTGAAGAACTGGACTCGCTGAGAACATACACAGGCTGTGAAATATATGAGGAACTGAACTCATCCAGATAAACATGTCCAAGGGATTTCCCTTGGGAACAAAAGTGTCTGTAGAGTCCTGTTTCTTGTGTGGTTTCCCCTCAAAAACTCTACAGAGCCTCTATATTTTGCATCCACTCCCCAGAGTGAGCCTGAATTCTCTTTCAGAGAGAATGTACGTGAAGCTTCAAATATTTGGGTTTGGTTGTTTCTGGTTTTTGTTTGCTTGGCTTTTTTTCAAACAAGTTTAAGAAAAAGCTTTCAAAGGCTTGCATTCTGTTTCAACATGTTGCCACTAAATTGCTCTTACAATCTTAAAAAAACCATAATAATCAACAAATAATTCACTTTTATAAATGAAATTGATTTTTACAAGGCTGTATTGAAAATACAAAATTCTCTGTTCAACACAAACACATGCCACTCTTCCCTCCTATTTCCTTTTCAACAGTTTTATCTTAGGACATGAATTTCAATTGAATTTGTGATCTCTAATATAACTGACTGTGAAGCTTAAGGGCACTATGGAAAGCAACATCCTGTAATTTCCTAATTTAAAGGCTGGCAATAACAGCTAATTCTTCAACAGGAGCTAATGAAGGACATATAAAGCAACATTCTGTTTTGCAAATTAGAAATGGGTACTTAAAGACGAATAGAAATTGAGACCTTGTTTAGTTTAGGCATTCTTTTGCTTGCACACAGACCCACCAGGGTCTGTCAGTGCATAGGTATGATCCACACCTATTGAGACTTGACTGGATTTACAGTTCAAAGGACAGACGTTAAGGAATGAAAAACTGCTTAAACATCCACTCCTCTAAGTAAAGGGATCTTAAGCTACAAGTAATTGTAGGAATAGTTACTGTCAAAGTAAATTATTTTCAATGTCAACAAAAAATTTTTTTCCTAATGTTGGTATCTCTCTTTTGCCCTCTCAATTCCAGCAACGCTCTATGAAAATATCTATTGATGAAGAGCTTTTAAAATGAATACAATGAAGAGCTTTTAAAATGGAAATTAAATTCTACAATTAAAACACAGCAGAAGTGATTTTTCCCACCTTCACCTATGTGGCTCACACCCCTGGGCAGGGAGTGAGGAGAGGGGAGGGAGAGAGCGGTGGTCACAGTGTCTCTTGGCTTGTGACAGACTGGAGGGAGAAGTGGGGTGAACTAACCCAGTGTGTTATGGCAGCAAAAGCACAGCCTCCTGATGAGACTTTAAAAGCTCCATTTTAAGGCAGGACATCATGAAAATCAGAACAGCTTTGAAAAAATCGTGGCAAACAATCTGCCAGATGTAGTGAGATCCAGCCTCCTTCCTCAGAGTGAAGAACAGAAGGAAAACCTCCTTGTCAGAGAAAACCCTCTCCCTGATGTACCCAGGCAATGTTCTCCAGCACTTGATGAATGCCTCCTACGGGTCCTGAGTGTCCTCAGCTCTTACCATCTTGAATAGATTACTGTAGCATCAATTAATAAATATGACAGCAAAAAAAATGCAACTACATTGTTATATTTTCAAAATGGCACTAACCCAGTTTATCTTCCATTGCACTCATCTTTCCACTGCTGGTCTGATTCCTGCATTTCCTGCTGAAAGCATTTATCTATGTTTCTTCCATTATATTGCTTTCACATCTTTCCTTCAGACTACTTTCTTATCATCTGATCTCTGACTTTCAGTATAAATATTCCATGAGTGAAATATGAGTTCATTTTAAATGAGCAATAGCAGTTACAATGAAATCTTTACATTGCATTGGTGATTTTGGGATTCTCAAAGGCATTTCCAATAAAGACCTCCCATAATGAATAGGTAAATTTCATGTTCTTAGCCTGAGTGTTACATTTTTTCTCATTCAGAAGCTGTGTTTGTTTTAATAACTAAAGTATAAACCACAGAAAAACCAAACTGCAAACTTTCTTGAAGCTTTTCCTGCATTTCTGTGTTTATTGAGATGAATAACTATGGAAGGAGTATAACAGCAAGACTGGAAAGTGCTGCATTGCCTTTGGCTAACTGAGAAAAAAATCACCTGCCTGTGCAGCCTGAAGAGAGGATGTGTCTCAAGCTGCCTACTAGTTTCATGGTGCAACCAAAAAAATCTTTAGGTATTTAACTGACCTTAAGCTCATATTGATGAACTTGAGAAATAAGTCTGAGCATTCCAAGAGGAGGGAATCCAAAAATTGCACAGTGGAAACTTGTGTTCTTCCTTACCTACATCTTGTTTTACTCTTGGAGTCGTTCTTATAGCTCGTAGAAATTACTTTGTTCAGCTGAAAATCCCTCTTGTGCAATGTTCCTGAGCTGTGAGAAAGATAAAGGGCCTTCCATACTTTAAAAACAGGGCATTCTTGATTTAGCTACAGCAATATGAATCACTTGAGAAACTGATTGCATGCTTTAATCCTAATCCTTCTAACCTGTATTGAATAGCAAAATGAAAGGTATTTGTTAAGATACAACAAAGAATAACAGCCCAAATTTTATTGGGTGTAACCTACTTTGTGAGAATAGGCACACAATTTATAACACACCTGAGAACTTCACAGTGGCAAACATCACACTGAGCTGCCATTGAGGGAACTTGGGTCATGGGTTACACCAGGCAAGGAACTGTTTGTGCAAATGTCAGCCCCACTTCAGCCAGCATCATATCAACCATGGCTCTGATGCCTAGGAATGAGCAGATTCCTTGCCTGATGTAGTTTTGGTGTGGATTTCAATGCTTTTGGTTCTTCAGTGTGTGTATGCAATGCAGGATGTACACAAGGGTGGTTACACTGCATGTGTGAGTACAAAAATCATTTTTGTGTAACCACATGTCTCCACAGACATGTGAGACATGTAGAACATGATTCTTTCTGTGGGTGGAACTGAAATGGGGCTCAGGAGAGAGAAGTTTAGCTCCTTGATCCTCCTGCCTGCCCAGTGTACTCAGCATCATTAACTCCCTCAGGTGCCCATTTTCAGGATGGAATACAATGATGCCTTCATTTACATCTTTAGATCATTCTTGGTGGCACAAATCTGAAATATTATAGATGATCTATTCCTGTGTGTTAAGACAACCCAATATAACCTCATCCTGCATTTCTTATCTCTTAGTTTCTATTTCGTGATAAAAATAATGAATAAATATATAAAATAAAGTTTTCTATGACTTCTCAGTGCCATGCTAGTTGCCAACCATTTGAACTACGCTATACAGTCTTTCATTTTACCTTTTTGGGAGGGAGATATATATATTTTTTTTTTTTATTTTTTTTTTTATTTTTTTTTTTTGGTATGGAAAACCTCCAATTTTTCTTGAGGGTAACAGTTCTAAACAAGAGAAAGACTTTAGGTCACTCAGTCCATTTCTTCAGTCCTTATTTTCTTTTTCCATCTCAAAATAAAAAATAGCCAATATATGGACTACAATTAATATATTCACGTATTTGAATTCCTGAAAACAATCTGAATGCAGAAGGCACAGTCATTGACTCTCTACCTTCCTTGCATGCCAGATTTTTTTTTCTGCCCACTAAAACTGGTCCTGGCGTACCATAAGCCATTTGGCAATGTGATTTTTTGTGTTGAATTCTCAATAGAATAAGAAAGCAGAAACTGATACATCTTATTTACAATTGTAAGGTGTGATTTTGAGGTTTAGAACTGTTATGCTCATAAAAATGATCTTCTAGTCTCTGAGAAAAGAACCCTTGATATTACTTTAGTGTGCATTGGCACAAATGCCACAAGTATCAGAACCTGACTATGCAATTATTTTGCGGTGCAGTTCACCCATGTTGTTGTTACTAAACCAACAATGCACTTGCTATTTCTATTAAAATGTCCTCTTGGTCCAGTAGAAAATGTGATGAAAGAGACATTTACAGAG
Source organism: Neopelma chrysocephalum (assembly GCF_003984885.1). Lineage (NCBI taxonomy): Eukaryota > Metazoa > Chordata > Aves > Passeriformes > Pipridae > Neopelma > Neopelma chrysocephalum. The sequence goes on from NW_020925676.1 coordinate 3,621,997, forward strand.
GGAAAGGCAACATTCCAGCTTTTGAATGTGTGTAGGGGGGGCCTGGTGATTCCTGTCAGGAGCATCACTGATATAGGAGGGGGCATTCCCCTCCAGTTCTGTCTCTCATCTCCCCTTGCCCTGCAGCCACCTGGGATAGTTCCTCCACAGAGATGACCTGAGGTCAGGTGGACACTGGCAGCTCCTCTCCCAATGAGACCTTGACATTTGATCATCCAGGCACTTGTCTTGAAGTACTTAAAATGGAGAGCAGAGAGCTCACTGATCAAATGTGCTACATAAGACTTGCAAGGAAGACAAAATACCTTGAAAGAAACTTCATTCCACAACTTCTATCACAGACTTGCAGGTCCAAGCATTTAATGAACCATAACCTCATAAGGATGTATCATCCCTTTCAGTGGTACCAGTCAAGCAACACTTTGGTCCCATATTTGAACATGTTCTGTTTCCAATGGCAGCTGGGGACACATCCCCCTGAGCTTTCTGTTATGAATTACATTAATTTATTGCATGAAACCAAGATCCACCAACCCCGTGAGTCCTTCTTATTCAGTAAGAATGTAGCTTCTTCACTTTCTATCACATTTAGCCAAACAGTTGCACATAGGAATGGATAAGCTTGCACAAATTTGCTGACCTGTGTAATCTAGTAAAAATATGGTTGATATTACCAAATTTTAACTGTGGACATGTGTTCTCAAGCAGAACTCTAAGAAGTTGTCAGAGGAAGCTTTTAGACTATCCCAAAGTTGCACAATGTCAAAGAAAAGGGATTCTCACCTTTTCAAACTGCAGTGTTGGTTTGGAAGATGTCACATATGACTGAAGATCTGCACTGATCTGAAAAAGCAAGGACCCTGCTCCTTGCATCTGAGTGTGATGATGAAAGACAAAACACACCTGTTGATACACTTTGTGTATGGTTTTCTGGATTGATGGTATACAAGCGGCTGAAGTCATATTTCAGATACTTCGTGATATTATGTGACATGACACAGACACATTAATTATGAATTGTTGAAGCAATTGTAAGATGGAAAACACAGAATTAAAGCTTTGGAGTAGTGTATTTTCCATTGAATCAGCCCAGGAAAGTGAATCTTTATTTACAAAGAACAGTAAAAACTGTTAGAGAAAACAATTGTTTGTAATTTCTGGTTGAAACAGAAAGGCAAGTGAGAACAAGGCAAAAAGTTTTCTCTTAGGAAGAACACAAACTGTCTTTCACGGTAATTAAAAGGCAGATTTTTGCAAATCTGATAAACTTTTCCTCCAGTGTGTTGAATGGAGGCAACCAACAAACTCCTGTATTCCAGAGGAAAAATAAAAATTCTACACCTTCACTGAGCAGGAGTAAAAATACACTATGAAGGCATCATATCTACCATTTTTCAAAGAATTAAAAAAAAAAAAGAAGCAAAGGTAATGATTTATTCTTGCAGCTGTTGTTTGTTTCCTATGGCTGACTGAAACAACTAATTCTTAAAATATATTTATCCCATTGTCTTTAAGGAGACAGTTCAAATCACAGCCTCATTAAATTATATTGGCGTTAATCAACTGTAAATATTTTAAACAGGCAGTCAATGCAGTGAAATGAAATTTAGCTGCTTTAGGTTGCTCATCTACAGACATTATTCAAGATAGTTTGGTATAATAGCAAGGGAACTTTAAGAAAGGAGCAGTTCAAGCCAGAAGGGAATATTTTGAAATGTGAATATGCCTGTGGATAGCACTGTACTGGTTTGATTCTACTTTGGTTGAGTATATCACCAGACCTTTACAAATACTTGGTCTATGCCATACAAATTTAGCTCTGTGATGTCAAAACATTTTCTAGCAGCAGCAGATCAAAAGTTGTAACTCGTCTATCATGTGAGGTTGGTTTTATCTCCTAAAGGAAAATATGCCTTGTGCCATGAGGCAGAGTTTTGCTTGTTGAAGGCTCTACTTCAGAGATGAAAAAATGAAGAATGATAGTGGAAAGTTATAGCTGCTTTTGCGACTTTGCACTGCAGACTCTTACTGAATATCTGGGACTTGGCACCAGTTCTGGTTTTCACCCTCTTTTTCTGTCTTCATATTTATTCATGTTAAAAATTCTGTGAAATTAGGTTTTGGTGGAAAATTCATACAGGGCATGGCAGAAGCGAAATCAGCAGCAGCTGGACACTCCAAGGTTTAACCATTACTTATTCCTAGCAGTAAAGAAAAGATTTATCCACCTCATCCCCTAGGTGTTTTCTATCTTTAGGACACTTCTGTTGTATTAGTTCATAGTTCTCCTCCGTTCTTACTCTGCAGTTTCAGCCTAAACATTGTACATGCAAAAAGCTGACAAGAAACCATGAAAAATGAGGAGACAACAGGTTTGTCCTGTGACTTTGGCATCCCCCATGTGCCCAGGAAAGGGAAATGTTGTGAGACTTGCTCGTTATAAGCCAGAACAACAACAACAATAGCAACAAGAAGGGGGGGGGTATGAATATAAGCTTCCCTCTCCTAGAGCATCCTCCCACCTTGAAGGTGGCACATGCAGGTGTCCTACCAAAGGGAGAAAATCAAGCCTGTTTTTACAACAACTGTTTATTTTCTTCTTAGGAAAACCAGCAATTCCCTCCCAGTGGTGTCAAATCATACTGGTATGTATCCCAGGGGACAAGATAAAAATCTATCCTGCTCTGAAAGTGGTTTGCTGCTCAGCAAGCAGCGGCATTACACTCCAAATGTACCAAATGTCAGCTGCTTTTCAATAAGGGGCACCTTGGTAACCACTTCTCTTGATTCTTAAGGGATGACCAGTGCCAAAGGTACGCTGAAGAAATAAATGTTTTAATGTATGCAGAAAAGAGGAAGGATTCATTCATAGAGAAAAAGATAACCAATGGATGAGATTCAGCTTTACGCTTCTTTTACAGAGCACTTCAGAGGCTGTAAAAGAGGTATTGAAACTGAATATAACCATTTCATCCCCTATAAAGTGGAATTAATGATCTAAGCTTGATACAATGATTTTGTGTCTGCAGAAGTGTTTTGGCAAGTCATCTAGTTCTTACTAAAAAAGGGCAATCTGTGCAAAATATATAGGATATTTTACGTTCCCTGTTTCTTTTTTAACTCTTGCTTGTTTTGATTTTAAGTTTTCCACAGGAAAGAAAAAAACCCAAACACACACACAGAAAACTGACCGACCAACCAACCAAAACCCCAGAAAACAAGAGCAAAACCCCAAAAACACAAAGGTCCACAGAAGAGATGCATAAAACTTCAGATGCTATCTTTTTTCATAGGTTTTTTTAACACTAGTGTTATCAGGAAAGGGTCATTTCACCTCTGCCTGCCTTTGCTGAGCCTGTCTTCAGTGTCCTGTGCCTGATTTGTGGCTTTTCAAGACAAGAAAGTTCAGGTGAGGCCAAGAGGTGTGACTGAAGGACATGGCATCCAGGGCGAAATGGGCAGAACTGCAGTTACTCAGCCTGGAGAAATGAAGGATAAAGCAGAGATTTTATCAATGCCCACAGCTCCCTAAAGGTAGGGCAAAGAGAGGCACAGGAGTCAAATGGTGCAACAGAAGACACTGGACATGAGTAATAGAAGAAGTTTTGACCAGAGACCAAAACCAGAGATCTTCACAAAATCTTCCAACCACCTGGACCAAAGGCAAGAGACTCTGTGACATCTCTGTCCTTGGAGGGGTTCAAAACATGAATGGTGTGACCCTAAGCACCCAGATCTGATTTCAAAGATGAATTCAACTTAGAAGATGACCCTGATAGGTCTGAAGTACGTAACTTCCACGTCTCCGTTCTGACCTGAATTATTCCTGATTCTGTGATCTTCAGGCTACAGACTATCTTAAAATACTCCTAGCTGTGAAGCCCAGTAATTGTCTCCAACAACAGCCAATGGCACGTGCCCAGGGAAGAGTACAAGCACAAAGTGGGACATAGTATTATCTCCCAAGTTTACAAAAATTGATTCAAGGACACAGAGTCAAAGGTGGTATTTTTTTAACTGAATAGCCCTCACCAGATTTTCCATGCATCAGTCTGTCAGGCTACCTTAATTTTTAGCTTTCCAGCAGTCCTGAGACATGCTCAGGTGTTTCTTTCTTAGTGGATTAAGACAGTAGACTGGACATGCACTGCGTTTCCACTTCCCACATGGAGTTGCATTGCAAAGTCATTCAACCTCTGTTTCACAGTCACTCTTGTCCTTCATGCTCAATTCAGCTGTAAGGTACTAAGAGTCAGGACTATTTCTTCTGTAACATTTCTGTGTGCCCTTATTTGTCATAGGTGTGTGCTTAAAGCAGCAGAGACAGGAGAATGGTTACACTGGGCAAGACCATGTCCAAGGTCATTGCATTGATAAACAAAGTGATGTGAACCACTGTAAGGGTTAGTGACAAGCACTTGTATGTTGCTTCTTCAAATATTTTACTGTGCATTATTCTTTACTGTCATATTCCACAATAGGGCTTAAAAAAAACAAACAAACAAAAGGACCAGACAGAATGGCTTCATGTATCCAATAAGCTCTTTATCTTTTCTGATGGAGAGAGCCCTTTGATTAAACTCATAGGTTTGTATCCAGTACACTGTAGTAAATTAAACGCTCCTGGCATTTTAATTAACTCATATTTCTACAGCTTGGGCAAAACAAATATGGATGATACTGAAAAATGTATCCTATCCCAATTATTGTAAGGGACAAATGTTTTTTAATTAACTTACCAGAATCCATGAATCTTTGTTTTAAAAAATCGATTGTCTTTTCAGTAATACAGTCATTTATGTAGTTTTTTTAAAGTAGAAAAAGAAGAGAAATGGTTTTACTTACGGAATGTGGCCTGCAAAACTAATCTGCAGAAGTGTGACTCTTCCAGTTTCTCAGTAAACTTTCATCCTTTGTCTTTCTGATTTGCAAATTTAAAAAATACATAAACCCAGGACTCTCTGAATCCATGGTCTATTGCACTTCATCATTAATCTTTCAGACATTCTGACTTCTTTATCTGAATTTTTGACAAAGAGGGAGGATAACTGAGTCAGGCCAGTACATTGGTGTCGATCACTGGAGGTCCACTGTCTCACTGTGGTGAATCACTGCATGTGGGCCAGTTGTGTCTTTGGAGCAGAGCTGCAGTGCTCTGCAGTGATAGCTGTGACTTGTCTGCACAGAGCAGACTATTGGACATCAGACAATTAAAAAAATCACAGTTTGTAAAGCTACAGAAAAAAAGGATAATTTTTGTTCTTGGGTCTCAGAGTTCAAAAAATCCCTGTGAATTTCTCTGTAAATATCAGCAGTGTCAAGTGAGGCAACTGAGTCAGTTCTCACACGATGGAGCTCTTAGCAGATCCTTCCAAGCAGACAAAAGGATCTTTCAAACAGGAAAACTTCTAAAAAAGTTCAATTTAACAGTGTTACAGCTAATTTTTAGTTTCTATTTTAATAAGAAAAAAAGAAGTAGTAATGGAGAAAGGAGGACTTCAAACCTTTTCTTGATATGTTTGCATTCTGTCTTCTCATCGCTCATTTAGGGGGGAAATGATGTTTCAGTGGGCAAATTCAGACTGAAAGACACGGCTCCTGAAATCCTCCCAGTATTCTGTCTGACCCTGGCTCACCCACTACCTGCCTGTTCTCCTTTTGGCTAATCAAAATGCAGATAAAATCACCATTTGAGATAGGATGTTGCAAGTAAACTTACAGTCATTAGAAGAATCTTATTTAAAAAGAATTTCAGCCATTAAAATAAAGAGAAAGTTAAGAGATTACAAGCACATCTTCCACTTTCAGCATCATTCTATAAGAACTGCGTATCTTAGCTGAACGAAGTCAATTTTGCAAAATACTCTTGGTTTAAATTCAGAATTTCCATCTTACTTTAATATACAATTGCTGTGGTAAAAGCAGCAAGATTACAATGAAAACTTTTTTCACTGCATTGGAACTGTTTCTTGCGGCGGTCCGCGGGGGGAAGGGAAATGGGACCGGGCACTGCAATAAGGGTTCTGACACAGTTGAGGTCTCGTGCAGCAATGCCGTTTATTTGGGGGGAACAAGGGTTTAAATAACGTAGGTTTGAGGGGTGGATTCTAACCTGGGGAGGCGCAAGAGATTGACAACTCAGGGGAAAGTGTGATAGGGGGATAGGGGAAAGGTGGGCGGAACTCCCGGGTCTCTGAGGGAATGAGCCAATAGTAGCTCTCTCTGCATGGTGGCAGGCTGTGACCAATGAGCAGCAGAGGAGCGGGAAAACTGGGGAGACAGGGTAACAAACAACTTTTGGAGGGAAAATCTGAGGGAGAAAAGGGGGGCAATATGGAGATATGACAGAATTCATAAAATTTAACAATAAACTGAGGTGCATAAGAATTCATAAACACACAACAACAGACTGGAGAAAAACTGTCAGTCTGGTGGGTGAATTATCAAGTAACAGGTCCCTTTAGATCCCATTTATGCTTTTCCAGGCAACATATCTTTCCCAGTCTGTCTTCTTATCCAGCACAGTTTCTGACTTCATATTTAATTGTGCCTTGTTTTCTCTGCTGATATAAGTAGAAATGTCATCATGTACATACTTTTGTTGGAGTTTCTGAACAGTATTTCTCAGCCATGTCTTTCTTTGTGAACTTGTTTCACAGCCACAATTTGTGTGCACAAGTACAGGACACCTGAACCTTCTCATGACATGTGGAGGGCTCTTCACCCTACATGAAACACAGGGAGCGGGTGGGATCTCCCAGTAATGGAGGAAACTGGGGATTCAAAACTCTAGTTTACTGACAAATTTAGCAGCCTTCGCAATCATAAATTGTTCTCATTAGCCTGAGAGATCCTGGATGTTATTTTCAATTTAGGATATTCCCTTTCCCTCTGCCTTTCCCCCAAGCTATCACTCAGCCTGCTGGGGGCACTGCCTCCACAATTTAGGGGTTGTGTGGAGATTTTGAAAACCAGCAGGAAAGGATCTTACCCCCAGTCAGATCGGTGGTCTCTCCAGAGGTTTGCCCTTTTCAGGGGGAGAGGGCAGGGGGGATCAAATTACTTCTACTAAAATATCTTTTACTGAGGACAATCTTTAAAAATATTAAGTATTTAAAACTAAATGGCAGCTATGCTTGGTTACTATCATATCCATCAATTTAGTTAATTGAGAAGATGTGCATATAAACTTTAAAGCCCTTGGTAAAAGGTAACATACATACTACAGAAAGCACAAGAAGAGTAAACAAAATTTCATTTATACAATTAAACTTCCCACATTCCCCATCAGTTCACTGCATTGCTCCTCAAATCTGGTTTGCAAGACAGACATATGTCCAGCAATGCTTTCCCTGAAAAAACACATTGTACTGTAGGAACAGAGGTACTGTCTGACAGAGGTGATCTCCTACACAGACTGATCTGCAATCTGTCATGTAAACAGGACAATTTTTTAGCCTGGGAATAACCAGGCTGGTGTGAAAAGGGATCTGGACAAGGACACCTCCACTGACATTGGCTGGTCAGTGAACAAAGCTGCCTAACCAGGGATAGGTCTTCTGCCAGGGTTGGAGGCAACATATCACAGGGATATGGGCAGCTACAAAATCGTTAAGTATTGAGCAAAAGTGTGGCAAGAAAAGGATTTGACAGTTCTGAAAGAGCCCTGCCCTTCCAATATGTGCTGCAGAAGCCCTGCTCCTGCCTTCTGATCTCAGCCCTCTGATGTTCTCTTTACCTCTCCTGGAACCAGCATGAAATTATCTGAACTCACATTTTCTAACAGGGAGGTTACCTGGTCACTTTCTGATATTTGAGGTGTCCCTGGCTAGTCCGGCAGCTCCTGGCAGCTGGTAGATTTTAAAATGGCCTTAGTTTCTAACAGGATGTGTGTTTGTTCAGTGTATGCACATGAACACAACTGTGACAAATAATACCTAACCACACCACTTGAAACACTGTCCTCATTCATTGCAGCTCCAAAATGTGGCATTTCCTTGTTTTTATTAATTTTTAAACCTGTTCTAATTGACTTCTGCAAGAATGTAATATTAATTATGTCTATTTAAATGTATTAAACATCATATAGGAAAGAAATTACAACTTTCTTTTTTTTTCCATGTTAAAATTTTTGCCACTTGAAAAAAATATTAAGTATACATCCTTATTTTTAAAAATATGGGTTTTTTTTCTTTCAAAATCTAGAACTGGAAAAGATGATGCACATAGATTAACATTGTCTATAAAACAAAAAAAAATATTTTATTCAGTTGTGAGTGGTACTTATTTTTTTTTAATGTTAATCTCAAAGTTTGCATTTCCTTTAGCTAGGTTCTTTCTGTGGCAAAATTTGGAGTAATTTTCCTCTTTGCATTGCTGTTTGACTGCCATCCTGCCCATGTCAGTGTCTATTTTGTATTTCCAATGTCACAGGATTTCAGAAATTTTTAGTGAGAGATACTTAGGTAAATTTTCAGCACTCTTTTCCCCTCGTCTGGACTTAAATAGTCGCCAGGACCTGCCTCTGGCAACACATAAAGGGAAGCACCACTTCTTTCCAAGCCACTGGGTACGGAAACTGAATAAATCATCAACTTGATGTGTCATTTTCACCTCCACTCCCTATAGCACATCATATTTGTGTAATAGAGGAGCACTGCAGAGCTGACACCTGTTTCCTACCCTTCATGCTTTGCAGACCATGTTTATTCTAACCCTGCAAAAGCATTTGATCACCCACAGCAGTCACATCTATTCAGATCAGCCAATCCCCAACAATGCTATAAAAAAACCAAAGTTAATTAAAGTACTGTGTTATGACCCACTGATTAATTATTATGAGCTGTTTCTGCCCGTGGTTTTAATCGGTCAAGAAGAATATTCCTTATGAAAACAGAGATACCATAAGTCATGACATTGCAGCAGAAGCAGAAGAAAGTCAAGGCTCCTTGTCCAGACCTCCAGAACTGAACTGGTCCTCCAGGCTGAAGGACCACAGTTTTTGTGGAACAACAAGGGAAATGTAGGAGTTGGGACTGACACAAATAGCCTGATGTTCTAAGCAATTACTGATCCTTGAATCCATCACTGTGGGAAGCTATTGATTCCCTCTCTCACACCTGTATATTTAAATTAATTCTAGGCTTTGGGTTGTGTTGGGTTGTTTGTTGTTGTTTTTTTTTTTTTTACAATACACCTTGGAAAAACCACTTTTGTATCTATTTTCCTGATGAACTTATCATTGAACTTACAGCCATCTTCTCAGCTATTCTGTGAAGAGAGAGAGCTTCTCTCAGACAGATAAGATTAAAATTATATAGACATGACATGAGTCATAATGAACTTGGCCCTCAGAAGGAGTTTGCAGTTAAGACTTGTCATGAGCTACAGTAAGTGTTGTCTTGTTTTAGTAACAGCATCTTGCAAAATGTGTTCTATTTTGATAACAGGAAGGTAGGATAATCCGTCATGTCTCAGAGTGCTGGAGAAGGGCAATGAGTTCCCCTCCACCTCACTGTTTTTATTCGTTCCAGTCTCAAGCACCTCCCAAAAGCTGCGTTTGTGCAGCTGCTCCTGGACACAGAAAAGTGTAACTATAGAGGAAATTCCACTGCCCTTTGTTGGAGAGAGAACATGCTCATGGGCATTAGCAAAGACAAAGATGAAAAAGCATTTCACACACGTGTCCCCGTGTGCATTTCGTGAAGTTTTTGTTATTGATATGCCTTCCAAAATGGTGTTTTATTTAATCATAGATGTTAAGAATAGAGCATGAGGGATGAATAAAGGAAATGCTCTTTTTATTACCACAGTGATGGTAAAGGCCAGCATGGAGACTCTCTCTCTCCTCCCACCAACCCACATACAGATCTCTGCCTTTCTTTTTCTACTTTAGGATAAAATCCAGGCCAGGATCCCAAATTCCCCACAACAGTGTAACTTTTATAGAGTGGGCCCATAAATCTCAGATAAGCAAAATAGATAAGTGAACAATGTTTTACTGGATCACTATGGACTGAGAAATTCCAGGTAAAATCCAGAGAAAATACAATATTTAAGATGTTTTTGTCAAATATAACTGTGTGAGAAAGTGCACAGGCCAATAGTTCCATTTTACTCTCACTTCATTACATTTTTCCTGTTGATTCATTCATTCCTTTTTTCTCACTGCATGAATGTCAGTGTTATGTTAATGCCTTTATCACGACAATTTAGAAATGCAACTTATCAGAGCATGGAAAAAAGTGTATTTAAACTTTCAGCTTTTGATGAAAAATATTCCTCTTTATAAAGCACTCAAATCCAAGTTTCTCTGAAGGCCAGAAATCGTGTTAATAGAAGCTAATTTAATACGTACTTAAAAAGTTAAGTTTATGTATAACTGGAAAAACCGTAATATTTTTTATTATTAGCTGTTTCTTTCTGAGTTATTTTTTCTCTTCCCCTTTATGCTCTTTTCTGCAAATGCCCCATTTTACCCAGGAGAATTTTCCCACAGAATCCTTGCAGAGTCTTGCAATAGAGTCAGACTAATTCATGTTATTACAGACACCTGACCAAACTTTCTGCTTCCCAATGTAAGGCCCATGGTATCCATGGGATTTAATCTAAAATAAAAATCAGTGGGTCAGTCCAAGTTTGAAAAGGCAAAGGTGATATCAGACAACTCACAGCGAGACTATTGGTTAAAATAATTATGTTATTTCTAGGGTACCAGCAGGAAGGACATTCTTGAGCTGGTTCTAGAAGTAGCTGTAGCTATGAGTGCTTATCTTTTCTCTGTAAGATAACTGAGCAACCTAAATTAAAAAAAAATCATTAGAGATGAGGTTAAAAATTATCAAGACAAGCTAAATTTTCTCAAATTTATTCCATTCAAACATGAAGAGTTGTAACTTATGCTATAAACTAAGCTGAAACATCATGTCATTATCTCCAAGAAAACATAATTTTTGTTATTTTTGCCATCAACTGTGAAGTTCCTATATATTCTGTGAAAATCCTGCCAATCTTTATCAAGTCAGCTTGTTTTCATAGGGGCTCTAACAGACGGAAGATAAATCAGTATAGGATACTTCATCACTATCTTGCAGGCAATATCTAGTTTGTGATTCTCTCAGCTATTAACATGCATAGAGTCAGAAGCAGAGACAACCTCGGGATGTTATATTTTTGCTTTCTAGTGGAAAGAGAGGATATACAGACCATGAACATCTATCCAGTTCCTTCAGGGAATATTTACATACAGGCCCACAGGCAACTGAACGTCCATGTTAAAATATGTCCTGTTAGGATGTCACCCAGCACCAATATTCAATCAGAGCAGCATAAAAACTAAGACATAGTGAAGTTAAGGTTAAGAAAACCAGAGTCTACAAGAGGTTTCTGTCTGGAGAGTTCCCCTGTGCAGTTAACCACACTTGATTCAGTGAACTTCAGACAAAGTCTGAACACCTCAGTCTGCAATGCAGACTGATGGAGCCCAGCACAGAGTAGAGGTGAGGACAAGAGCTGACACAGCTGATGAATCCCTAAGCAGTCCTTGAATATGCACAGTATGCCAACACCCTCAGATATTGTTGTGAAACTATGGCAAATTTAATGTGAATCCCCTCCCCTCAGCTTTTCTGCAAATTTCCTGAACCACCCAACAGAAGAAATCGCTGTGATCCACTTATGGGTTTCTGAAAGGCTGTTCAAGGGAAGCCAGAAAGGATAGCAATAGTGCTAAACATTTCACGATTTTGGGGTAATATCTATAATACTCAGCTACATTCTTTCAGAAGACTAGAGGTCCCACAGCTTCTAAATGCCACACACTTTTTTCATTAGAGAATTCAGATATTTAGTAAGAAAAACAGGAGACTGAAACAGAAAAGTAGTAGTTGGATGTTGCTATGTTACAGTGATTTGTCTGAGAAACCTTTGCAGTGGAGGTAAACTGCAGAAATGGTGCGCTACAAAGCCAGTCATATAATTCTGGTCATCTCCCCCTGTGTATCAGAAGATTTTCCTGTTATCCCTGGCAGTGGATTTCCCTGTGAAAAACCAGGAGATCAGAGTACGTGGGGAAGAATCCTGAGACTCAGGGAAACATGCAGCCCCATGAAGATCCAGATGCAGTGTCTGCAAGGTGAACCAAAATCTCTCTCCCACAGAGAGAGACGCAGTCTGTAATGATCCTGCTTGCCATGAGCCTTTTTAAAGACTTGGAAACTGAGGTTCTCAAGCAATTCAATTTGTTTTGAGAGACTACCTGAATCATTGTGTATGCAAAGTGAGTCTTAAAGCAATTAAACTAATTGCCATCTCAAATGTGAAGTAGCAAGAAACAGACTGTCTCAACAACCAAATTAGTCTAAAGCAGAAATCCAGCTCTTGATATATAGGACATCTCTCTTGCTAACTTTTTCCATTGATGCGACACTGAGAAGTTCCTGATGTGACACTGAAAAGGTAAACCCGAATAATGGAATTTGTATAGTATCTTTAATGTTTTCAGTAGAAAAAACTAGATGTATGTGTGCATTACATCTATGACTACAAGTCAGAGCATTTATCATAAAGAATATCTAAGGCTTTTAATGTGGTGAACATCGGTTTGAAAACTAAATTTACATCCTCATTAGTGCACTTGTTGCTGCCTGGGACCATTCCTGGACACAGAAAACCAGTTGGCTATACCAACAATTCATTAGGTCAGTCCCTGGCACAGCTTTGGCCTCTCCTGACCATCAGATAACTCTGTAATTCCTGGGCATGACACGGCAGCAACAAAACTCCAGATCTTTCCTAACTTGCAATTTGCTTTAAACCATCTTGTTCTGGAAACAAAGAGATGATCAGCCTTGGTCTCTTGTGTGCTTGTTCATGTTAATGGGCAAAGGTGTTTCCAAGTACATTGAATTTTCTAATTTAGAGAGAGCGTTTGATTTTCAGCTCCATGGTAAGAATTGCAGTATAGAAAGGAATATGTTTGCTTTTACCCAGAATCCTTGCTGGTTTCATTTATGTGCAAAATGTTTTCTTTTTTGAACACCAGCACTTTCCAATAAGAACTTCAGCTATTTTTTCCGACTTCATGCTAAGGACAGAGCACCATCTGGAAGACTCAGTCACACCACCAAGAAAGAAAGCACTCCTTGGGCATCAAAAACTTGCTAGAGTGCTGGACCATTGTTTTCAAGAGGCTGGCTATGGATAAAATACAAGCAGGATACATGAAGGTTCCTCTCAAGCCCGAGGGCTAAAGGACGGGTTACAGAGATACAATGAACTTAAAAAATGCCCAAAGACTCAGCATTCTCTGCCATGATGCACATGAACAGAATGAGGTTGTGTGAGTGCTGTAGTGTAATAAAATCCTGTCCCAATTCTTCCTACTCCTACTTGGTAGTATATGACAAGTATAAAGGCAGTGGGAAAGAAAGGGCAATGTCTCGTATATCTTGGAAAAAGGATGAGTGAGTTAAAAGTTCCATTTCACACAAGAATAATGTACTTTCCTCTTAAAAATGAATCACAAGACTCCTGTGTACTTTATATCATCTGTTGCAGGTTTGTACCATGTCATGGAAAAAGCATATTTTTCAAATAGTTGCTGAAATTAAAGGGAAAAAAACAAACAACCAACAAACCCAAGCCCAAACAGAACAATATTTAATCAGAAATGAAAATCTACAGAGGGGCAGAGATATACCAAACTATTCAAAATTAAAAAAAAAAAAAGGATACTTTTTTTTCGTTAAGAAATCTTGCAAGAATTAACGGTGGTAAGGTATGAAGAGGTAAATCATAAATCTGGACTGCAGGAGAAGGAAGATTGCACACACAGAAGTTTCCAACAGCACACACATGAACAGTGCTTTTTTAACACTCCTCATCACAAGGATATGTCAAAAACTCATGGCCTCTTACAGCTATCATTACACTACTTATATGGAGACCTTATTGCAGCCTTTCTGTATTAAAACGGACTTACAAGAAAAGTGGAAGGAGGGAGAGATTGTTACCTGTGTATACAAGTTTGCAAACTTGAACAGGATGTTATATTTCATATTTATTTCCTTTGCTGTAAACTCATACACATCTGTGTGATACTATGCAAAAACAATTACAGATTATAACTGAAACAAAAGGTTTCTCCAAAACCTGTATATTTCCAATACAATTAAAAAACCCTAAAGAAACAAATAAAATCCAGAATGATTTCTGCATCCAGAAATTAAAACAAAGCTGAGAGTGTCCAGATTACAGATCTGACTTTTGGTTTACTTTTGGTTTACTTACAGGCCTCTGAAAAAGCTATGTACGTATGTGCCAGATCGTTACTATTATTTGTGTTCTGTAAGACCCTCCAATGCATCAGATGTTGTGGGGGGAAAAAAAAGACAGAAGCATTGCCATCATCACTTAAAAGATATGTAGTTACAGCTAGGACAAGAATGAACTGATTATATGATAAGTGGTGGACACATACCTACAAAGTGACAGCGAACAAAGTGTCCTGGCCTGCTAAAATATGGTCTTAGAATTCCAAAAAAGAAGTTTTCAAAAGCCTGATATGTTTTTCTGGCATCACAAATGAGGAGTTTTAAGGAGGTATTGGAAGAAAATGATGTGGCTTTTTTGTCTCAGAGAGGCACTAAGAATTTCATGCCTGGAGGCACAGAAGGGCTTCACTGGAGGCAAAGGAGGCTACAGCCACAGATTGACAGGATAACAGGGTGGGTTCCAAACCAGGTAGGGGATGTGCCATGCAAGATCTCTCCATATTGGAGACCTGCGCAACGAAACTAGTGCGAACTTCGGGTTTAAAACTGATAAGGAACCAAAATAAGTGAAAACAGACCAACATTTTCCACTTATTTTATCATTTTTGTCCAACTGATGATGAAATTAACTTGATGAAAAAGTGCTGAGTAATAGTTTTAAAACTGTACTCACAATAAAATGATGCTCTTTAAATGACAAGCTTTTCCAGGAACAGGGGTTGTCTGCACTTTTGGTTACTATGCCCAGATCATCATTCTTGGATCCTTCTCCCTTACCTTCATCTCAGAGAACTGTGGCAGTCCCTGACCCCTGTTGATTCCTGCAGTAGGATTTCCAATACCAGTTTCTTGCCCCAAGGAGAGGGATTTTGTGTCACTGCAGCTGATTCTTTGGTCCATCTACACTGAAGCTTATTTGCAGCTGCCCTCTAGGGGAGGAAAATCATTATCACTTTATCAACAGTAAAATAAGTAAACACAGAGCCATGGCGGGTTTAGGAACACTCCACCACCTCTATTGAGGGAAAGCTAAAATATCCGTGATTTACAAATCAGACCAAGCTCCTGGGACAATCAATCTCTATATCAGAAATGGTCTCCTACCTGCTCCAAGGAAAGGGACCCAATATGAGTAGTCAGAGCTCTGAGATACACATTGTTATTAATATCAGATAATAATAATAATGGCCAGTCTTCGCGAACGAAGATTTTGGGAAAGGTCTTTTACCTTTCGAGCCTGCGCAATGGATTTTTCAGGTGAGACACAGCATGCACTGAACTGAGCCCACCCTTTAATCCTAAGGTTCATCTGCCGGGGCCAAGCAATCTTGGACAATGGCAGTGAGGTCCTCAGGACGTAGGTTTGTTTAGAGTGACCTTCTCATAGATGGATGGCCTCACAGGGCTAACGAGCTCCATCTGCCCGGGGGACTGGGATTCGAACCTGGGTTGCAGCAGTGAGAGTCCCGCATGCTAACCACTAGGCCACCAGGGGTCCCAATATCAGATAGTAAAAGGGCAAAACTACAAACTGTGGCCTCCTCATTTACGCCTCCAAAATATTTCCTGGTGGGGAAAGCCCCTAGGCTCCTAGATAAGATTTTGTAGACATTTACTAATACTGGATTTGTCATTTGCAGAGAAACACCCTGAAAGGCCTGGTTATCAGGCTGTAATTCACTGGTTTACTCTCACTGTTTCCCTTGGCCACATGACACTTTTCAATAAATTATGATTAATACTGATAGTGATTGAATTAATCTAAAAAACATCTGAATGTGTACAGTTCTGGGTAGGTTTGATAGTCATGCAGAAAATGGAGGCTCTTCTTTGTGAGAGCCTGATCCTTCCAGTAGTTGTGTAAGACCCAAGAGAATAAGATGGACTAATACTGATAATATTCTCTATCATGGTAATTGAGACTTTAAAGTCAACCTTAGGGTCCTAGGAAGACCCATAGGTGCCTTTGCACTCTCACTGCCATGAAAAAGCTTCAAAGAGGTATGAATGCGAGCAGAGCAAATTAATTTTAGTATTTCACTCCTAGTGGCAGTGGATTTTAAGGACTTCACTAATCTCTACCTCAGGATGGCAGCGAGAATTTAGACTCAAAGCCTTTTTGTCAACCCACAGAATAAAACAGTGGTACCACTGATGTTGCTAAGAAAGAAGTTTACAGCACACACCAGCTGCCACACAGTTGCTACTCCAAACCACTTCTACTACTCACAGCTGTCCCCAACATATCCTTATTTTGTTGTTTTTGTTGCTTCCGTTGTTGCTTATACTGTTCTCCACCGCTTCACAGTCCTTTGCACTTCTGTTGTGCCATTTTTCTCCACTAACTTCTTTTCACACTCAGTTGCCAAGAAACTGCATTCTTTAAAGGTAATCCTGGTGTGTTGTCCCTCTTATTTGCTACACATCAATAATTACCAACAGCCACCTACCTGTTCCTGCCTTGATAATCTGTTTTTCAGACAAACATGAAAACCCTCTCTGCAGAGAGCATTTGTGCTTTTTTGGAAGAGATTTTGCTTCAGGTGATGTAGCTCTTTTGGGAGTTAGACAAATCGGGCTACAATTTTCTTTCTGATATTTGCATGTGGCTGCTTTGCCTCTTAGACTGAGCAGTCTGAAGATAGACAGATCAGGTCACATTTGCCCCTGTTCATACTCATGGGTTTACTTGGGTTGTTAGAAACTGATGCAGAAAAGACATTGTGTGAAAGAACTGGAAGCAAATTTGGGCAGCAACATGAAAGGCAGTGAGGTCGTAACAGGAGACGTTGAATTCTTCTTCCATGTATTCATGTCAAATCTCTAAATATTATAAGTTTGCTTAGCTGCAAATGAACGGAATTTCCACATTTTTAACTCCCTCATCATTTCTGCAATTTATTTCCCGTCTGACTCACTTTGCTGATAGTCCTTGGTGACTGCTTTGATTTAACAGAGGTTTTATTAAAAGGCTTTGGTATAAATTTCACTGCCACACAGTGAAAATAAGGTTATTTTTTTCTAAGTTGCTTTTCTATCATCTTTGGGACAACATTTCAGCTTCTCTGTTTAGCCACCATCAAACTTCAGCTTAATGTTGTATTGCCTAAGAGACCTATGATAGTGGAGAGAAAAGTGATCCAAGTAATTAAAAAAGGAAAAAAATACAACATTTCAATGTAAAGAAGTGATATAAAAAGAGCATAACTAGATCATCTCAATTCTTCTCTCCTCTATTACACACGTGCGTGCAATTACAGCATCTGTTATCCTGATGGCCTGGAACGTATCACCAACTTCAGTCATGGGATTCTGTAAACTCCATGATGTTTAATAATAGGTACTCAAAGGATGCTACCAAAATTGAGTGCAAATGTAAACTCTTGTAAAAATTGCTAAACGATAGGCAAGGGAAAACACACTTAATTTGCTTTTGTTCTATTAACAGTTGGGCAGGCTACTTTGGTTTGAAAAAAAAAATGTCCGAAACTTTTTCACCCTCAGGAGCTTCTAAACCAGAATTTCAAGCTATTGCAAATTAAAGAACTTCAGCTAAGAACAAAAAGTAATTTATTCTCTTAACTCCATCCACTCTGTTGGACCCACAAGACTAAACAGTTTCCTCTTTACCGTGGTATTAAACATATGCAAATTTGTTTTCCTGAGTCAGAGTCTTAATTTAGTTTATCATTTGAGGCAGAATCTGCTAAGTTATGCATTTCAAAATTAGCCACCAGGAGGGATAAGCAGGATAAACATTTTCCTTGGTGAGTTGGTACAAATACAAAATACTGGAAGAAAACTTTAATAATGCATTTTGGGAGAGATTGATAATTAGAGGCTTTATTACTTCCCAAGATATTCTGTTGTAACCTTTGCAGCACTATCCTCATTTGATCAGGGTGACTTCACATGCTCCTTGATATTTAGCAGCTGTGCTGTATAGAATCTTCAATCCTGGGTAACTGCAAAAACATTTTTACAAAATGTAAAATGAGTAGGAGGGATGGAGGAAAAAAAGGATATGCTTGCATAGACAAATTTTCATTCTTTCAAATAGCACAATTAATAAAAATAATTTTTGTAAAGCTTTCTGATAACACCTTGCATGCACGTGCACAGCTCTCAGTCTCCACACAATAAACCTAAAAAGACATCTGGAAAACAGAAAAAATGAGTGAACAATTGTTCCAGGGATACAGTATTTTTTTTCCTGAATTAAGAACATTTTCTTCAAGGATAAGGGAAACAAAGACAAGATTGTTGAGGCAGATGATAGCTGAGCTCAATACACTTACTTAATTCTTCTTGTCTCCCATGTTTTGGCAGGGAAATAGGGAACAAGGAAAGATTAAGTGCTTTGTTTCAGATAAATTAGGGTGCCTGGGGTGGAGAGTCGAATGTGTCCGCATGTTCAAGTGGTATATGAATGCCGCTCAGCTTAGCAGATGGCCTTTTGTAAATTTCACAGGGACAACATTTCTGAACTGCTTTTTTAAATTTCATTTTTCCTTTTGGTCTGCCCTGCACACTTACTGAGTAGGTTTATGTCTGCTAGGTCCCATGAAGAGGCATGGTTTCATTATGAGTGAAAGATTCACTAAATCTGTAGCACTGGCAGGCAAGCACATCAATGCCAAGGGCACCACTAGATTAAGCCTTGAGGAAGAACCCTTATGTCCTTAAGGAACTCCAGGACAAAGAGCACACAAGGTTCCCATCCTTCCATACACTGGTATACATTTTATGTGAGAAATCTATATCTTGACATGATAGTATGCATATTTTTATATTACTGTACATGTCTCTTTTCATAGTTAAACTGAAGAAAACTTGTCCATCATGTGCAGGCTTTAAATCTTCATTGTGTTTCCTCTATGACACATTTACAGTGTGACCTTTTTCTATGTGGACAAAATGGAGAATAGTGGAAGCAGAAACAAAGGATGGAAAAGTGAGAAGAAAGATTAGGAGTGTGAACAGAGACTTGTGACTTGCTGCATTAGGACTCATTCTTTCCACTTTCTATGCACATTTCTAGTTCATAAAATCACAGAACCATATAAAACTTTGGGCTGGAAGGGACCGTTAAGGCTCATCCAGTCCATACCCTACTGCTGTGGGAAGGTGTCCCAGCCCATCAGTATGGTGAGTGATGTTCATCATAAATTCTCGTCAGGCTGAACAAAGACAACAGACAAGTGTCAGGGAGCTCTTGTGCTTTTATTAACTCTACAACCAGCCCACTCTTTAGACTCAAAAGGTGTTGGCTAACAAGCCCTTAATTTTGTACGGTACACTTCAATAAACTCTCAGCTCCTCACAAGAAACTTCTCAAACGGGCTGGCTCACAAGCCACAAAACACTGCCACAAGCTCCCCGCTCCCACAACAAACTGTGGTACGAAGTGTGGAGTAGAACATGAGATTTGTGATTTGCCTAGGCAGAGCAAGGGAGGAGAGAAATAAAGGCAGAGAAGAGAGAGAGAGAACAGAGAATAACACTAGTCCTTAGATCTCACACTGGTTTTGCTGTGTGGATTGTCCAGAGCTGGGGTAAACAATGAATTGTAACCTGGTTTGTCAGGGCCATGACAGCATGGGTGTCACGTGAAAAGGGGAAGAAATGCAAAGATTTCTTGTCTCACCTGTATTAATATATTTTTTATTGGCTATCAGTGTCCCCAGAATATCAAAGCCTTTTAAAGCCCAAAACAGTCTGTCCATGTATGGACGGCAAGAGTTCAGGAACAACACACAGACGATCAATATGATCAAATGATGTTCAATTTATTATTTAAATGAGTTAGCTTTTATACAGTCAGCTTTTTCCAGGTACGTGATTACAACAAAGTGATTGGATAGCTCAGTCCGTGCACGCGTTTCATGCCTTTAGCTCATTGGTCCCAATGCTGTGTCTACGCATCCTGACATCATTCATGCCGCCCAAAGTCCCTCCTATCAATCCGCCTTAGGGACTTTCCAGGGGCTTTCCAGTTTTCTCTTTATCTCCAGTTTCCCACAACTTTCAACTATAAACACACAGTTTTCCCATTACTTACAACTATAAACATACAGTTTTCACACAACTTGCAAGTATAAACACACAGAGTTTCACACAGTTTGCAACTATAAACTATTCTTTTAATAACCTCCAAAGTTATGTCAAGTGAGGCCTACTGCTCCTCAGAGCTGGCAGTATGGATTGTTCACAAGGTGTCCATTGTCTCGTAAATACTCCACATCCATGCCTCACCTAAAGAGACCCTTCGCTAGACAGATTCATTGTGATGAACGGGAGGTTTGATACCCTGACATGGGGATGGCACTTAATAGCAATGGAGAACCTTCCCAGCAACGTTCTCCTACAAGTTATGAGTCCGCCAGCACCAGAAACAAACTGGACTAACTCCAGCAGCTCACGAAATAACTTTTATTAATACAAGTGTGTGATAAACTACTGTAGAGTTTGCATCACCGGTGATAAAGTTTAACTGCACGATTGCACTTAACTAATAAAAAAACCCAAGAACCAGAAGCACGCTTTACAAAACAACACAACTACCTAAGCCTTAATACAAAACTCAAGCAACTCCCCCTCCACGACAGGCCAATTTACAAAGACTAGAACAAAATCTAAGCACACTCATTAACACAAAGCAAAAAAGAAAGAATATAGCTGCTTCCCACTAATACATATTTTAACTCACTAAGGTAAGGAAATGCACACCTTAAAGCAAACCACAAACAACGAGTTGGCAACAAAGTACAATATAGGACAACAAACAAAAAAAAGAATATAAAGTAAGATATATACCCAGTAAGTTACAAGGTGTAGGGCAAGGTAAAATCAGTATCTGTAAAGCAAAGTAGTAAAGTACAATTAGTAAATAAGGTATGTATGGGGTAAAGGTAAAGACAGTAATCTATAAGGTGTAAGGCAAGGTCAAGGTAAAGAAAGCAGAGTAAATAGTTGCTCACCCCTACAGTGTCCAAAGGAGTGGAAGGAGACAGGGCACATTGTTAGTTACCCCCGCAGAGATGCTGGAACTTCCCCCCAATTTTGCTTATGTCCAATCTCTTTTTATACCTTTTTTCTTAGGCAGTTCGAGTGACTACAGTCAATAATAATTTTTGGAGTGCTAGACAGATGACATAGGCCTAAGGGTGGGTTCCCTGTGTTCCCACAGGATGTTGCAAAGAAAGGCCATGCTATTTCCATAGCATTCCACCCTTTGTTGATCCTATCAGTCTGTTGCTGGCAAGTCTCCCCATTTTGTTAAGGACTTTCGGGAAGCCATTGGGATCTCTTTGTCCCTTTTTGTGTAACCCATAATCATCTGACAATGGTTTTCTGGGAATGTCCCCTCCAGGTGCTGAGGTGTTTCCTGAATGGATCAGGATGGTCATCATGGCCTTAAATTGGTCTATCACCCTGCACTGCGCAGCCCTTGCAACTACATGACAGCCCTTATAAGAGAAACACGCTCATCAATAAATGAGATAACTGGGAGCAAGGTAGCTTTGAATGTTCACCTTGGGAAATCAATGTTAGGCTTGTTAGATACAGAGGAGTACATTGAAAATAAAATAGATGACAGCAATGACATGAAAGCATTAATTTTGTTTTCTTATACTTGAATCTCAGTGAGTCATCACTAATGGTTTCAATTGGAAGACTTATCCTTCTCCGTTAAATGTTATTTGGCAATGACATCTGCAAATTGAAACCTCTGAACCAAAGGGCCCTCCAACACGTGGAATGGAGAACTGAGTCTCCAAGTACTGCACTATCCAGATGGTGAGAGTCAAGCACAGAGCAAATCACCCTCTGCAGAGATGGGCAGGAGGCTACTGTGGAGTGATGCTCCTGCCACTGAAGCACAATATTTATTATATTCATGCCTTCAACTGTTTTTTTTTCCTTATACTTCTGCTGAGATCTTGGAAGAGGTTGATTTACAGCTTCATGAGTCTAGGTGTCAGGCTGTCTTTCCTTACATAAGAGTACAACTAGTGGTTAGTGTATTACCATGAGTTAGAAGGGAGGTTCTGCAATCAGAGATGGGTTTATCACAGACAAACCCGTCAATCTGCTCTTTCATGTTCTTGCAGACAAAGTAGGGACAAAGGGCACGGTGTTGTGCAGTGACGTATTAAAAAAAAAAAAAAAGAAAAAAAGAATTTGCAGTTGGGAATCGCAATGAAAATTTACAGGCGCTGTCTCTCTCCTCCCCCCCCCCCACTGAAATCCATTTACTGTGTGTCCAGGACAAAGAACTCATCAGACTATGAGACTATTTTATTTTTTTTTTACAACAGGCATCTGATGCTAAGAGTTAAAAACATTCTTTATGATTTAGCTTTTTTTAGCAGTCTCCTAGCACTGTAAGCTGGCATGTGTGGAACAGACTTGATTTTCAGTAGCTGCAGGCTGATCCATGCTCCTCTGCTTTTCTGCTTTTTTTTTAGGGAATAAGATACAGTAAAACATAAAGCCTGTGCTTATGCACATTTCTTAATGATTTAGGAATTTAAGGTAGCTATATTTAGTGCAAGATATGTTAATAGTTCTCATTAAAAAATCCCTGAGTTTTACTTGAAACACCAACCTCAGGGATATTCCATGAAGTAAATTAATAATCATGTGCTGCGACTTGAGGCAAACCTCTAGAGCTAAAGATGGCTTAGGATCGAATTCTATTGTGGGCACTGTTCTCATCTATTAAATAAAATATGAAATAAACTGCTTAATTTAGAAACTACCAGAAAATCCAACAGATCCTTTTAGTTAAATTAAAGGTTTTCAGGAAGACTTGAATAATTATATACTGCATTAATTATTTTAAAATCAATTATCTTTGCATTCTTAAAATAAATATGCTTGCTCTTTAATAATTAGGGAAGAATAGAAGGAAACCTAAAAAATTGTAGGGTCTTCTCTGTGCAAACTGACAGCAGAGACCTCACAGAAGTTTTTCATATCTTTTTTTTCCCATCAAAGCTGTTGGTCTGCCTTGTCAGCCTAAGGGATGAGCAGCGTTGTGTAGTTGTTGTGTTAAACCTCAGATACCCCAGAGCTCAGTGTGTGCCAAGGGAGGATGGTGGGTGCCCATGTGCCCAAGTTGAGCTCTCGGGATCAGTGCTGGCACTCACAGAGTATTCAGGATGAAGGCACTGGCTCCGAGCATCATCGGGAAGTGGTTGGAGTTACTGCTCTGTTACAGATGCCTGTAGGACATAAGGAGATCACTCAGTCTTTTTGTGTCTCAGTTCCTCAACTACTAATGAGGGAAAGAAAAAAACTATGTTTTACTTTAGAATGTATCTGAAGTGCTTTATTTCTATAACAGTGCAGGTAATACAAAGCACTTAGATAAAGTCCCAAATAGAATGTTTAAGTGTGAGACATTATTAGCCCTATGTTGTTTAGCTATAAACATGAAAATAGCTTTAATAGAAATCCCAGAGTGCTTGGTAGAAGTGATTATTACTCTCTTCCCTCCTTATTTGAATATATTTTTAAATTTTGGTGGATAAAGGTTCTCTCTAGGCTGTGTATATCCAGCCTGTATTCCTGGTGATGTCCCACAAGGGCCATGAGGAGCCTTCCCTGCTTCTCACTGTGCCAAGACAGTGCTGATTTGGGAGTTTCTTCTCTCTGATGCAGGTGAAAGGTCCTGAATTAAGGGATTGCGGCAGTGCCAGAAAGTGACGCTGGTCAATCAACTGTGCAGATACATGTTCCTTCCTTGCTTCTGCTGGATCCTGCATTCAGTCTGCATTCAGTGGTGAGCCTTGCTGAGGAAAGCTTTCAGCTGCTCCCTTCCCAAAGGAACTTATGGCAGCTTCTCAAGACCTGGAAGTCTCCTTAGAAAGACAAAGACCAGCTCATCTGCCTGTATAAATCTGCATTAGAGCCACCCGTAATCTGGCCAACACAGCCAAGGAAATTTCAGAAAGAGTTCATGTCGTCCTAAAAAAGGCATCTTCGTTTGCTCTCACTAATCATCTCTCAAGCTCCACTCACTGTACTGAAGGACCTCCACTAACAACATGGATCTAAAATTAGTGGCTTGCACTTTGTCTGTGCTTCACAGAGATTTTCAGAGAGGAAGATCCTGGTCTTACTCGGTGATTTTCAGTATTTTTGTTTTTATTCCATTTACCAGAAAGACATTGTCATGGGTTTACTTGTTCTAAAAAAAACAAACAGGAATTTTTCTTTCCCCTGCTGCCTGTGGGGGAGGGATGTTGAATGGGGAGGACAGCTCTCTGCCTTGGGTGATTACCTACACAAAGGAGCTGGCTGGCAGAACTACATTCCAGGCTAATAGCCCTTACAATCCTGCAGGGGGACAGTTCACTTTCTGCCTTAATGGAGGCAAGGGGTGTGTGTGTGTTGGAAAAGCTTTGAGGCTGTTTTGCTCTTGAACTGGTCGTCTGGCTGCTCTCCAGCCTCAGCTTGCCTGCGCGCTGCCCTGTCTCCAGCCCGAATCTGCTCAGATTTCATCATAGAGTTTTTGCTTTCCAACAAACAAGGGTGGAGTCCTGTCTACAGCCAGCCACAGACAGCATGAGTTTAGTGGGAAAGAAACCGCCATTCTTTCCCCTTTCTTCCCCTTCCCCTCCTCAGCGTGTGTGGAGGAATCTCCATTTTTCGGCTTCTCCCGTGATCCGGGGCCCCCACGTGGCGACCACCAGAGCCCAACAGCGCCCCCTGCCGACCAACACCGAGCACTGCAGGCTCTGCACCTCCAGTGATCCAACAGCGCCCCCTGCCCACCGTGATTGGAATCGCGCCAGAGGACAGAGAACTATCAAACTGTTTCCTTTTTGAAGGCGACTTTTGGGTACAGGTTTATTGTTTAGTTGTTTTTGTGTTCTGTTGCTGGTTTTGCCAATATACGTATATCCTTTAAAAAAGTGTTGTTATTTCTTCCTTTTTCCATACTTCTTTGATTGGAGCCTCTTAATTTCGGATTTACAATTGCTGAGAGAGAGGAGTTTGGTCTACCTCATAACTCATCCTCCTTAGCAAAACACTTCAGTCTCTTTAAACTGAGACAGACATAAAAATTTCTCTTGCCATAGACAAAGGTTTTAGCAGAGTCCACCAACCACAGGGACCATCCTGAAGTAGCCTGAATTCATTATCCTAAAACATCTCAGAATATCTGCCTAATGAATGTCAAAAAAAAAATTAGGCAGAAAGACTGTGATTTTTGTTTTGAATCATCACCCTTTTGTGTAAACTGCATTTAGCTGGAAATGCCCTGGCTAGCTTTGGCTTTCCTTATTAAATGATTCTCTATTTCCTGCCACCACCACCACAACACCTAGGCAGATCATTGTGGTGTTCACCGTCCTAAAGTTCTTCATTGTTACATTGTTTGCCTCTTTTCTCTTGTACAAGCAGAAAATTAGGACTAATAGCCATGTGACTCTAGGCAAGTGCCCTAGTCTTGGACTGAGGTTCTGCTATAATTTCCTAAAGCAAGTCAAATAACAGTTGCTGGCAGCGGGGATTTCTGTACAGTGTGAAATAACCAGAATGATATTATTTCCAGTTCATGACATTACCTCATTTTCTTTTTCAAATTGTTTTTAAATGTTGCTATGTTGACTTGGTTATATTATTTTTAATCTTATACTGTTTATTTTTTGTAGATAATATTCTGACAGAGAGGAAAGACACACTCAAAAATTTTACTTAATTAATCTAATGAATTTTCTCTCTCCTCCATTTCCCGGATTATGAAAAAAGACTCATTTCATTACAGTTTCATTCCTGTTTGTGATTGAAACACAGTAGTTATGAATAAATAAAATGGAAGGAAGGAAGGTTGGCAGGGAGGGAAGGAGCAAAGCACAGAGCCAGAGAATGCTGAATGGTGTCACTGATGGATTCAGTTTAGGGAGCTGGGAGAGTAAAACTTACTTAGGCTTTGGCTGTACACAGAGACATCAGTGGAATTTGGGTTTTAAAACACTCTTGATCATTTGAGCCCAACCTCAGGAATCTGCCAGCTTCCTGTTTATGATGTTCTTGATGTTCCTTATGGCAGGGTTCATTTTCTCTAGGTTCATATCTCCAGTGTTCATTTGTCAGCACTAAGGAGCCAAGAGCATCTCAACAGCTACATTACCAGAGGCCCACGCTCTGGGAAAGTGCTGAAGTGCTGTCCTCAAGACAGCACATATTTTCCTGATTCTAATTCTAGCTCGCTGTAGATTTCTAGATGTGAGTTACTATACATAACTTAGTCTGAAAAGATTTTAAAAAAAAGGATAAAAGGAGATAAGGAATAAGAAGAATAAAATAAAAATAAAAAGTTAAAAAATTAAAAAGATATAAGAAGAAAAAAAAAAGAGGATGAATCCTAGCAGATAAATCCTCAACAAGTGACAGCACAAGATAAAAAGACCTCATTCTGTGCCAGAGGAGGTTCCAGTTGGACATCAGGAAGAATTTCTTCATGGAAAGGGTTATCAGGCTTTGGAATGGGCTGCCCAGGAAGGTAGTGGAGTCACCATCCCTGGAGGTGTTGAAGAAACAACTGGGCATGGCACTCATCCTTCCGGTCTGGTTGACAAGATGGTGATGGGTCACAGGTTGGATTCGATGATCTTGGAGGTCTTTTCCAACCTTAATGATTTCATGATTTCAAGTACTTATTTACATTAGGTAGGAGCACTGTGGGTAGATGATGGGAGTGCATAAGAAATTGCACTGCTTCCATACCTTACAGAAACCAGCATGTCAGAATCTCATGACATCTCATAGACTGCTTACTTCCAGGAAAATTTGGAGAAATCTACTTTTAGTTGAGTCTCTAGGAGTTTTGTCTTTAAGGGAGGGAAGAATACAATTTTCAGAAACCTGAACTGATGGGATTTTTGAATTATGGAGACCGTATACAAAGCTGTGCACACAGCTACAGCCCTGACTCAGTCATCAGGAGGCATTTGTGTTTATCCATGCTGTAGTACTGTGAACTCACTTGAAATTTTGGTATTACTGCAGCTGAGTTCCATCCTTTCCTTGCCATAATTTACCAGAGGGCAACAAAAGCAAATGTAAAATAAAAATGGCAGCAGTTCCCAGAAAGCCAGAAATTCCACAGCTTATAAGAAAAAAACTAATTCCCCTAAAAATAACACTACCAAACCAGGAGCAGGATCAACCTTACCTAGGGACTTGCTGCCTAACCAACCAGCACAAGTCCTACCAATTGACACAAAGATAAAACTTGTTTGACACTAGAAATGTGTATGGCTTCACCACTTTCCTAAAGTAACTGCAGTTTCATTGGAGGAAGGAAACAAATTCATGCTTCAGCAGCCAATCCAGGGGTCTGTGCATGGGGTCAGAATTAAGATAGACTCTTTATACAGTATCTAGTTCACCTTCTCTTTAATTTATTCCCATGCGAGAGGAGACAGATTTCAGACTTATGGCTTAAAGAATATTTGAGCTCTAACCACTTCATAATTTTCCTCCTCTGCCTCTTCATACAACCTGGCCTCAGGAAACAGACAGATTTTTATTTATTTACTCTGGGACACATGAATTGCTCTATCATAGCAACATCTGCCCCATTGATTTCTTTCCAACAAAATTGGATAGGAAAGAAATCCTGTTCTAGAAATGTTCCATCTGGGTCAAAATAAGGCACTACATGGTTCAGTTATAATAAGATAATTTTCAGAAGTAAATCACAAAGCTGTGAATGAGAGAAAGGGTGTGAAATTGATATAAAATAAACTAACAAATTCAGTAAATTCATGGCTGGGTATTATGGATACATGATCAAAGGAAGCATTTCTTGGTTAATCATTGCCATATCATCAAAAAGTATTTATGTTTTGGGTTTCCAATGTTTTCTTTTTTTTCTTTTTTAATAACAATTTCTAAGTATCCAGGACCCAGTTCCTAAAAAGGCAGACTCAATGTCTTCAGTGCCTAGTCTATCCAGAAGAGAAACTTCACAACTGCTCTGCAGGCCCCCGTGGGGATGGGTAGGGAGGGCAGGGAGTCTGCTGGGCGATGTCAGGAGGAGATCCCCTCAGGGCCGCCGTGTTGTTCTGTGCCTCCTGCGCTTCTGCCTGCGCCGCCGCCGCCGGCGGATCCTCCTCCTCTTGCGTCGGGGAGTGTCCTGGGGGCTCTGAGCCCTCCTCTTTGGGAGTCGCCCAGGGGAGCGATCTCTGCCCCGACCGGGAGCGGAGGGACCTGACACTTTCCCCGCTACCTGTCTGGGGACGGCCAGGGGGTGGCGGGGACTGCCCTGGGGTGTGGCTTCTTCTCCCTGTCCCTCGCTCAGCATGCTGCTCTTGGCAGCCTTTTCCTGCTGACTCCCGCGTAGCCAAGGCCACATGGGAGCCAGGAACCATCGTGCCCAGACCCTGGACCAGAAACCACCCATGGCCTTGGGGGCCTGAGGGCTGCTGGCATCCAGGGGGCTGGGACCAGTCGCAGTCTCGCCGCTGGCCAGTGGCAGAGCTTTGGGATCCGTCTCCATGGTCCTGTCTGCTTCTCAAAAAAGGCTGTGGAGAGTGGAGGACTGAGAGCTGTCACTTCATGTTGAGGAAATGGCTGGCAAGGACAAGGTCAATCTTTCATTGTGACTCAAGTGTTGTCACAATGGGATGTCCTTGACAACCAGTGGCAATTGGTGGTGACATCAGCAGGGGATGCATTGTGACCTCACATTCCCCACACTAGAAATATTCAGGCAGAGCCTGGCTTAGCCTTCTGCAAGCAGCAGACATACATGGCCATAGAGATGGACCCCAAAGCTCTGCCAGTGGCCAGTGGCAACTGGTCCCAGCTCCCTGGATGCCAGCAGCTCTCAGGCCCCCAAGGCCATCGGTAGATTCTGGTCCAGGATCTGGGCACGATGGTTCCTGGCCCCCGTATGGCCTTGGCTACGCCGGAGTCAGCAGGAAAAGGCTGCTGGAAGCGGCCTCCTGCCCCACAGGCAGTGAGAAGAAGCTGCCCCCAGGGCGGTCCCCGCCACCCCCGGCCATCCCCAGACAGGTGGTGGGGACAGTGTCAGGTCCCTCCGCTCCCGGGCAGGGCAGAGATTGTTGCCCTGGGCAGCCCCCGAAGAGGAGGGCTCAGAGCCCCCAGGACACTCCCCAACTCAAGAGGAGGAGGATCCACCACCGGCTGTACAGGCAGTGGCACAAGAGGTGCAGAACAACACAGCAACCCTGAGGGGATCTCCCCTATCACCTCCTAGCAGACTCCCTGCCCTCCCCGCGTGTCCCTACGGGGCAATGCAGCTCCATCCCACTGCCCCTGGCAACGATCGCCCAGGGGCCGCCCCACAGCAAGGCTCCAACCTGAGCTACCACGGGACCATAGGCTCTGACCACAGGGCCTGGGTCGAGGCTGTTCTGTCCCACCCAGGAATCCTTCTCCAAGTCATAAACTAAATTTATAGTCCTTCTTCTTTAGATTATAAGGCCCTTTTTCCCTCTGTACACTTAGTGTATATAGTTATAGACAGGAATCATAGGATGTTTTAGGCTTTATTCTTTGCACTGAATACACAATCATTCAGAATAAACAGGAGAGAAAAAAATTCTTTCCAGTTTGTTAATTTGTTTGGAAAGTTCTCGCCACACACATTGCGATCCCTGTTCATGTCCTTCTTTATCTCCAGGCCTATGATTTCCAATTTTTCCTTTTTCAAATCACAAATTCATATTTTAACTCTTATTTTTTCATTAGCAGTTGCAGTTGAATAAAAAGATTGAGCACTGATGTTAAGCGAAAACAATTTTTAAAGTGATTTCACTATGTAGTGAAAAAAAGAAAATAAAATGTGATGTATTGATAAGGGAAAATGTTAAGTTGCCATTGATAAGGGAAAATGTTAAGTTGACATGTAATTTGCATAGTTTAATAAGTGTAGTTTTGCAGTTCGTGTGCTGTTGCTAAGAAAATAGCCATGTTGCTGGTAAGCAGCCAATAAGGAGCTGCCAATAAGCAGCCAATGGGAAAGGTGCGTGATGACGCGAAGGGGCAGCCAATGAGAGGGTTTGTAATGTAGCAAAATGCAGCAAATAAGCGGCCAATGAGGTGCTGAGCAGATGGGCAGCCAATGAGGAGCTGTCACCATGAGGCGGTACTGAGGGACTGCACGTACTCCGAGAACAGGGTGAAAAGTTCAGAGAGGAAGAGTTCGAGCCTTCATCCCCATGACCACTGGGGATGACCACCAGAGAGAAGTGCGCAGGTGCCAGAAGGCACATCCTAAGATTTAAATAAAACATCACCCAGTCTTGGAAAGGTCATAAATCTATTCTTTCTTTTTTTGCTTTGTGTTAACGAGTGTGTTTAGATTTTGTAACCATTACTTCACTGACACTGACAAACAGCAAAATTCAAAGAAAATTTGAGCTGCTACAGTTCCCTGTAACAGCTGGAAGCTCACCATCATCTCATTTTCACATGCATTTCTGGCAACATCTGATTCTTTTAGTTTAGATCCCCCCTCATTATTTTGCAATGCAAATACAGAGATGTCCCACATCCTTACAGTAAATTATCAGCAGCTAAACATTGCGGTTATGAATAATTCCGGCTTGCCCTTGCCCTGGTATTTCTCATTTCTAGGCAGGTCAGCCCTGAAAGCTCAGCAATGAGTTTAGAAATGCCAATATCCTGAACAAAACTCAGGCTTTACAGAATCACTACTGCAGCTCAGCACTGAAAATTGCTAATTCCCTTTGACCTATGTTTTAATCTCAATAGTCAAGGAATTTGTTGGTGTTTTCCATGTTATCACAAATCAGTTGGAATAATTTTGAAGGGGATTTTGGTGGGGGCAGGCACAGGCCAGGAGCATCCAGGCTGGGATTCTCAGGTTCACTGTGTGCTGTGTAACCACTACTCTGCACTGTGAAGGATTATGTTTTTCAGCTCTTTTACTGAGAGTGAACCCAGACCAGCCCACAGCACTGTTTCACTGCTGTTAAGAATAATTTCACCATGTCTAACTTCCACCACAACCAACCTTTTAAAAATCCTTCAATGAAAGATGACAGGTATGTGGTGCTTCCTCCACATGGAACAAATTTGCCTTTATAAATTCACTCATATGTATTGATAAACAACCTCTGTCCTCTTTACAAGTGACATTGTATTCTATTTTGGTGGGGTTTTAACCACACATAGCTGAGGCTTTCTAGTCAAACTTATGGCCCCAAAAGAGATGGATTGAGGAGGAAGTGCAAGATTTGGGGGCAATTTTCTCCTCAGGCATGACTCATTTCTCTAACATCCTGGACTGATGGGTAAAAGGAGCATCAGTTGGTGAGGTTGGCCACATAGTGTGGTGAATTTGGTAGATCCTTACCACCTGTGATTTCTTGTTAATGTATTAAAATGTAAAAGTGCAATTCATTGGAAATGAATTGTTTAAACACTTGCCATATACTAACTCATGGGGTGGGGGGCAAACTTTCTTGCAAGAAATGGGAAAACATTGAAGTTAAACAGTTTTAAATGCTGACATTTTAACAAAACAATAATAGTTCAACTCTACATAAATCTGGGAAATATTTCTTATTCAGGTTTTATGGATGGAAAATAAATATTCCTTTAGAGTCATTAGGGTGTATCCTTCTAAGACCTGCTGCTGCTGGGTCCCTGCATTACACCCATCTCACGTGAGCAGAGGAGGCAAGAGGCGCTTCCTTGCCTCTGTTCTTCAGGAGATACCAGTTAGAAGAACATTCCTGGGGATGGGTGGGAGTGCAGCACATGGGTGTTGTCAGATTCAGTGCCCTGAATAACCACAGTTTCCACTTGCGGGCATTACCCTATATAAAGGTATTTTGAGCCCTTTATTTGCTCTGAAATCATTTGTGTTCTGCAGTAACCAAGTGCAAAGAGTGGAAATGTAACAGCCCCCCAAAGCCCACTGCAACCAATCTGATAGTCATGACAAGAGAAGAAACAAGGGGGAGAATCCCTGCCCTCGACCTGCTGCCCATGATTCTTTTGATGCTGCCCAGTATATGGTTGACCTTCTGCAATGTTTCTCTTTTTACAGTCACCAGGGACTTCACCCGACTGCCAAGATTTTTCTGATGTCATGGAGAGTGGCTCAGCAACTACATCAGCCAATTCCCTCGGGACTCTGGGATGCATCTCATCAGGTTCTGTAGACTGAGGTCTGTTCAGGTTCCTCAGGCAGCATATCCTGTCTTGAGTGCTACAATGCATGTTTTAGTAGTTATGGAGACAAATCGTCCGTGATGTGGAGGCCAGGCATCAGCAGGATTTGTCTCAAACATTCTGACTATTATGATAGGATAGTTGTGATTAGAACAGAGGTCCTGTGGAGGTGGGGCAGTGCTGTGCTGAGCCAACCTCCTGCTCTTCCTGGAGACTCTGCTCAGTCCCCCCACCTCAACTCACTCCCCGGAGAAAGGCTAAAAGGGCTGGCTGTGCATGTGTGAACAAAACAGCATGAAAAATATCATTTACATAAAGAGTCTGCACCAGGTTAACTATGAAAGGGAGCCGATCAGACCCCCTTGCTCTCTTTCTCTTTCTCTTTCTCTTTCTCTTTCTCTTTCTCTTTCTCTTTCTCTTTCTCTTTCTCTTTCTCTTTCTCTTTCTCTTCTCTTCCTCTTTCTCTCTCGTTGTTTACCCCAGCTCTGGACAATCCACACAGCAAAACCAGTGTGAGATCTAAGGACTAGTATTATTCTCTGTTCTCTCTCTCTCTTCTCTGCCTTTATTTCTCTCCTCCCTTGCTCTGCCTAGGCAAATCACAAATCTCATGTTCTACTCCACACTCCGTACCGCAGTTTGTTGTGGGGGCGGGGAGCTTGTGGCAGTGTTTTGTGGCTTGTGAGCCGGCCCGTTTGAGAAGTTTCTTGTGAGGAGCTGAGAGTTTATTGAAGTGTACCGTACAAAATTAAGGGCTTGTTAGCCAACACCTTTTGAGTCTAAAGAGTGGGCTGGTTGTAGAGTTAATAAAAGCACAAGAGCTCCCTGACACTTGTCTGTTGTCTTTGTTCAGCCTGACGAGAATTTATGATGAACATCACTCACCATACTGATGGGCTGGGACATCTTCCCACAGCAGCGATGAGTGGAAATGTAACAGCCTCCCAAAGCCCGCTGCAACCAATCTGATAGTTATGACAAGAGAAAAAATAAGAAATAAACACACCCCAAATTTATAGTAACTCAATCAATGATAGATTTACTTCCAGTTAGAAAATGTGATGCTTTATGTGGGAAAACAACATTTATTCAAATTTTGTTGTACGTGTTTTTTGCAGTCTAATGGAAATGTGCAAATAGTTCCCTCATTTCTGTGCCTGGCAGGCATGGCACAGCAAGGAAGTTTCCATATCTGCTGTGGTCTGTTATTTCTATTGTTAATGATAAAGAAGGATTATGTATGATATAAGACATGAAATATTTCATATTCACACAGAGGTCAAATCAGGACTCTTCTAAACTTCAGCATTTGTAAAACCATATCAGCTCTTTCTTACTGGGATGTTCACTGTTATCTACACATGGAAAATAGTATTCAAGGAGTACCGCTCAACAATTAACTCTGAGTGGATTGCTCTGCTAAGGAAAGCCTTAAGGAAGGGGCACCACGGAGAACAAAGAGGCTATTGCCAGGTAAATGCCATCATGTAAAAATGGCAAGTGTCTGAGGAGAGCTTGGTTTGCCTAAGAGCTGTACTTTTAACATAGATGAGTGACTTCACTTACAGAGATCTCCTTTGCAGACATGTACAATAGTCAGTGACAGATAAAATTTTTCAATACAATAAATTCAATTTGTAAAATCCAAGGACTGGCAGGTAAAACCAGCCACAGATTCACATGTAAGTGAGTCGATGCTGATGTATTTATGACGTTATCTGTCAATAGTTGCCTGAACAGAACTCTTGGTCAAGGCAATAGAAACAACATACTAATATCAAGAAAGTAGTTATATTGCTGATATTCTTGCAATTAACTCATATTCACTGTGAAAAGCTTAATTATTAAGCCAGTGAATATGAAATATCAATCCTTGTATGTCCAACTGGAAACTCATTTTCTATTCCTGTTGTGTAAGTATAAAGAAGTGGGTTTCAATTTAAAATCACAAAGGTTAAAGCTTTAAAACAATCAATAAGAACAGCAGGTTTCATACTTTATGACCTAGTGCTCTCCCACAAAATGAAAAGCAATATAAAATGAAAAATAGTTATTATCTACTAATGAGAGAATAAATCATAAAAATGAAGACCTTAACATCCTTAATATTAGTAATAATCTAAGTTACATGACAGAATTACCATGTATTCCTGTGCCATGAAGTCTTTGTTAGCTTTAAATATATCGTGCTCTCATACAGTTCAATTTCTTCAGCAAGAGAAAAGTTTTAACATAAGACTGAAGGAAAATAAGGTCTTCGAGCTCATCAATCGAATTTAGATGGATAAAATTTTAAGTTATTAAGTTTGTCCTAACCAATCCTAAAGTCCAAATTATTTCTATATCATGTGACACTTTAGGTCGTAACAATGTTCAACATTTATTGCATTTCAGATATCTACACAAGCCACTTTTCATTCCATTGTTACTCACTGTAAGTATTTATCCTTTGATATCTGTTTAGAAGGAAGGAAAGACCAAAAGAACAACAGATATAGAATAAAGAATAACCATTTCAGCCATCAGTCAGTTACAAGAAAACAATGTTAAAATAAGGCAAGACTGTCAAAAATGTAGGACTGTGTATGTTCCTCTTAACCATATGCCAAGGAAAACATCACCTGAAGTCCCACAGACCAGCAGAACTGCACCAACATTTCTGCTGTGTGTCCTGAGCTGTTATCTGGTCACAGAAATCTGTTCTCAGACTGGTAGAGCCATGGTGGGAGCCTGGGAAGTTCAGAGGTGTAGCGAGTCAATAACTACGACAATCTCAGCGGAGGCAGAAAACTGGAATCCTTTATTCATACAAAACCGGTATTTTTATAGGTCTGAGGTACTACATATTCATGGTGGGCTTTGCGTATTCATTCTATTACAATTAGGGACTTTACAGAGATGAGGCAAGAGACATGAAAACCCAGGTTAACAAATTTGGGGTCTTACACTTACATCATAGGGGAAAACCCATTTTATCTTGGGGGAATTACAGGGGGGAAAAAGGTATTCAGGTTTACAGAATGCAAGGATTCAGGGAACAGAAAGGGAGAGATAAAGCATAATAGGTCTTCTGCACAGGTTTCATGAGATCAGGGTGTGAAGTCTCTGGCTTGGGCAAGGTATGTGATAACTTCATGCAAAGAGTCTCTTCACATCCTGCTGGAGAAGACAGGAAAAATCCACAGGGATGAGGTCAATGAAGAGGGTTTTTCCCAGCTTCTATAGCCCACGGCTTTTTTCAAAGACCACTCAAATCTCTCTCTGCAGATATTATATTTTGGGATCCAACACAGATGTACCTCTCTGACCATGACATCGAGTGAGAAACTGTAGTTATTCTCTTTATTCAATTATTCTAGTTATTCTTTGCAACCTTGTTGAAAGGGGGAAAACATTCTGGTTTTCTCCCTCAAGGCAGCACATTGCATCTGATAAGAACGCCTGCAGTGTTTGTGTGTGATTCATGTGTCTGAGGATTCCCACACTGCTTTCTAATTTTTCTCTGTGGTTTCAGTGGGGATCATAGATAGCATGGACTGAACAAATGAAAAGCAAACCCTTTCAAAGCTAGCCTTTGTCACACTTAAATCTCTCCTGCTTGACTGTGCAGGGAATCGATTGCATTCTTTTCAGGGTGGTGTTGCAGCCCATTTTTTAATTTCTCATCACATTGCAGTAGATTGCAGCCAAACCAGCTTTGTGACATGGGAAAAAGTGAACCAAGAGATGGAGAGAAACTCTCTTTTATATTTTCTCTTTTATATTTTTTTCTCTTTTCCAATTTTTTTTTAATCCTTCCCTTGTCTCTGAAGGATTGTACGAAGGGTAGGCACAACACCACACAGTTGTCTTGTTCAATGCCTAATAGCTACAAAATGAGTTTCCTATGAGCCTAGATTCACAGTGAAGCACAGAGCAGTTTGGAACACTAGGTAAGTGCCTGGTGTGTGTGGCCACAGGATGACAGCAGGGCCTCTGAGTTAGAAGGTGGATTACTGATCTTCCACAGAATAACTGAGCTTTGTGGGATGGGTTATTTTTTTAGGAATAACAGAGAAGTCAGAGCAAGTGTTCATTAAAGATAAAACATAAAACCCTCCGTGCGTAGTAAATGCTGATGAACTTACACAACAATAAGAGAAGAACAGGAGAATTGTGTTAGCAAAGAAGGAGAGGGCTCAATAGGGAGGAGGAAGACACCCCCATCATCAATGTCAGACTCTCCCAGTGAAGGGCTCTGGATGCTGATGAGGGTCTGCACGTTCCCTTTCTTCCCCTGCCCTTTTACAGGCTGAAGCCATCACCCTGGGAACCCAGAGGGGCCCTGGGAAGGGAAACCACACCACCAGAGAGAGAAGGAGAGAGGTGGTAAATTATTCAATGCAGCTTGAACTGAGAATAACTCAAGCTGAAGTTATGGCACCATTGTAACTGTCCTAATCCTGATTCTATGCAGGACTGGCAGGACTAACCCTCAAGAATGTCACCACTTCAATTACTCCCCGTGGGTTTTGTGTCTGGGGAAGGGAAGGGATTTTACTGTTTTGGCTAATCCCCTTCAGACTGTGATACTTAATTTCCTTCTCTTTCTCCAGATTTTAATACTCTCTTCTAAGTCATATGTATCAAACATATATCAATACGTCACAAGAAAAATAATAAAAATCATTGTGTGATCACAGACTGCAGTCTGAAGCAGGCATAGATGTACTGTGGAAGCCTAGAGATCTTCATCGTCTTCTTCCCTTGGGCACCAGTCACTGCAATGTGAAACCTTTCTCCCCTGCTTAGAATGACACTTTTTTAAGACCCTCTCAGTTTCATATGAGCTTTTGCAATTTATAACAGTTTGTATTTATGAGCTGTTGTGCTGGTTTAAAAGTTAACCAGCAAGGCAAAATGAACTCAATTCA